>NC_071992.2:134176742-134479772 GCF_028885655.2 Pongo abelii | reverse complement strand
CAAAACTTAAGTTATATTCTGAAATAAGTGGTTAATGGACCCATTCCCATCACCCTCCTCTACGTCTTTCATCTTTTGTGCACAACAGATGTGGCCAGTTTTCACATGGATGAAATCTGCTTTGCTTGAAGGAGCCTATGGTTTAAGTATTATTATTGTTATGGTGGTGGTTGCCAGTGTAATTTAGAGTCCACCCATGTCTAAATAGTGTTTGAGACAATTTTCTTGGATACAATAGACCCTTTCAACAAGAGTGAAATGTAAGAACTTTTTAACAGAAGAGAGAGTTATAAACTGCAAGCCCAAGTGTTACATTTCTCATTCTGGGCATTTTCTTCTTGGTGCTTAGCAGGCACTCAGTAAATATGTTGGAATTAAGAATAAGTGGGTTTTGATTTCGCAGAAATCACCTCTGTGTTGCCTTTCAATGTTATATCCGTTGATAAGATTGTCTTCCTTTTCTGGGACCTGACCTTGGTTAAAGGATAGTTTAGTTGGTTAACTCACATTTATGCAACTAACTGAACACACACTAAACTTCAGAGATCATGCTGAGCACAGAAAATGCACCACTCCGACGTGCCCTCATCTTAGCAGCAGCAACATCAGGAACACAGTTTCCTAAAATGCCTGCCATTGTCAGCATTGATACTAAAGACACACTGATGGCCTGCTGTTTACAAGGCAACTCACTAGGCCCTGAGATACAAAGAGTTTATAATATATCCTCATAAATACAAAAAGGCAGGACATTCTATTTAAACATAACAGTACATAGCACACAACATTATAGTTTAAGATAGTTTACTGTAGATAATTTATTTAATCATGGTACAGAAATTGTACAGAATATGTATTGCCACTATTCCCATTTTGGTAGTAAGGAAACCAAATTCTACAACTCAGAACTTGGGAACATGACTTACTCTAGATTTCACCTTCATGCAAAGAGAGAGCTAATAGTATACTGCCTTTCTGCGAGTTTCTCG
Source organism: Pongo abelii (assembly GCF_028885655.2). Lineage (NCBI taxonomy): Eukaryota > Metazoa > Chordata > Mammalia > Primates > Hominidae > Pongo > Pongo abelii. The sequence continues at coordinate 134,478,783 of NC_071992.2, read as the reverse complement.
TTGAAATGCCAACCATACCTACTCTACTTAGTTTTGCTAGACGCAAATATTGGGTACATTGGGTGTGTGTGATCTTTAGCTGGCTCATGAAGAAATATCCAGACAGTGTTCTATCTTTCACTGAAGCAGGCACATTGGCTGAGACATTCTCCTACCTCTTTAAGGGGCTTCAGGTCTCCCCAGCCAGTGCTGTCTGTGATGGACCCTGGCTCAGCTCAGATTCTCTCTACGTGGGCTCCCTCACCACTTCTCAGCAGTGGTACCACACTCCACTCATCTCACTGCCCATACTCAGCAGGAATGCCCACAGGCCTGGGACTGCTGCCGGGACTGGCAGAGAAGCCAGGTTCTTACAAAGGATAAAAGGTGGGACTTGCCTTATCCCCCACGGTTGACTTAGATTTCAGCTCTTTGGAGGGAGGACAGACTGCTTAGGCCACCAGTGAGCTCTCAGCGCCTTCTACACTCACTGTCCGTAATATGCAGTAAATCTGTGTTTGGTAAATGAAAGGTAGGGAAGACAGGGAAGGGTGGGAGAAGGAGATAAAGTGGGAGAAAGAGAAAGAGGGAAGGAAAAGAGGGAATGAGGGGAGAGAAAGGAGGGAGGGAGGAAGAAAGAGAACTGGGAAAAGCAAGAGGAGAAAAAAGAAGGGAGCAAGAAAATGAAACAAGCAAACAAAGGCAGCTATCAGGAAGTGCTGAACTGGATGCGGAGCAGAGATGACTGCTAGTCAAGATAACAGAGCACTACCAAGACAGGAGAAAGATGATAAGGTGCTCCTCCTGGCTCTGCCAATGACAAGCTGTGGGACCTCGGAAAAGTCACTCATCCTTTCTGGACCACAGAGTAAGACCTCATTTGTAACAGGAGGGATCAGACCAGATCTTTGGACAGACCCCTCTCTACATGAGCATCCCTGTCTCCATCCTGGTCCTCCAAGCATTAGCAAAAGCTACCTTGCATTCAGCACTCTGGCCCAGACCCTCTGCATTTTCCCCAGCCTTCATTTCTTATCAGGCATAGAAGTACTCTAAATGAACATAAGGAAGAAAACACAACTACAGTTTTCATAGGAGCTAAACTGCAGAACACAGAAAGGATTCTAGAAGGACAAATATTATTTCATTTAGCTTCTTCTTAAAGCCAAGATACCTGCAAATTCAAACCTGAGGTTCTGCCCTCTGTGGCACCCAGGCAGAGCCTGACTAGGAAACTTCAGAGAGGAGAATGTAAAAGGAAATGTAGATATTTATAATTGAAGTATCTTTCCCCTTGGGTATTTCTCTATTTTTTTTTTAATGAAAATTCAGTCAACTGAATATTTTGTTTCCCCAAGGAAGACTCCTCAGCTGTTGATTACGCTGAGCACACGGGAGAAGCTCTAACAGAAAATGATGCCTGCTCTTGGCTAATGATCACCTTGCTCGGTATCAGTGAGAGACAAGGTCTTTGAGGTTGGCCCCCTTTCAGCTGTGAATTAGGTATTAGGTACGGAATATAGCTAAAAGCATTTTGTGTGAGCCTGCAAACCAAATGGTTGCTGGATCCAGTTTTGTACAGGTATATCAAATAAATTTAATTTCCCCATTGAAGGTGCTTGCTTTTAATTCTGGGGCCAGCAATGCAGAACAGTTTTGCAGATTAAATTTCCATTCCAAGAAAGAAGTAGTCGGGGATAAAACTTCTAAAGCACATGTAACCAAAAAGCAAAAGGTTTACAGTGCACACAGCAAAGGTAGGGGCGTAAAAAGATCTATTGAACACTATATGGACTGGAAAACTTCAGGTGCAAGATTACCTTTGTCACCTCATTTTGAACCAGATAGTCACCTTATTTATAACCAAAAAGCAGGGCGGGCTTTGATGCCCTGATTGCAGCAGCGGGATTCTGCTATCATTTGAGATGCCTGGTGCTTCTCTGTGTTATGTGTGGACTGAAGCTTAGCTGCCCATTTCTACAACCACTACTAGAAAATGCACCTGAATCAGGTTTAATTCTAAGACCAAACTCAAGGGTTCTTAGTAATAATCATAGATCACTTCCCTCAAAAAGCCTTTCCTGATTTCTGCCCCTCACCCACGACCACTTGACCACTCCTCCTGTTTCTCACTCATGACACCCCTATGCACATATCTATGACCACAGCTATAGGAAGGGCTAGTGTTGCCTCAGGATTAAGCTGTGCAACCTTGGGCAAGTTACCCCTGTGCATCTTGATTTTTGCATTTTAAATGGCAGTAATAATAGGGTGGTGAGGAGTGAGTGTGAAGGACTTAGAACACTATAGGACAAGGTAACTATTTAGTAAATATGGCAGTCCTGTGTAGGACAGACTCTCTTTGACTCCCTAGGATTTACCCCAGCGCCTAGCATGTTTCACAGCTTAGAGGAAAATAACATTTATTGACTGACTTTTGATCTCCATTTTTTTGGTGAGATGCAGTGGCTTACACCTGTAATCCCAGCACTTTGGGAGGCTGAAGCGGACGGGTCACTTGAGGCTGGGAATTCGAGATCAGCCTGGACAACATGGCAAAAAATACCAAAAATTAAATAAAAAATAAAAAAAAAAATTTTAGCCAGACAAGGTGGCAAGCACCTGTGGTCCCAGCTACTTGGGAAGCCAAATCGCTTAAACCTATGAGGTGGAGGTTGCAGTGAGCCAAGACTGTACCACTGCACTCCAACCTTGGTGACAGAGTGAGACCCTGCCTCAAAAAAAAAAAAAATCCATTTTTGCCTTCCTGGCATTTTATACTTTAATCCTTGGGGTATTTGGGGGTATTCGCCACAATTAACAAGTTTAGATTGGTTCTATTTGAGTGTCCGTGCTGCGTGCCAAATACTCTTTCAGGTACTTTGTACAAAATATTCTATTTCATTCTTACATCACTCCCTTATTTTTCCCATTCTTAATAGTAGGAAAGTGAGGCTCTGAGAGTTTAAAGAACTTGCCTAAGGCTGGTAAGCTGGTATTTGATGAGCCAGGATTCAAACACAGGGCATCTTATCTCTATTCCATGGGGCTGCTGCACATACCAGGGATCTGGTAATTCAATGACATGTTGGCGTGCCCTGCCTGGCTCTGCCTACCCATGCAGACCACTCTCCTCACATGATCTGGGAAATTCCTAATTAGCCTGACTGGCTGAGCCTCCCATTCCAAAGGCCAGAAACTTAGTCTAAGTGAAGACCCAGGTGAGATCTGCTCAGCCTGATCTCCAGCCTCCCATGTATTCCCCCACCCCACATCTGGGGTGTGGATTCACCTGCATTCACTCAGAGGCTGCTGCCTGCTCACGGTCACCCAAATAGTGATGAGGCCAACAGCACTCTGGATCTTACTGAATGCCTTCTCCAGGAACATCCACCTATGACTCCATCAGAAGTTCATGATGTTGTTGAAAAATAATCCCATTTACAGTTTACATTGCATCTAAAATTCTAAGGGCCTGTGGCTGCTGCTTAGAGCAAAAGCAAACGAGGCCTGTTTTCTTACAGACAATACACAGGAATCCTGGAATTATTGCATGTCTTTTGTTAGTGAGAAGCTACCTGTCATTAGAATTACCTTTCTTACTTTCTAAAACACAAAATCTTTTAGAAGATACTATTGTATAGGGTATATAAAATAACTTGGGAGACCAGAAACCACAGCTGAAGAAAATTGTGTGTGATACATACCTAAAGTCAGCTCTTCAAATCCGTGGGTTTTGCATCTGTGGATTCAACCAACCATAAATCAAAAATATTTGGGAAAAAACTTCCACAAATTTCCAAAGATCAAAACTTGAATTTGCGGTGTGCGAAATACTAGGTTGAATCCAGATGAATGAAGTCATGTGTAGGTATTGGATTAGGTATTTATTATAATCTAGAGATGATTTAAAGTATATGGAAGTATGTGCGTATACTGGAGTATGTGCATAATATAAGGATCATAATGAGCAGTAATGGAAGAGTAGTTTTTAGTGTAAGAAAATGATTAATCATTTGGAATTAGGCTATATTTGTGGTAAGCAAGCACAGTTCCTATAGTATATAAATTTCATATCTTTCATTTCCAAATACTACATTGAATCCACATAAATGAAGTGATATGTAAGCATTGTGTTAGATATTATAAGTAATCTAGAGATGATTTAAATTATACAAGAGGATGTGAGTAGGTTATATGCAAATACTGCCTTGTTTTATTTCAGGGACTTGAGCATTCACAGATTTTGGGATCCGTGGGGGATCAAGGAATGACTCTACAAATACACACACACACATGCCTTTTATTTTATAAAATGAAATAACTGTTAGTTTATGTAGTATTTTGGCAATGGCAGCAATTCTGTTCAGCTGATGGTCCCTAAGCATGAACAGATTCTCATAAATAAAAAGAGCTCATAGCTGTATTGATCTTACACTGCATTTGTTTTAGAGAGTTGAGTATTTTAAGGTGGTGTATGTTAACAAGTTGAAAGAGTGCTTTTATAAGAATGCTTTCTGGGGCTTTTTGTCAGTTAGTGCTGATTGTATTTTAATTGGCTTCCATTTGTTCCATTTGTTTTCAGAAGAGGGTGTATATCTTCTGATGTTTAAAAAAATAAAGTCATCTACTCAGTAATCATTTTTTTTAAACAGTGGCCAAAACAGACAGTGAGCTTATGCCTGATGAGCGAATATATACTCATGATTGCCATAAGATCCTTTCTGTGCCCATGGCAGACATCAGACATCAATCTGATGTCTGATGCAACATTAGCATTCTTCTCAACACCACCCTCCATCCAGCCTCCTCCAATCCATCAGTGTTGACCACCAGCTTGACTGCTGGACTAACAATCCTTTTGTCTCTCCACAGTCAGAGCCAATGTTCATATGAGAGTAGCCAAGAGTAAGAACAGGACTCCGTGTGTAATGTGGCATAATGAAGATAGAAATATTTGCTGTGGAAATCACACCACATGATCCCTATATTGGGTACAGAAGTGGAATAGTGGTGTTTGGTGTAAGAAAATGATTAATTATTTGAAATCAGGCTATATTTGGGGTAAGCAAAGCACAGTTCCTACAGTGGAAGAATTTCATGTCTTCCATGGTGAAATGATCCTACCAGTCCATTTCCAGAGACCCTGTCCCTTTCTGCAGTGTCTTTATCTCTTACCTGAACTTTTACAACAATTCCAATTAACAGTGAACTCTGAGAGCAGGATCTGTGTCTGTTTTCTTTATCCCTGTTATATGTGAGTGCCTGGCACCATTTGGCATAGTGACTGAGCATGAATGAATTAATACCCCCAATGAGCTTCCTGCTTCTAGTATTTTTTTTCCCATTTTAATCTGTCTTAATTTATAAGATTAATACATCTTTTCTTCATTTTTAGTCCCAGCACTTTGGGAGGCCAAGGCAGGCAGAATGCCTGAGCTCAGGAGTTTGAGACCATCCTGGGCAACATGGTGAAACGCCGTCTCTACTAAAATACAAAAAATTAGCCAGAAGTGGTGGTGCATGCCTGTAGTCCCAGCTACTCGGGAGGCTGAGGCACACGAATCGCTTGAACCCAGGAGGTGGAGGTTGCAGTGAGCTGAGATCATGCCACTGCACTCCAGCTTGGGCTACAGAGTGAGACTCCATCTCAAAAAAATAAAAATAAATAAATAAATGAATAAAATTTTTAAAGTTTTTTTTATTTTTAATTGACAATAAATATGTATATTTATGTAATACAATGTGATGTTCCAATACATGTATACACTGTGGAATGGGTAAATCAGGCTAATTAACATATCTGTCACTTCACATACTTATCATTTCTTTATAGTGAGAACATTTAAAATCCATTCTTTTAGCTACTCTGAAATACATAATATGTTATTATTAACTATAGTCACGGTGCTGTATAATAGATCACCAGAACCTAATCCTCCTATGTAACTGAAACTCTGTATCTTTTGATCAATGTCTCTCCTTTCCCCATCCATGCCCTTCCTTCTCCCCAGCCTCTGGTAGCCATCATTCTACTCTCTGCTTCTATGAGTTCAACTTTTTTAGATTTCACATATAAGTGAGATCATGCAATATTTATCTCCCTGTGCCTGGCTTATTTCACCTAGCATATGTCCTCTAGGTCCATCCATATTGTTGCAAGTGACAATGTCCTACTTTTTAAAGCCTGCCTCCAGTCTTGCTTCCTGTAATCTTATCCTCCATATTCAGCCATATGCAAATGGAGACACAGCACTCTCCCACCTAAAACTTTGTCTCCTTTTTGCCTACTGAGGGAAACCCAGCTACTCTTCGGTCACGTTGCCAGCCAGCAAAGCATTGCACATTACTATCTAGTAACACCAAATTCTTTGAAATTTCTCATAAACATGTAGTTCCTGCCTTTGAACCTCTACACATGCTGTTCCCTCTACCTGGAAGTCCTTCCTCACCTAACTCTAGTTCATCTTTCAAAACTCAGATAAATCATCATTTATTTAGAAATCATTCCCTGTATCCCAGAATTGAGGGTCAATGCCTCTTCTCTAAAATCTCATATCACTCTACTCATATTTATATCATAGCACTTACCAAATATTAGAATGATCTATTTTTATATCTCCTTGAAATGAGATGATGTTTTTTCTGCATGTTACAGAAAATCCAACTCAAACTGGAATATATGAGTACACATAAGTGAAAAGAGATAATGCAGGTTTAAAGTACAGTTTGATTTAAAGTGTCCTAGATTATTAGGGTTTCATTTTCCTGTGTTTCCCTTGACCCTGTCTTCCTGGCTAACTTAGATTAATGCCCTCTTGATATCAAAATGATTCCCACAGTTCCAGCACAAGTTTCTTCACTGATATCTTGATGAAAAGAAAAAATGTCTCTTTCTCTTACAAGCAGACAAAAGCTCCACACTTCCTCTCACTGGATCAATGAAAGACTGGTGCCCATTCCTAAACCAATCACTGATGCAAAAGAGATAGGAGTGTCATGATTGGCTCAGATTTTGTGGCTGGAAAGCTCAAGTCCTTGCAGGATGGTGAAAAGAATAACAGATACTTTGGAGGCCACTGATAACTCTCCTGTTAGACTAGGCTCCTAATGGTCATGCGTTTCCTGCCATATTCATCTACGGGTTCCCAACAAGTAGCACAATGTTTGATACCCGCATAGTAGATAATCAACACACATCTGCTTAGCTGATGAGAACTGAGCCTGCCTGGAACTGAAAATCACATTCTATATCCATGCTTCCCTCTCCACTTTAGCTCTGAGGTGCTACCACCATGCTGCCTACCTCCTGCAGCTGCTTCTCAACCTTCTTGTAAATGAATCCTTCTGCCTAAAATGGGTTTCCATTTCCCTTAGACTAGGTTACATTTTCTCAATCAAATTTCAACTTAACCCCTCCCCTTCCAATCCCAGAAAGATCTGCCTGTTTAGAGGTACTCTGAGGCTTCCCTTACAACTGGAAAATTATGTGATAAATGCAAGAAGCTATCACCAGAAATGATGGAAACATCAAAAGAGAATGGTTTGCCAGTTAGTCCCTTTTTATTAAATATTCCCTGAAGGCTGCTACTATATATCTTGATTATTCCTATAAAAGAAAGAGTATAACCAAGTAGAAAGAGACTAGACTTTGGAAACAGGTCTGGGTCAAATTCTGGTACCACTACTTCTTCACTCTATGAAATGTCGGCCAAATGATTTAATCTCTCTGAGCTCAGATTCCTCCTGTACAAACGGGAATAATAATCCCCACCTCCCAGGGTTACAAGAGTTACATAAAATGGACCATGTAACGTGGCTGGGACAGTTTATGGCCAAAAGGATATACACTCCCTTCCTCCCCTTGCAGCATCCAGACTATATTACTGGTAGGCCTAATTTTTTGGTTCCATAATTCCCATCTTCAGGTGATCTAGGCTGTTGAAGAAGTTCACTGTTGCTGGAGAAGCTCTCTTGAAAAATGCTCTGGCCTCAGTGTCTAATCACAGAAACTTGAGGCTTCATAGTAAACTTTGATATCTTGTCTCCAAAAAACATAATTATCTGCCTACCTTGGCATGCCCTGGTTTTGTTTGCCTGGTGAAGCAGAAAATAAATGGCTTGCCAGCGGTGGTCATAATGCAGACCTAGATATTAAATAAGATGGGTGTGAAAGTCAGGATTGCTGTGGATTCAAAGAAGCCTTAAGTATTCTCAGAGTTCCCTTAACTCTGAGCTTCCACACATGCTGCCTCTGTGATATAAAACTCACCCTCTCCTCCTATTTCCAAAAATAAACCCTATTGAGAATGTGTGCCAGGAAGAGAAGTTGTCTGTAGACCTTCAGATTTATCCTTGGACATCCCTGTTTATAAAACCCTACACAGGGCTAGTATCTGGTATTCCTTCAGATATTTATGCCTTCTTTTGGTTTCTCTCTATAAATTCTCCTCCTTCTCCTTTCCTAGTTTTCGCTCTACTTTCCTTCTGGGCTCAAAACAAAATTCCTCTTGCTATCTCACTCAGGGCATTTTATCATCAACTTTTATGATTTTGACCACTAGTCCTCATTCTACCCTACAGAGCTCATCACAAAATTTTATCCAACAAAGATGGTTCCCTCTTTCAGAGGAATTTTAATTTTAGCTATGATAATCATTATTAACATCATATGTATTTCATCTATCAATGTGATTAGATTTTATTCCTTGTAAAAAAAATTACAGAAAGGGCCACACCATGGAAAGGACTGCAAATGTTTCAAAATCCCAGTGATTCAAAAAGCCAATGGCATTATTTGACACCTGAATGGAAGAAGACAGATATTTAAGTCTTCCTTGCAAATGGATTTCTAGCAGGGGAAAAGAGATCTGGCTGTTCCTACAGACAATGGTCTTTAGCCATCCACTAAGACTAGGTTCTGAAGCCAGGCTGGATTAAATCTTCAATCTGCTCCTTACTAACTGTATGAATTTGGGCAAATTTTTAAACTGACTGTGCTTTAATTTTCTAACCTGCAAATATTGATAACAAGAATACCCATCTCAAAGTGTTTTTTGGAAAGTTAAATGAATTAGCACCTTTATATACGCGCAGTATGTACTCCAACAATGGCTGCTGGTTGAAGTAAATCAGGGATCAAAAAGTCATGATGTGGTCATGATGAAGACCTGGATAAGACGGATGTGAAAGTCAGAATTGCTGTGGATTCTAAGAACCCTTAGGTATTATTCTCAGGGTTCCCTTAACTCTGAGATATAAAACTCGGCTTCATCTCTTATTTCCAAAAATAAACCCTGCTGAAACTGTGTGCCAGGGAAGAGAAGTTGTGCGTCTTGTGGAAGCCAACGAAAAAAAATCATTGTCCCAATGTGCCATTTTCTCTCTCTTCATGCAGATTTCTTTCTTTTGGTAAATACAACTGCCAAAAGCTCAGCTCTTTAAAGTTTTACACCTCTCCATTTCCATGAGAAGAACAAGCAGAAGCCTTGTGTCATCTTTCAGGGACATAATCCTTCAAAGTTTCACACTCTGGGTATGTGTGCAGATTACTGAGACAGGAAAACGTGACATATCTCTCCAGGATTTTTAAGTAATTTTATATGAAGTTGTTTCCTTCATATAAATGGAATGCAGGTCCACTGTAGAAAGTCTAGAATATGCAGATAATAAGCAAAAGAAGAAAATAACAGTTATATCCCATGCCAGCACCCAGAAATAACAACTGTTAATATTTCATTGCAAATGCCTTTGATCTTTCAAGTGTATATGTGCACTTGAGTATATAGATTTTTTTTAAAAAAATGGAATGGTACAGTGCATGCAGGTTATCTTTTTGCATCTCAGGTGCACAGAGTTGAGTTAGCAGTGCTTCTTGATTCATGGCATACCATTTTTTCAGCTTTTTCAAGGGACTCTTGTGGATTTTTCCCTGCCTTGTTTTCAAATTTCACATCTGTTCCCTACCCACTAATGCAAAAATGCCAATACATTTGATATGTTTTTAATATATACTATTCTTTTGAGTGTGGATGTATTTGTAATCCATACAAATGATATTGTGCTCTAAGACCTCATCGTTTTTCATTTTTATTCAACACTGCTTCTGAAATCTAACCATGTTGCTATGTGTACATCTAGCTCAAGGTTCTACTTGATGCCTAGCATTCCATCACATTACCTACTACCCTAGTCAAATACATGTGGGTTGCCTCATATGAATAACTGGGAAGAATTTATCTGCTTTAGACCAAAGATGGAGCTTCCTGGATCATAGAGCAGGTGAGGACCTCCTTTCACTCCATGTTGCCAGATTGTAGCCCAGATGGAGAAACCATTGTCTACTCTCTGCAGAGTGCATGGCATTATCCAGATTTCTAATTTTGGCCAATCTGATGGATGTAAAGTTGTATCTCACTTTTAATCTGCATTTTCTGATAATCAGGGACTTTGAGCATAGCTTCATACCCTTAGCCAGTTACATTTCTCATTTTGAGAGAAACCTGTTTAAACCCTTAGATTTGGTGGCAGGAGTGGGGATGTGGCAGGGGCAGGGAAGGGGGTCATGCCTTTTTTTTCTGTTTATAGCAGTCCTCACTTGTCTGTGGGAGATATGTTTTAAGACCCCCCAGTGGAGGCCTGAAACCACAGAGAATATCAAACCCTATGTTTGTTCCTCAGAATACCTACCTATAATAAAGTTAATTTATAAGTTTATCATAGTAAAAGATTAACAACAACTAATATAATAGGACAATTATAGCAGTATACTATAATAAAAGTAATGTGAATCTCTCTCTCTCTCTGAAAATATCTTATTTTACTGTACCTACTGTACCAAGGATAACTGCAACCATGGAAAACAAGGCCTCAGATAATGGGAGAATAACTACTGGTATTTGTCTGATTTTCTTGCGATTCAAGATACCTACTTTGAGGTTTTCTGGCCTATATTTTGACAATCTGTCATCTTTGTGTTAACTTTCTTTCTTCAGTTCTTTTGCCAAATGTAAATTCTTAATTTCTCCTTTATCCGTACAGTTTTATTATTTACACTTATGGGGCCAAGTGCGGTGGTTCATGCCTGTAATTCCAGAACTTTGGGAGGCCAAGGAGGGTGGATCACTTGAGCATAGGAGTTTGAGACTAGCCTGAACAACATGACGAAAGCCTGTCTCTATAAAAAAATACAAAAGTTAGCCATGGTGTGGTGGCATGTGCCTGTGGTCCCAGCTCCTAGGGAGGCTGAGGTGGGAGGATAACATGAGCCCAGGGAGGTCAAGGCTTCAGTGAGGCATGATCGTGCCACTGTACTCCAGCTTAGGCAACAGAGTGAGACCCAGTCTCTAAATAAATAAATATACGTATTGCATATATCACTCAAATATCATTGTTTTGTTTTGTGTGTTGGAGGAATATTAGTAAAACCTGGTTTATTTATTGCAGAATTTCTTATAACTGGAATGTTTATATACATCGAAGCTATTTAAATTATTTTTAGAGTACTTTGTTGATACCATACCATTTGATTTTTGTGAAAACTCTGAAGAGTAGGTGAGCAGGTATCCCCATTTCATGGATGAAGAAACTGATTTGACTTAGACGTCGTGACCTGCCCAGGTTCACAGAGTTCATCCATTGCCACGCCACAACAAACAGGCAAATCCCTTGTCCCCTAGGCCAGCAATGTGCTTATCAAGAGTTGGGATTATTTCCAAAAAGGTATAATCATCTTAAACTTCTCCATGAAAAAGTCACTTACCACTTAAGAAGACAGTCACATCAAAATGTTTGTTTTTTTGTTTGTTTGTTTTATTATACTTTAAGTTTTAGGGTACATGTGCACAATGTGCAGGTTAGTTACATACGTATACCTGTGCTATGCTGGTGTGCTGCACCCATTAACTCGTCATTTAGCATTAGGTAGATCTCCTAATGCTATCCCTCCCCACCCCCCACCCCACAACAGTCCCCAGAGTGTGATGTTCCCCTTCCTGTGTCCATGTGTTCTCATTGTTCAATTCCCATCTATGAGTGAGAACATGCGGTGTTTGGTTTTTTGTCCTTGCGATAGTTTACTGAGAATGATGATTTCCAATTTCATCCATGTCCCTACAAAGGACATGAACGCATCATTTTTTATGGCTGCATAGTATTCCATGGTGTATATGTGCCACATTTTCTTAATCCAGTCTATCATTATTGGACATTTGGGTTGATTCCAAGTCTTTGCTATTGTGAATAGTGCCACAGTAAACATACGTGTGCATGTGTCTTTATAGCAGCATGATTTATAGTCCTTTGGGTATATACCCAGTAATGGGATGGCTGGGTCAAATGGTATTTCTAGTTCTAGATCCCTGAGGAATCACCACACTGACTTCCACAATGGTTGAACTAGTTTACAAACAAACAAAATGTTTGTTTTGATAAGTATGGATTGACTTACCACGTTGGTCTAAGAAGTAAGCTCAATGGTCTTAAAAGAGGCAGAGGTGTTAGTGTGCTAAAAGGCAACTCATCTCTTTGAACACTGTTGTGGGAAATAAGTTTTTTTAATGAGTCCTGTTCTGAAAGTGATGAGTACAGATAATTTATGGTTTTCAAGGTAAGCGATTTTCTACACCTGCCTTCAGATTACAGAGATAGAATGAACCATTAGGCCAAGAAGAACAGAAACTTGAGTATGAAGAATGGGAAGTAAGAAGAAGTTTCTAATCACTCTTGCATCAGGAAATGTCCTCCCGGAAAATGAGTATGTAGTTAACTTTGACCTCGGTGCAGACCATAAAGACAGATGAGAGAGAAATATTGGACTCTGATCCCTAAAATCAATGAATACTATCCTAGGGATGGGACTAATGAGCCGGGGGTTGGGTGATTGTTTGTAGGGGAAGGTAAAGCCAAGCTCTTGGCTCCTGCTGGTAAAGGAAAAGGTGATTGAATGACGGGGTGATAGAGGGCTCATTCTTCAGCGTAATCTTAATCACATTACAAAATGCTGTTCATCAGCATTTTGTGGACAAGGAGAAAAAAGCTCAGTCAACTGCTGGTTGACTCTTTAATCTTGGCTTGTCCTTCAGCACCACGGGCAATCGCAAGCAAGACCTGTGTTCTCTGACTGAGCATGTCTCCCTCGTAAAAAAATTCCTTTTGCATAATCCAATGGAGCAACGCTTGTAGTCGGCACTTTAAGAAGAATCAGTATTTTAAATATTTGCCAAATGAGCTCAAAAGATTATAATAACAATAATTATAGCTTCCATTTACTGACTGCATACTAGGTGCCAAGCATTGTGTTTAACAATCACCATTTCAGTTACTCGGGGAAAAACCCTAGGGTACAAATACCATTATTACCTCCATTTTGCAGATGAGGAAATTGAGGCTTAGAGATGTGGAATGAGTTGCCCGAGGTTACAAAGCTAATAACTGGCAAAACCAGAATGCAAATCCAGAACTGTCTGACTCCAAAGATGAATTTCTATATTCTTAAATTTTGTATGAGTTATCCACTGCTGCTTAACAAAGTACTCGAAAATTTAGCCACTTAAAACAACAAAGGTTATTATATCTCATGGTTTCTGAGAGTCACAAATCTAGAAGTGCCTTAACTGGGTGTTTCTGATGCAGTCTTTCTTGACGTTGCAGTCAATGTGTCAATCAGGGCTGCAGTCATCTGAAGACTCCACCAGAGCTAGAATATTTGCTTCCAACATCACTCACGTGGCTGTTGGCAAGAAGCGTTAGCTCCTCATCATGTGGGCTTCTCTACAGGGCTGCTGAGTTTCATCTATAAATAAAGATATCCTACAGGGATTTTAATGAGGATCACCTGAGATAACCTATGAGATAGTGAGAGGTAAGCTGAAGCAGGCTGCACAAATTTTGGATAATATTATTAATAAATGAATTTATTGCCATCTTGCATAGGATATTCAGGAATATGGAGATATCCCTGACTCCTCCAAAAGAATGACCAAGATCATGCCTAATTACCTCCATGTCCTGGGAAAGCCCCGCTCTAATGGAGATGGCATCTTCTCCAGGGCTCTATAGGGTGGAGAAAATGAAGAAACCTGCACACAGCCCCCATGAAGATTCCAGTGTTGTGGCTGGGAATCTCTGTCTCCCTTTATGTTGGCTACATGAAAAAAGAGTGTTTTTGCTTACAGAGACCTGGTGGCCATTAGAAGGTGAGCACCCAAACCCTTTGGTATCCTAGCCCACATATTGAGATCCCAACCCTGGATGGGAAGAACAAATGGCCTGGGTAGAAAATAAATCCAGGGCTAGCCTAAGAGCAGAGTATGATGCAAAGTCTTTGGTGTAAGAAAAACCCATCTGTGCTCATATTTGCTGGGAGGAAACTGATGCCCATTAAGGTTCTGTATAACCTGTAGAACAAAATATTTTATATGTAAAGCACCTAGAAGAGTGTCTGGCACATAATAGGTACTCAGTAATAGAAAAGTCTTTGTAGTTTTGTTATTGTCATCATTCCAACTTCATATGGCTGTTTGAGGATTACTATATGCAATTATTTGTTTAAAACCTTATCGTTCATTAGATTGTAAATTCCATGAGAACAGGAACCTTGTGTATCTGTCCTATTTACTACTGTATTCCTAGTGCCTAACAAAAAGAAGATACTCAGCAAATATTACATGTATGAATATATCTAAATGTAGAGCTTTGTATGTACTAGGTGATCCATGATTGATAATTATCAGCATTATAATCATCACCATACCATTCCCATTACCATCATCATCATCATCACCACCACCACCACCATCCCCATCCTCATGGCATAAAGAATACCCTGGTGTGATAATTCAACAATGTTCTCAGTGTATGACAATGAGACTTAATTTCTTTTCCACTTCAGGTACTTTTAGTTCACAGAAGAATCTGGGTGTTTTCTTTTTTCCCATGGTAACAAAAGACCTGCTCCACCATATTGGTATAATGTTGTTATGGCTTGAGGAAAAAAATTGTATTCCTAAAAAATCTTAACAAGCCCTGTAATCAGATTCAACACAAATCTCTTGGAGTAATAGTCCACTGGTGTTGAATCCCATCTTCACTATTTTCTTTGTGGCCTTGGAAGAGTTACCAAACCTGTCTGGATCTTCATGGCCTCACTTCTAAAAGGACAGAAGTAAAAACTAACCAAAATACCAATAAGGCTATTGTAAGAAATAACAGATGCTTTTTGTCTAATCTCTTGCATGTGTCCTTTCCATGGTAGATGTTCAATAAGTATTTATAGAATGAATGTGTTGACTAGATGAATGATATAATTTATGTCTATAGCTTCACTACTCATTCCAACAGGTGAGTCAGCACAAGGAGATAGCCTTTGAAATTCTAGGGAACTCTGAAGGGCTGGAAGATGTAAGTTCCAGGACTCACTGTGACTTTGGGCAAGTCCTGAGATATGATTCAGGGTCTCAAGGGTCTTATCCACATAAGAGGAGGAAATTCTGTTTGCACAACAATGAGAATGCACTTAATGCCACTAAACTGTACACTTAAAAATGGTTACAATGATAAATTTTAATTGATTTTATCACAATAAGAAAAAGAAAAAGAGGAAAATTCTGGCTAGCTAGAGTACTAGCTTTACTGGATACTAAGACTTGAGACCAAAAATATTGGCTATCATGTATAATACCTTACTTATGCCAAACACTGGTAAAATGTCAGATGCATGATCTCACGTAACCCTCTCAGTGGTCCTATGAGTGAGATATTATTATTACCCCCATTTTATAGATGAGGAAACAGAAGCTTAATGAAGTATTTCTAGAGCTGGAGTTTAAAGCCATGTGTGTCTCTTTAGAGAGCTCTTGGGCTTTCCTACTTGATTTTCTGAAGTTCTTTTTGTTTGTTTGTTTGTTTTCTTTTCTTTTCTTTTTGACAAATAACCAAATCACAAATGTAGGCAGCTCAAATCTTGGTCACATGAGCTTCGATAGAGAAGGTGGTATGGAGACCTGACACAGTTTGAGAAAGGCCTTGTCTACTTCCATTCTTTGAAGCTCCCAGTGCATTGGAACAGAGGGAGAAAAGGAAGGAGGAGATGGAAGAGTGGCAACAGAAGAAAACAATGCCAAGATGCGGTTACCAATATATTTCTGAATTTTTTTAATGTTTACATTTGATTCTTATATTTGCATGATTTTAATAACAAAAAATACTTTATTGGGCAAAGACATCAAAAGTCCCAATCAAGGTCCTACAAGATTAGAAAGCCTGAGCTAATGGCTTTCCAGCCTTCTGCCTCCAGCTTCCCACCTTCCTATTCCTCTCATAGTAAGAAGCCCTGGGTGGCATTGTGATATAACCTCAGCTGGCTCTTGGCATTCCCATAGACAGGGCTTCCAGACTTCTCTTCTTACAGCTGGAGAAAGGAACAGCAAATCCAAGGCTCGCATCATATTATTGGTTTGACAAGACATAGCTAATAGGACCACAACCGAGGAAGGGTTGCTCCTCCGAATCTCCTCCCACGGACTTGACTGATTCTTAAAATAGTTGCAGTAGTCATAGTTATAACAATGACAGCAGCTGATACATAGAGGGCTGATAAATATGCTCTGTATAACTCACTAGTTTATCCTAACAATTTGGTAAGTTAGGTACAATCATTAGTCCTTTTTTTCCATCTTATTTCTCTAGGAGACAGGGACACCTAGAGTAATTTATCCAAGGTTACAAAATTTTTAAGACACAGAGGTGGAATGTAATCATGGACAATGTCAAACATTTATGGAGCATTTACAGTGAGATTGTTGCAAGGATTGAATGGAATAATTAACCATCTAACCCAGACCCTCACACCAATCCTGTGGACATGGTATCATAACCACCATCCTCAACTTACAGATGGGAAAGGGAAGACTTAAGGAAGTCAAAGAACTGGCTGCTATTACACAGCTCAGAGGTGGCAGAGCCATGGGGTCAGTCTTGTGCCAAAGCACAAACAATGTCCCTTCTGCCCTTTGGTCTTCTCAGGGCTGATTAGAAAACGAGAATGTAGATTTCCAACTTTTTGCAACATCACTTTACCTGGTCTCCTTAATAGTGCCATGCTGCGAGTTTCTGTTGCTTCTGTTTTTATCCAAATAAAGCATAAGAGAAAGTTCCAGCCTCCTAAAGCAAAACATCACATCTTGAGGGCCAAATTTGATGATAAAATATATTGTTCTATTCAGTCTCCATATCAAATTTCTTACAGAAGATGGATGTCATTTGTGCTGCCTTTTGTAGGCACAAGTTGAAATTGCTTTTCAGCAATCATTTCTTATAACAGTGCAGAACAATTCCAGCCAGCCCAGGCGAGGTTTTTTTCATAATTCTGTAATAATCCATTATTTTATATTTATTTCATCAGTTTCAACAGTTCACAAGAACATCTATAATCTTAGATCCAATAATCAACTGTTTCTGAATTGCCCCGTCCTAAATTTAGGCCTCACACTTGGTAATTTAGCTAGAGAGTTTCATTGGTGAGTGCCACTCTTTCACGGTTGAGGCAAAGTGCTACTATCTGAGCTGTATTTAATTCTTATTATTTAGCAAGTTGAACTGTATACCACGGAGTTTAATAATGCAGGGTGTAATTGCTCTAATGCTATGAAGGCACATGGCTGCTGACTTCCTCAGTCTTCACTAGGTCTCACTGGCAAATGAGATGTTGCTGCTCAGTGAGGCTTCTCTGCTTCAATATTTTAAGAAAACAAATATCGTTGCAGTGTGGCATTTGTAGAAGAATCTGTTAAAGGGATGAAGTAGTCACAAGCCAGAGCTACTCATAACTGCGAATATTCATTGATTGAGGAACTCCTGAGTGCTTGACAATGTATATCAGCTTATTTAATCTCACAACAACCATAGAAGGTGGGCACTATTACTACCTCATTTAAGAGGCTTAAAGACATTAGTTTATAGCATATCACATAGTCCGTGGCAGAGAATCCCTGCTCCAGGATCAAACGTTTGCAAATACTATTGCGTTGTCTTCCCAGGACTACTTTCAGTTCTTTTTGCAGAGCATTAAGGAAAGAATGAGAGAGACAGAAAGCTCCACACGTTCTTATGAAGAATAAAGAAAGTCCCAAGTGAGCTGTGAATACTGGATGTTTATTTGCCTGTTTCCCAAGTGGACTGTCATGACACTAATCATCAGTCATGGTGGTCCTTGTTTCTTGTGCCCCTTCCACTCTTCAAATGTGATCTCAACAACTGAGAACAAAATGAATTTCACTCTGAAGTATAAAGTATCTTATGAAGCTTTATCTATTCCCACTGCTAAGATCTCTTTCACTTTGTAGTAAGATTGACATTTGATTGCATGATGAAAACAACTCCTCCTTTATCAAAATGTTTAAGCTTTGAGGGCACCAGTATACATGTTTTTAAAAATAGACTTCTCATGCTTGTAATCCCAGCACTTTGGGAGGCCAAGGTGGGTGGATCGCAAGGTCAAGAGATCGAGACCATCCTGGTCAACATGGTGAAACCCCATCTCTACTAAAAATACAAAAATTAGCTGGGCATAGTGGCACATGCCTGTAGTTCCAGTTACTTTGGAGGCTGAGGCAGGAGAATCACTTGAACCCGTGAGGCAGAAGTTGCAGTGAGCTGAGATCGCGCCACTGCACTTCAGCCTGGCGACAGAGCAAGACTCCATCTAAAAAAAAAAAAAAAAAAGAAAGAAAAGAAAAGACTTATAATAATCATATGTATTTAAAGACCATATAAATGTATGTTATTTGTTAATGGACTGAGAATGGCATCTTACCCTAAGTTTGAGGTTTGAGGTTTACACATCTGAAACACAGAGCAGATTTCAAGAAAAATGACAGTAGAATTGACAGTTTATTTGGATTATACCTTCTGATTACCAAGAAGTGGATAAAAATTCTAAAATGTAAGCATACTTACCTAAACATAACTTGGAATTCATCAGCCAAACAATGAACATTTTGAGAGTACTTATGTAAGAAAAAGTGGATAAAAATCAATTCTGCTTCTAAAAATATTTAGAAATCCAAAAAACTTCGCCATAGCTGCTGAGAAATTATTCATTTTTAATGTTTCATTTTATAGAAATAATTAAATTTTATTATGACTTATCTCTAAAAAAACAACAAAAATAATCACTATATATAATTTGTATTATTTATTGCTTCCTTCAATAAGTATTTCTTTTTCTTTTTTTTTTTTTTTTGAGATGGAGTCTCACTCTGTCACCCAGGTGGGAGTGCAGTGGCATGATCTCGGCTCACTGCAACCTCTGTCTCCTGGGTTCAAGCGATTCTCCTGCCTCAGCCTCCCAAGTAGCTGGGACTATAGCCACCTGCCACCATGCCTGGCTAATTTTTGTATTTTTCAGTAGAGATGGGGTTTCATCATGTTGGCCAGGCAAGTCTTGAACTCCTGACCTCAAGTGATCCATCCACCTTGGCCTCCCAAAGTGGATAAATATTTCTCAAATGCCACATCAAGGAGACAGCAGCAAGTGAGATGCAGTAGCTGAGTACATTCCACTGGGGAAGACAAGTTCTAAACACAGAACCAAATCAGTATGTGTAATTTCAGATGATGATAAATATTATGACAAACATAAAGCAAAGTTAGGAAATAGACAATGCCTTCTTCAAGGAGAAAAGTAGTCAAGGAAGGCCTTTTAGGGAGGTAGAATCCAAGCAGAGACTAACAAATGAGAAAGAGTGTTTTAATCTTTTTCATGTACAGTCTTCACCAAAAAACATCGGGAAACCACCAGTCTTATCTAAAGGAAAATAATTCTCCCCTAATTTCTGCCTAGCCATAGTTTTTCTAGTTTGTCTTTCTTTGGAAAACAATTCTCTAAGATAAAAAGATCTCAGTTCATCTTTCCTTAACATTACTCCCAAAGTGAGGCCAAACCACTTCATTTGTCCCAAAGGTGAGCCAAACTTGAGCGGCTCTACTGTGGGAACCAGCTCTACTCACAACTAGCTGACAACCTCTGTTTTTGAAGGCTCCTATTTGAGTGGAGCTGCCCCATCCTTTGGACTCATCAGAGACCCCTGTTCTCATGGTAAACAACTTACCATTTCACAAATCTACATGATTCCCTAACCCAGCTGTTTTACCAGAATGATAAAAGTGTTATGTGGGCCTTTCCCGTTCTCCAAACTGGGAGTGAGAAGTTCATATGCTAACCTAGAAATAATACCTTGTGCTGCCATCTGGGGCTTTACAACCTCTTTTCCCAGCCTTTAGGGAAAGGAGGAGAAGGCAAGGAGATGCCATTGGATGGGATTCTCCTAAAAGCCAGACACTATCCCAAGCACTTGATACCCTTTATTTTATCTAATCTACCTGGGAGCTCAGGAATGTCCTCATTTTACAGGCGAGAGAAAACTGAGGCCCATGGTGCTTAAACCACTTCAAGTTACCCAGTTCATAAGAGGTAGACCTGAGATTTGATCCCATTTCAGGTTCCAAAACCATCTCTCTTCTCTCTACTATAGAGGTCCGGGAAGATGTCAATTACTCTTGAATTCCAAATAATATGTGGAACTCTCCACTGCTCAGCATATCCAAAAACCTACCTAATTCTCATGGTCAGTGCCTTGCATGTGGGACATCAAAGCCACAAATTAAAGTCTCAGCCAAAGAAAGTTACAGTTTCTAGAAATATAATTTCCAACAGGAGAAGATATTTCAGGCAGTAAACTGACTGCCTTAACAGTGGGTGCCAAAACCCTATGGGGGATTTATCGAGAAGTTGAAATAAGAAACAAGACAAATACATTTAGACTTCACTGAATTCCTCACAGTTTGGAAGGAAGAAAAATATTATTCTCTGGAAATGGAAAAAAAATAGATTCGTTCCTCTCTGCTATTACATGGGTCCAGCTGAGCAATAACGCACCGCGAAGCCAAATGCTCTGATCAGTTTCTCTGAGCTGTTATTAAAGTTTGCAAAATATTGCTCAGATTCTTTCTGGCAGAGTTTCAATATTGTCTATTTAAACTGGAATTGGGCTGGTACTGTTCACTTCTGTTAAACCTGCCAAAGCTGGTGGTCCCACTGCACAAATCTCCCGGCGCCACAGCCTTCATCCAGCAAGGCTGGCAACACCCTGAAAGCCTACACCCTTTGTTGGCTTTCTGACGTGACTCAGGTCAAGAATGACTGAATCAACCTTCCTCCCCTTTCTCTTTGCCTCCCTTTCTCACCCTCAGCACACCACACACATACACACACACGTGCATATGCACACTCTGGCCCTTCACTTGCAGGAGGAAAGAAAGGAGCTATGCAGAACAGTGCATCTGTCTGGGAAGGTGTTAACTCTGCTGAAGCTGGAGCCTCTCAGCCTGGTGTTCTAATAAGGACATGAGAACTCTTTTCCTCTGCTGATATAGCAGATGCTATTACCCTTACCATTACCATTCCCCAGCTTTGCCCTCTACCCTCACTTCAGTCCAGCTGAACCTGTTCCATGTCCTCAAATACCCCATGTTCTTTCTTGCCCTGGGCTTTACTTCTGCTGATCCTCTGATGGGAATACATTTCCTCTCTCCCCTTCTGGTAAACTCCAGTTTACCCTCTAGGTTGCAACTTGGGCAACATCCCTCTGATCCCCCAGGATGATTTAGATGCCCCTGTTATGTGTTTCTGTGGGGAGCTTAAGTTTATCTCATCTAATCACAACCTTGATTTTAGGTAAATGGTCTCCTGAACACAACTACCAGCTCTAAGACTCAGGAGGAGGCCTGTCTTATCCTCCTCATGTAGAACAGTGCGCTAAATGCTGTAACAGAGAGACCAAAAAGATATATGAAAGCTCCAATACTATACTTTTATTTCTTGCACAGATAACATTACGAGGCAAGTGAACAGGTAGGCAGGATGGTCTGAACTTCTGCCATCATCAATAAGTGGCTTTCAAAGTCTTCCTAGAGACTTCTCCATTCAATCCAGCCGGAAGGTAAAAGAGTATGAAGGAGTGCCTTGTGGAAGGCTTTTTTTTTTTTAGACCAGGACTAGAAGTGTGTGCATCACTGTTATTCACATCACATTCTCATGGCAAGAACTCAATCACATGGCCATACCTAATTGCAAGCGATGCTGGGGCATGTAGCATCTGGAAGCTACTCCTAGTAAAAGGTATGCAGAAGGAGGATCATAAATTTTGATGGACAGGTAGCCTCTTTGCTACATCCTTCTATCCCCAGTGCCTAACACACAGTAGCCAAATAATAAATAGTTGCTAAATAAATCAATAAACTAAAGAGTTAAAAAAAAATTAGGGCAAAAAACATCACCTTAATATACTCCAAGCTGTGATACAGGACCATATTCTCACAACTGCTTTGAATAAAAAACTGCAAACTACCAAAGGTCAGACAGGCAGTAAAAATCTCAATTTCCTTAGCCATTTTTATTGTTCACTAGTTGAATGACAGTGCCTGGCACAATACCCAGGATATAGATTCTGCTCAATGAATATGGGTCGAATGAATGAATTATTGGAAATCATAGGTTATTGAGATTAGAAGTGACCTGAACATAACCATGGTTTTATTATGCTTGCCAAGTGATCTGTCAGTTCCCCCTTCCTGGGAAGTGCATCACTCCCAGAGTTAGCACCTGCCATCTTAGGTCAGCCCTGACTCTAGGAAACTCCTTTCTTCCTTTGATCTAAAACCTGGCTCCCTGCTGTAGCACAAAGTTGAAAAAAAGAAATTCAAATATTTTATCATCCACTCTGTGCCAGGCATTGTCCTGGGTGCATTTATGTTATTTCACTTATTCCCCATAACAACTCAGAGAAGGAAATTACTGCTGTGGCCCAGTCCACCCTCTTCCCAGCCTGGATTGCTGCATTATTATTAATAACCTTCTAATTGTGCTCCTTGCTTTCACTGTTGCCCTCTTATGATAAGTCTGAACCTAAGATTATCTTTTTAAATTGTAAATCAAAAGTCATCACTTCCCTGCTTAAAATCCCACACTGGCTTTCCATTGCACTTGGAATAAAATCCAAATTGTTTGTCGTCACCCACAAGCCCACTCGATTGGGCTCCTTCCTGCCCCTCTGATTTGGTCTCAGCCACTCTCCCGCTCACTCACTGTGCTGCAGGCACACCAGCCTTCTTTCCTTTCTTGAATACCTCAAGTTTATTTGCACTCCAGGACCTTTGCCCTTGCTATTTTCTCTGCCTGAAGCCCTCTGCCCCCAATTCTTTCTTGGGCTGATTCCTTGTTGCCATTCAGTTTTCAGTATAAATGCATTTTTCTCAGTGAAACCTCTGATCGTAGAATGTAGAGTAGTTCTCCGGTCTCAACTTGTCCTTCTGTCCCTATAGGTCACACAAACTGTGTGTTCTCCAAAGGAGCTCAAACCTGACTGCATACATCAGACCCACCAGGGAGGCTTCTAAGAAACGTCATTATCCAGGAAGCTTCCCTAGAAATTCTGATTTCATATGTCCTCTGGATTGTTTAGGAATCAGTAGTTTGAATAGCTCTCCTAAATGATCCTGATGTGTAGCCAGTCTAGAAAACCATGTGTCCAATATTTCTGTCTGGGATAGAATCCTGCTTCAATATCTGATTAGCTCTACACCTTGGGCAAACCATTTAGCCTGTTTAACCCTCATATCTAAAATTGTGACAAGAATAGTATCTATGTCACAGGTTTATTGTGAGCACTGGAGGAGAATTTCAAGTGAAACGCTTAGCATGGTGCCTGGCCCACAGCAAGCCCTCATTAAACGTTGGCTCCTATTATCATTGTTACCCTCCTACTCCTTTTACTCCCTCTCCTCCTTCTCCTTGGCAGCTCTTCAGGGATGTCAAGGCAACCATCACAAAATACCTCTCTTCCAGGCCAGTTACCCTCAGTTTTCTTTTTTTTAAAATCCTTTTCCACATGGCAGATTCATGTTTCTTCTCTCATAGACAGATCACGTCCCAGGAGGAGGTGTCGTATTTCTGCACCCCGGAACTCATAGGGGTTGAAGCCTCTGATGCAATAAATGTAGATAATTGGGCTCCAGCTCTGAACTTCAGATGGCACTCATTACTGGCCCTGGTAGGGCAGCTGTGTGTGGCCTCTCATTCTGGGGAAGTCTTCTTATAGGGGAACTCTATGTGAGAGTGTCTGTAATGAAGGGGGAGACTGGAGAGAGGGTATGGGAGTTTCGTTTCCTGAATGCTTTTCATCCTGACATGCTTAGTTGAGAGTCAGAGCCCAGCCCACATTAACTCATTGAGTTCCTGGAGTTTGTTGTAGATTTTCAGCGTTTTTCATTATAGTCAACACCATAGGAGCCAAAATAATGAAAATAGTGTTTGATGAAGTGGGAAAAGCAGGTCTGAATGTCCATAGTGAAGTTAGAAAGGAGAAGGAGAGAAGGCTAAATGTAAAGAGCAAAGTGTGCATTAGTTAGTAATAAGGCATACTGTGGACTTGGGGGAACACGTAAATCAGTCAGGGAGAAAGAATTCTAGACATTGTACAGGAGATACAATTTTCCTAAGTCTTCTTTTTTTATTGCTGTTTATCTTGCAAAGGCAGGATAAATAAGTTTGATATTTTTATTTATTTATATATTTTTAAATTTTTATTATTTTATTTTTCCATAAGTTATTTGGGTACAGGTGGTATTTGGTTACATGAGTAAGTTATTTGGTGGTGATTCGTGATTTTGGCACACCCATCACCCAGGCAGTATACACTGCACCATATTTGTAGTCTTTTATCCCTCGCCCCCCTCCCACTCTTCCCTTCAAGTCCCTAAAGTCCATTGTATCATTCTTATGCCTTTGCGTTCTCATAGCTTAGCTCCCACATATCAGTGAGAACATACGATGTTTGGTTTTCCATTTCCATACTTCACTTAGAATAATAGTCTCCAGTCTCATCCAGGTCACTGCAAATGCTGTTAATTAATTCCTTTTTATGGCTGAGTAGTATTCCATCATACATATGTACCACAGTTTCCTTATCCACTCATTGACTGATGGGCATTTGGATTGGTTCCACGATTTAGCAATTGTGAATTGTGCTGCTATAAACATGCATGTGCAAGCATCTTTTTCGAATAACGACTTTTTTTCCTCTGGGTAGAAACCCAGTAGTGGGATTGCTGGATCAAATGGTAGTTCTATTTTTAGTTCTTTAAGGAATCTCCACACTGTTTTCCATAATGGCTGTACTAGTTTACATTCCCACCAGCAGTATAGAAGTGTTCCCTGATCACTGCATCCACGCCAACATCTACTGTTTTTTGATTTTTTGATTATGGCCATTCTTGCAGAAGTAAGGTGGTATTGCATTGTGGTTTTGATTTGCATTTCCCTGATCATGAGTAATGTTGAGCATTTTTTCATATGTTTATTGGCTATTTGTGTATCTTCTTTTGAGAATTGTCTATTCATGTCCTTAGCCCACTTTTTGATGGAATTGTTTTTTTTTTTTTTTTTCTTACTGACTTGAGTTCGTTGTAGATTCTGGATATTAGTCCTTTGTCAGATGTATAGATTGTGAAGATCTTCTCCTACTCTGTGGGTTGTCTGTTTACTCTGCTGACTGTTCCTTTTGCCATGGAAAAGCTCTTTAGTTTAACTAGGTCTCAGCTATTTATCTTTGTTTTTATTGCATTTGCTTTTGGGTTCTTGGTCATGAAATCCTTGCCTAAGCCAATATCCACAAGGGTTTTTCCAATATTATCTTCTAGAATTTTTAGCTTCAGGTCTCAGGTCTTTAATCCATCTTGAGTTGATTTTTGTATAAGGTGAGAGATGAGGATCCAGTTTCATTCTCCTACATGTGGCTAACCACTTATCTGAGTACCATTTGTTGAAAAGGGTGTTCTTTCCTCACTTTATGTTTTTGTTTGCTTTGTCAAAGATCAGTTGCCTGTAAGCATTTGGGTTTATTTCTGAGTTCTCTACTCTCTTCCATTGGTCTATGTGCCTATTTTTATACCAGTAACATGCTGTTTTGGTGACAATGGCCTTGTAGCATAGTTTGAAATCTGGTAGTGTGATGTCTCCAGATTTTTTATTTTTGCTTAGTCTTGCTTTGGCTATGTCTAAGTCTTATTCTTAGTCATGGGTCACTTTGCTTTCTCTTAAGGTTGAGATCTGCATTTGTGTGGTGAGGT
Source organism: Pongo abelii (assembly GCF_028885655.2). NCBI lineage: Eukaryota > Metazoa > Chordata > Mammalia > Primates > Hominidae > Pongo > Pongo abelii. Next base: position 134,452,620 of record NC_071992.2, on the reverse strand, counting down.
ACATTTGGGGAACGGAGAAGATAGGATCACAGATAATCATAATACTTTGTATTAGTTAAATATTCTTCAAGCTCTATAACATGTTCAATCACATCCCTATGAGTAAGAAGTAAACCATATAACAATATTCTTGTCTAAGCAATGAGGAAAGTGACTTACCCAGTATCATATTCCATGTTATACCAGGCCAAGGAGGAAAACCCATGTCATCTTTTTCTTTAACTTTTATTTTAAGTTTCTGGGTACATGTGCAGGTTTGTTACATAGGTACACTCGTGTCATGAGGGTTTGTTATGTAGATTATTTCATCACCTAGGTACTAAGCCTAGTACTCAATAGTTATTTTTTCTGCTCCTTTCCCTCCTTCCACCCTCCACCCTCAAGTAGGCCCCAATGTCTGTTGTTCCCTTCTTTATGTCCATGAGTTCTCATCATTTGGCCTACACTTATAAGTGAGAAGATGTGATATTTGGTTTTCTGTTCCTGCATTAGTTTGCTAAGGATAATGGCCTCCAGCTCCATCTATGTTCTCACAAAAGACATGATCTCATTCTGTTTTATGGCTGCATAGTATTTCATGGTGTGTATGTACCACATTTTCTTTATCCAGCCTACCATTGATGGGCATTTAGGTTGATTCCATGTCTTGCTATTGTGAATTGTGCGGCAGTGAACATTCACATGCATGTGTCTTTATGGCAGAATTATTTATATTCTTCTAGGTATATACCCAGTAATTGGACTGCTAGGTCGAATAGTAGCCCTGAAAGCCTATGTCCTCTAATTCCTGGTTCAGTGTCCACCCCATCTGATGCTATCAAAGGTTTATGGAATGTTCTACTTATACACCCTCTCACTGTTCCTCAGTTTTCCACACACACACATCCAAAGCCACCATGTTCTTCCAAGCAGCTCTCATCCTAGCCAGATGGCCCCTCTGGAAGTTCTTGACTCCCCCAAGCTGCCTTAGTACCTTCTCTGTGCACCCATGGAACTTTGCTCCTATCTCAGTTACTACACAGAGTTTACTGGATTCTAATTATTTTTCTTTACAATACTATCTCCTCATTATGACTTTCTCCAGGGCAGGACTATGTATATACTTATCTTTGTATTCCCAGCTTCTTACAACGTGCACAGCATATAGGGAATCCTCCATTAATGTTTGTTGAATAGTTGGATAAATTGATGGATGGATGGATGGGTGGTCAGATAGACAGATGGACAGAAGTTCTTTCATGGTGAGTTTTAAAGAAATATACGAGAAGCCAGCTTGCTATCAAAGGAGGATTTTCTTGACTTTCTGATAAAGATAGGATCCATCTGATGCTTTTGGTTTAGAACTAACACCATAATTACTTATCCATGTTCTGCTAGAAATTTCATTGCTGAAATATGTGTTTGGTATGAGGCTTCAGTACGCCCCAGAAAGAAGTATCTTGTCCCAGGCAATAGTGTAATATGAGTAGCATAGTCTCCAGATGGTGAGAATTTTAATCCTGAGTTATTGAGTGTACGATTTCTTGCTAGCAACTTAGCTTCCTCATTCCTCAATGTCCTCATGTGTTAAATGGGGACAACATTGGTACCTCGTGTACAAATGGTTTGTGAGGATTAAATGATATAATAAATATAAAACACTTAGTATGCACCAGCACTTCGGACAGTGCCTGACACAGAGTAAGCGCTCAATGTGCCTGAGTCTTTTTGTCTTCCTACTGTGTACATATGCATCTCTGTGACCCAGAAAGTCTAGCTGAGTCAGCTCTGTATCTTGAGACTCAGTTCCTACAGAGCCCGAGCAGGTGATTGAAGCTGCTCTGCAGACTGAACCAGGTATAATTCACTGCATCCTTAGACAAGTTACTTCCCATCTCTGAGCCTCAATCTCCTTATCTGTCCTTGGAGAGCTGCTTTGATGATTTTGTAAGTTCAAGGTCATATGCTGAGTGTCCTCACTGTGCTTGGCCTGTCCCTGCATATGAATTGAACTGTAAGCTCTTTGAATAGGGGGACTGTTATATCCTCACCTTTTCACATCTGATCCCAACTTGCTCTTTAAAAGGCCCTTGATAAAGTTTTGCTGAGTTTGAATCAACTTCCCTAAATTGCTTAACATGCTCTTTTGGAGACTTAGTTGAACTCCTGAACGCTAAGCTCCAGAAAGGTTCTGGCCCATTAACCCTATTCCCCTGCAAACAGTTAGGAACTTAATGATCCTGCTGCCCCCAGCATGGTACAGAGCTCACCCCTTGCAGATCACTCCCAGATCCTTTCTGGGAGCCAGCCTCCAAAAGCCCTGGCAGCACAACTTTGCTGGCAGCATTTGGGAAGTGAGGCCACGTCCTCTGCAAACTTAATGGAGTGGCCTTTTTTTAGTTTCCAGACAACAGCATTGTATTCAGAGGCAGAAGGCTCTCCTTGGAGTTGTAAGCTTTTTTACACTTGTGCCTACATAGCATAGGTGTATAACACATAACAAACATTCAACATAAGGGGAATAAATGAATGAATGAATGGGGCATAGTTTTTTGGTAGTACCAACCTCAAGATGTGTAGCATTTAATACAGGAAGAAGTCTAGGGAGAACTACTTTTACTATTTTCTAATAAAAAATGTCTTGTCCTATGAGTGATTTTATTACCTCTATAAGCATAGGGCAGGAGAGGATGCAACAAAAGCTTTTGGTAATTTCAATAAACACTCTCTCCAACTCTCTGCCCTTTTCATGAATTCCCAGTTGAGAAATACCTGTAATAGGTGAGCAATGATAATGTCATTGAATAAAGATTGATGGAAACAGATATAAACCCAAAACGTTTTTAGTGCCAGAAATACTGTTTGCTCAACAATAAGTTACATCAAAGGACTTAAACATTTCCCACAGAGGTCAGCAATTCTGCCAGTGATGCACTGAAATTCACACCTCTGCCAGAAGCGCTCTGTTCCTGGCATAAAAAAGAAAAAGTCACATCTGTTAACGTCAATATCCCGAGGAGGCAATTTTGCCTTTTCTGATTATTGTTCAGGTGCTTTATTCTCCAAAAGCCAGCCTCTGGAAGCTTCTTGGAATGTATAAAATTTAAAAGCTTTGTTTTAAAATTTATAAATCCCTTTTATTTGTTTTATTTTCTTTTTTTCATTTTTGTAAATCCTTGAACTAAAAATAGAGCCTGTGGATGTCTGTCCTATAGGAATCTTAGAGGTACTCCTGCTTCAGCAAATATCACCCTTATTCACGTAATCAGCCCCATCCTTAAACGAACCATGTGACCAAAACTAGATTTTTTGTTTTCTTTGTGATATTAAAATAATATTGTCCTTTATCATTCCAGTATTTGTTATTTGAGATTCATGATTTTAGAGTCAAGGTATTTGGAATTAGAAAATAAGGATAATAATAGTAACATTTGCATGCCAAGTGGTTTTTCTTTCTTTACTTCATTGAACTCTTACAATTCCTATGTAACCTGAGGGTACTATTATTTTGTTGTAATGAGGGAAAGGACTCACTAGTCAGGGTTAGAACCCAGACCTTTCCAAAGCCTGCAACCAGTGCAGTCCTCAGCCACTCTCATGATCCAAATCCACCTTACCTGTTCTGTGTGTTTTAACAGTACCTATCAACTTCCAACATACAATTTCCTTATTTATTGTGTGTTTTGTTTATTGTCTCTTCCCTCACTAGAATCTGAGTTCTATGAACACAAGAATTACTTTTTTCTGTTCTATTCATGGATCTATCCCAAGATCGAGAATAGAGCCTGGCATGTTAATTGCACATATATTGCAATTGTTACCCTTACTTGTTTATCGATGGTCCTATGCCACTCTGTGTTTCACTGGTGGAAAAACTGAGGCCAGGAGCCACCTGATGATTTACTAAAGATGACACCATGAGCAACTTTGCAAGAAAAACAAGATCTCCTAACTGCCAGCCCAATTCTTTGCCTAAATCTCAACTCTATCTTGCCCTAATTTTATTATGCTATAAAATGAATAACTGTTTGTGAGTTCATTCTCAGGCACATTATTGCTTTTATATTACATCAAAGAACTTGAGATGGGCAAAAGATATAGCCCTATTGATTGTTCTCAGAAATTCAACTTTTCCATCCCTCAAGGAATCCTTGCTTAAGGCCCATTTTGAAGACAGGAGCCAGTCTCTAACAGAAGACTGTCTCCAACAAGTCTGCCTCCCCATCAGGGCAGGGTCACTGTGGTGATTGGTTTTAGAAATCTTGAAATCAATCATCTGAATTGTTCTGTTTCTATCCACCGGACTCCTATAGAACATTAGAACTGACCAGAAGTCAAAATGCTAAGACGTTTTTGGCTCATGGTTGCTCAGTGAGTCAGTGTCTTCTAGGGAAAACCCAGATGCTACAGGAGATAGCATGGGAGTGACTTAATGTGACTTTGAATGAGGCATTGAATCCGTGGGCCTAATGTATGGGAGACAAGTCTTGGATGAAAGCTGAAAAAGAAAGTGACAACTCTAGAAGTAAGAGTGTATTAAGATAAAAGGGTTTGTGTTTGGCTTTCAGAAAAGAAGAAAGACTCCAGAGGCTGTCAAGAGAAGATATTTATTTGAGCATAAGTTGTTTTTACATCATCAGCAACAGAGCACACCTCCTAACCCTCATATTAATATCTCTCATTCTGCTTAAGTTGGAATATGTCACTCTTAGTGGAATACTTAGGTAGAGAGATTTTTCTACTTCTGATGATAAGTCTAGTCTACTCTGCTGTCATACCCATTCTCAAGGCTGCTGGTCCAAAGTGGAGACTTACCTGTAGTTTTAACAAGTCAGATGGCCCCTGTGCATTAAACCTGTGATCTGGATTTGACCTGTCCCATGCTCTGTTGAGGGATGCATCACATTCAGTGCAGTGATGATGATCATAACTGGGAGTCCACCAAGAGCTCTGTGCACTTGAAAATGCACTTCCTCGGCCAGGTGCCGTGGCTCACACTTGTAATCCCAGCACTTTGGGAGGCTGACGTGGGTGGATCACTTGAGGTCAGGAGTTCGAAACCAGCCTGTCCAACATGGTGAAACCTCATCTCTATTAAAAATACAAAATTAGCCTGGCATGGTGGCACATGCCTGTAATCCCAGCTACTCGGGAGGCTGAGGCAGGAGAATCACTTGAACCCCAGAGGTGGAGGTTACAGCAAGCTGAGATTGAGGCATTGCACTCCAGCCTGGGCGACAGGAGCAAAACTCCATCTCAAAAAGATAAAATAAAAATAAAAAGCACTTCCTTCACACATTTTTAAATTTTAGATTATTATAAAATCATCCTAAGGTAATTATGGCAGAGATTCTTATCTCCACTTTCTAAATTAGAAATCTGACTTCACAGAGGTTCATGACACTCTAGGTCACATAGCTGGTAAATGACAAAGCCCAAATCCAAGGTCCTCTGCGGCTTTGTTCTTTCCACTATGACATTCTGCCTCCTGCCCACATGGATGTCCTGCAGGCATCTATAATACATATACGACACCAAATTTTTATCTTCTGCTCTTGAAAAAAACCCAGTCCTCCTCCTCTTGCTTTCCCTGCTGATTTAATAACTGCCATTCCCTTAATTACCCACCCTAGAACCTTGAGGTCCTCCTGTCTTTTCTCCTGCCACATGTCTTAGAGTCAACCCGGGATTTTCTTTTTTAGATGTCAAACAAAAATGTCTTCCCTCTTAATTGTTGTCACTGGTACTGCCATGATTCGGGCCTTCATTACCACATACGTGGCCCACATGAATATTCAGTAGTTTAACTCATTCACCAAATCATCACTGAAGCTCTTCTCTGTTCCAGGAACTGTGCTTGGTGTGAGGGAGACTGTTTCTGAGCAAAAAGCAAGCATGGATCTTAGCTTCATGGTACTCTGGTCTCAATTAAGTAGTAATCAAATAATCACTCCAACAAATGTAAAAATGGCAACTCTGACAATTGCCACAAGGCAAGCCATATAATCCCCTACCCGCAGAACCAGTATGGAGTAAGATTTCTAAACCATAACTATGACCGTGGCACACCCTCTGCTATGAAACTTTCCTAAATGCCCACTGCCTGCATGATAAAATCCAAACCCATTAGCCTGGTATACATGTCTCTTCATGATCTGGCTCCAAACACTACATTAGGTTGCAAGCCACTACAGCCCCATTTCTCTCCCACCCCTCACTCAATTAACTCATCCTATGACTAAGCCATATCTGATCCTTTTATTTATTTATTTATTTATTACTTCTTGCCATTCCAGAAACAGATCTGTTCTTTCATTCTTCCACATCTTGGCTTAAACAAAACTCTCATCCAGAAATGCAGTCCCTCTAGCAATACAAGGAGATAGCCTACTCACGCTTCAGGCTGAGCTGAAATGACCCCTCCCACTCACTCTCTGGATGTGATTAATTATTCCTCACAGTTTCCAACACGTTTTCCACACTACTAACGTAGCACTTCTCCCATTGTAATCTGATTACTTACTTTTTCCTTTCATCCCACCGCCATCCCTCAGATTTTGAACCACTTTTGGGGAGAGATCGTTTTAATTAATAGAGGTTTGAATTTATATTTATTTTATTGCATAGAGCCAGACCATAAATACTAATAGACGAGACAAAAATATTTTGATCCCTTATTTCTTTTCACTGTGAATATCTAATTTCTCATAGACACTCCTTTCATCCTAATTTAACTTCAAGAAGTTTTCCCCTTAGTTATTTTTTTTTAGAAATCATACACAAATAATTCCAGAGGCCTTCATATCTTCGTATTCCACCACACGTCTTCTCATCTCAATGCCCAATATGTCCCCCACCCCTCCTGCTTTTTAAAATCTCTCAGGCAGTTGGCACAAGGACAGGTTTTGCATATTTGCAGAATCACTGGTTCAATGATTACAAAGTGACCATATCAAAATATGGAAAATGTGTTCTTTGGGAAGGCTTGATGTGTTTGTTTTTTATTTTTGTTTTTGTTTTTAATGTTTGTAAAGCATCAGGAATTAATGAAGCAACTGTCAAGTCTGTTTCCATTGCCTTTCCAAGCTTGGCCAAGTCTAGATCTTGTTTATCTGCTAAAGCGGCTTGAATCATGATTTTTAGCAACTGGCTCCTAGGGTTTGTCACAAGAAATTGAGAAACACATGAGAATAATGAGAACAGCTTTTTGAGAAACTGATTTTATAACGTGATAGGAATGATAGAAGAAAAATGTAGTGATTAACTAAATTCTTGGGAAGGAGGTAAGCTGTTACTTAAAATGTACACTTCTTTAAAGGGCCTATAGATTCCTAGGATCTGGCAACTGAAATGATCATTTCTTAGAGACTTATCACATTTCCTCTTCTACAACCTAACAGTCACAGAAGTCATAAAATACAGAATCATGGCCAGATTATTTATGTCGATTTAAATAGTGGATAGATATATCTTCGTAAAGTGGAAAATAAAATAAAATAAATAAACCAGCAGAATTGCTGTAGAGAACATTATTCACCGTGTCCATTCCTGAATAGCACAACGATGGAACTGTACACACCAAAAGGTTCACTCACACTGGTGTGTGCCAAGAGATACTGATTCTCTCAGTCCTAGACACGGAACTCCCAGGTTGGTCCCACCATTCAAGAACAGCCTCAACCATTTATCCAGAACTCCAGGCAAGCATTACCATTTTCAGTGTAAGCCATAGCTTTAACAAGAGTAATAAGTACTTGAATGTTCATAATAAGGATATCATTCAGGTAAACAGTGGAAATTCAGGGATAAATTCTGTCTCATCCATTACTGTGTAATGAACTACCTCAAAAACTTAGTGGCTTAACATAACAACTGTTTTATTATATCTCACAATGTTGAGAGTTGCACGTTGGGGCAGAGCTCAGCTGAGCAACTCTCCAGCTTCACATGGCATTGCCTGTGGCTCCTATGTGATATTAAGCTGGTGTCAGGGCTGGTCCAAGACAACTTTACTCACATTCCTGTTTCCTTGGCAGGGATGGCTGGAAGACCTGGCTCAGCTGGCCTCTCCCTATCTCCATATATTGTCAGGATGTCTCCATGTGGTCTCTCTAGAAGGGTAGTAGAGCTTCTCAACAGATCAAATGCAAGCTGACAATTCCCTGACAGGCCAGCCCCAGAACTGGCATAGCATCGTTCCATCATTCTCCTGGTCAAAGCAGTCAGAGGCCAACCTCCACTCAAAGGGAGGGATAATAGACCTCCATCTCTCACTGGGAGATGATATGAAAGAATTTGTAGCTACCTTTAATCCACCCAAGGGTGTTCATAAAATTACCTCATATGTTCTATTTAGGATTTGTACTTTAGATTTATAACCTAGATGGAATAGGTCATTTGTTCATTCTGTTACTTAAAAGGTATTTGTCAAGCATTTGATAATTGTTGATATAGCTCTGTGCTGTCTACTGAGATAAACCAGGAAAACACACAGGGCATAGTCTCTCTCCTCTAGGAATTTGCATCTAGATGTGAACACAAGGCAAACCACACAGCAAGCAATTCGAGTATATAATAAAATAGCTAAAGTGGCAAAATGCACGTCATAGACGTGTATGGGCAACACAGATGCCTACAAGGTTCAGGCAAACATAAAAAAAGAGTGAGGTGAGGTGAGCTGGCCTGTGAACAGTAAGAAGGGTGTTGGGGGCAGCGGAGACCCAGACAGTTCATGCCACATCTAAAGGGGCAGCTTTGCTCAGCTCCAGCCTATTGTTGCTTTAGAGAATGTGAGACGATGTTACAACTGCCAATTTTCCAGAGAACTATAAATCTCCCAATTATTCAATGTTGGTAATTATTCAAATTTGGCCTACTGACCACTAGTTTTCAGCCCCTAAAATAGACAGTAAGTGCTTTAGGATTCATGGAAAGAGGAGATGAAGGTCAACTAGAATAACACTATTCAAAGTGCGGGCTGACAAGATATGGAATCAAGCTAAGTGTCTACCAATGGAAAAGTGGATTAAAAAATGTGGTATATATACATAATGGGATACTATTGAGCCATAAAAAAGGAGACACTGTCATTTGCAACAACATAGATGAACCTGGAGTACGTTATGCTAAGTGAAATAAGCCCAGCATCGAAAGACAAATACCACATGTTCTTGTTTATAAGTGGAATCTAAAAATGTTGAACTCATAGCAGAGAGTAGAATGGTGGTTGCTAGGGGCTGGGGATGGCAGGGGTGGGGGTGGGGAGATGTTGGTCAAAGGATATAAAGTTAGGAGGAATAAGTTTTTGAAATCTATTGCACAGCATGGTGATTATAGTTAATAATAGATGGTTGCATATCCAAAATGTATAAAAGAACAGATTTTAAATGTTCTCAGCACAAAAAAAATGTGTAAGGTGATGGATATGTTAATTAGCTTGATTTACTCATCTCACAATTATACATATATCAAAATATTACATTGCATTCCCATAAATATATGCAATTATTTGTCAATTAAAAATAAAAATGGAAAATAATAATAAAGTGTGATCTGAGCACCAGTACCATGCTGTGAATTATTTATTACTGATCCACAATGGGATAAATAAATAACTTAATAATAAGAGTTTAAGCCCTCATAGCAATTTAATGTCCAAGGCTGTAATCAGTGTACTTGTCTTCTTGAGTACAGACCAACTTGGGTGTTGCAGAACTTGAGCTGTGAGCTATATTTGGTGTGAGCTGCATGCTAGTCAGGTGCAGTAGGACCACATGTGACCAAGCACTGGAATAGAGAGGCCCATGGTGAGGCACCATGGAGAATTTGGACCTCAAATAACAGGCAGGATTGGGATTAGCACAGAGGACAGAAAGCTTTTCTAAGTATTAGGAACAGCACGTCCAGAAATCAGAGTCAATAAGGCACTAAGAAAAATCGGGAGAGCTGATTTGCGAAGGGCGTTATGGAGGGTGCAGATGGTTGGATAAAGATTATGGAGAGCCTTGGACATAGCCTTGTACAATTGAATTTATCCTTTAAGAAATGTGGAGCCACAGGATGTTTTTGAATACAGATGGGCATCACTAACTTTCTAAAATACACTTTCTCCTTTTTTTCTCCTCTCTTTCAAGGCCTGATTCAAATTCCACCCTCTCCAGGACTAGTCCATGCAATAGCAATCACTCCCTTTACAAAATCTAGGTAACCTTTTTTTTTCTGAATCAACAGATACCTTATACTGTTAATTATTTTTCTGTAAAGATATTGTCTTTTCTTCCAAATATTTCAAGCACTTTATGGACAAAAACTCCCTTACCCAGTTCTGAATCTTCCTCAGAATCTAGCACAATCCCTCACCCATACTGATATTCATTTGGTATGTGCTCATGAGCAAGACAGGTTTTGTAGGGATACTGATTTGGTAAAAGTGTTTTGAATAGATGGGAGCAGAAAGTAGAAAGTTAGAGACCAGGGCTGGGTGCGGTGGCTCACGCCTGTAATCCCAGACTTTGGGAGTTCGAGGTGGGCAGATCACAAGGTCAAGAGATCAAGACCATCCTGGCCAACATGGTGAAACCCTGTCTCTACTAAAAATACAAAAATTAGCTGGGCGTGGTGCTGTGTGCCTGTAGTCCCAGCTACTTGGGAGGCTGAGGCAGAAGAATCGCTTGAACCCAGGAGGCGGAAGTTGCAGTGAGCCGAGATCGCACCACTGCACTCCAGCCTGGTGACAGAGTGAGACTCCGTCTCAAAAAAAAAAAAAAAAAAAAGTAGAGACCAGATGAAGACACCACAAGGGGCTAAACAATGAATGTGGAGACCAGGAACCGGCAAGGAAAAACTGATATAGAGGGTGAATATAGGGAATGAATATTTTCAGAAACATGTTATGCACACAAAGTCACATTAGCACTTTCCTGAAATCTCACACCACATTCATACATGGCTAATATTTTCTTTGTCAAGAAATGTTGAGAATAAGCTTTATTACTTAAGAGTTTTCCAGATTGCTGAAACTTACTGTTTTAAGCACCTAGATTTTCAAAATCTATCATTATGCACAGCAGTTATTTATTATGCTATGATACTCATATCTCTACCCTAAATAGCCCTGGACTGCTGTAATGTTGTATTTTTTCTGTTTCTTCACTTCTCTACCAACTACTAGTAACTGATATTATCTGTAGATCTTGGCTACTTCTACGCTGCTACTTACTTCACAGAACTTGTTCTGAGTGAAGATTAAAATAAAGATCTCTGGAGTAGAAAGCACTCAATGACAGCTATTTTTCCTGCAATGTATAATAAACTTCTCAAAGTTTTTTCACTAACATTTAGATTTATTTTTGATATTACATTTATTTTATAGGGGTTGGCAAACTTTTTTGTAAATAACCAGATGGTAAATATTTTGGAGTTTGTGAGTTATATGATCTCTATATCTATGCTGCTCTTCTGTTGTTTTGAAAGCAGCCATAAGACAATACATAAACAAATGGGTGTGGCTGTGATCCAATAAAACTTTATTTTCAGAAACAGGAGTGGGCTGGATTTGTCCTACAGGGGCTATAGTTTGCCAATACTTGTTTTAGATTATTAAAATTGCCAGAGCCTAACTTTTGAAATAGAGGGATTTGTCCTTAACTTGATTTATAAAGAAAATAATATATTTTTTTCATGTCTATATTCCTCTAGCTTAAATATTCTTATTCAGATTTTTAAATAGTGCTGCAAATAAATTCTCCTGACATGTAACAACTGCAGTAGCAGCTTGGCCCCCTTGTTTAACCTTCGGTCTGAGGATTGGTCCTATCTAACCTCTGCCTTCACCTCCAGCCATTGTGCCACTGTACTTTATTTTCCTTTCTAGTTTGTTAACGTCCATGCGCTCTAAGGCACCCTCTCCTAAGCCACTGATTTCTGTAGGAAACAAGAGCTTTGTCATCAGCCGGCAAGTCCTGGGAAAGAATTACAATTTCATGAGTATTATAGCTTTAAAGCAAAGATAAACAACAGTTATTTGTATTGAATTCACCACTAAGTTAACTTAAATGACTTTCCCTTACCTTCTGATTTCCAAATTAAATTAAACACTAAGTTCCTAACATCTATACCCACAGTAAATAGCATCTTGCATACATGCTTGTGAAAATGCTTCCTGCTTCAGTGATATTTGGAATTTTCTTGAGACAAAGAAGATATAGATATATTTCCTTAAGCCTCTTTAGCCGAACATCACACTACAAGATGAAAAGCTTGAGAGTGTTGCCTCTTTTGGTGTAGATGACACTACCAAGGGCACACACTATGACCATCAGCTAACATGCTGCAGAAACCGTAACCTGGGCATGCAGGCTGCTGCATGTTGAAACAAAAGGTCTTGACATCCTGACATAGAAGGTGAACAACAGTGTGAAATACACTTGGTGTCTGTCTAAAGTGACATTGTAGTTAACCAGATTTCTGCCTCCATATGGAACCTTCCTGTCAGAAGAAAAGGACTGATTCTAGTCCCTGTGTTTTATTCTATCGACAAGATATTCTGTTTCTTCTTCGGATGCCATTCTGAATAACCTATGACTGAGATCAATCAATCCACAGTGATTCTTGCTTGTTTCCACGATGATATTATTCCTTGGGACCACCAACAGATAATCTAAAAAAGCTTGACAGTATCACAAGTATATTTGCATCAAACTCATGAAATCTACTCTCAATTTCCAAGTAGGGTACAAGACTTTGTGTGTTTATGGGAAGTTGGGGTGTGGTCAATAGGTGGGTGTGCTGTGCTGAAACTTTTTTTCTCTTGAATGTTTTTTTAATTCTGTAGCTTTCCTGAACCCACCAGAATTGACCTAGACTTCATCTCATGATATAGTCCTATGAGGGCTAAGGAATAAGACTTTAAGGCTCCATAAGCCTTGCTTAGCCCTTAATAACTTCAGTGTGTAGAATAATTATGCAAGAGTTTCAGTTCAGGAGTCAGCAGATCTAGGCTGTCTTCCAGGTTCTGCTCTTTGGGATTCTAGAACAAGTCTTGCTCAGAGCATCTGTGAAAATTAACAAGGTAGTGAATTTTGATGATCTGCTGCATGGCAAGCCACCCCATACTGGAAAGGCTCAAAACAACAATTATTATTTGCTCATGATTTTGCAATTTGGGCAAGGCTTAGCAGGGACCTCTTATTTTTTCCGTACATACTATCATTGGGGACTGAGGATCCACATCCAAGATGTTTCACTGAAATGGCTAGCATGTTAGCACAGGCAGTTGGCTGCTTGTTCAGCTGCGGTGGCAGCTGATACTTGGAATCACCTCAGTTCCCCTCCATGTGGGCCTCTCCATGTTGTGTCATGGCTTATTCACAGCATGGCGACTAGGTTCAAAGGAGGAAGAAACAGAAGTTTCCAGTCCTCCTAAAGATTAAGCCCAGAACAGACACAAAGAAATTTCTGTCATATGCTGTTGGTCCAAGAAGTCTCAGGCCTGTCCCAGATTCAAGGAAGCAGGAGGGGGGAAAAAGACCCCATCTCTCAATGAGAGGTAGGGAGAAAGGCTATGACAAAATATTTGCAGCCATCTGATATAGGATATGGAGATCATTCATGGTTTTTATTTCCTGTAATATAAATTTTACCCTACAAGATTCAGATTTAAATTCAGTATTTTATCTCTTTGCCAAAAGATGAGGTCCAGCCTCCCTCCACCCTTTTATGCTTCATCGTATTCTCATTCTTTATTAAAAAGGCAGGGATTTGAGGTTTGTTAGGTATCTACAGGATACAAGATCCATGATATATGCTCTTTCATTTACCATATTTCATTGCATCTGAGATCCAACTTGTCTCATATTTTGACATTTCTGAATTGTACCTTTTACAATCTAGGAAGTCTTGTAATCACTGTAGGTCACATGGCAGTCATGCATGTCTGAAGTGGTCTGTGATTGTGCATATCTTCATTACTTCACTCAAGTTCACCTGTTGAGTTTAATCACTATTGAAAAACATCTTCAGAAATATTATACTATAATTTGGCATTGAAGGAAAAATGTGTCTTGTATGCCAAAAGTCAAAGAAACAGTGCCATTAGTGAGGCAAAGGTTTGACATGGGAGGTATAATTACACTTTATATATTTTTGCAAAGCAGCAAACTGAGCTTTGCACTACCTCAGATAGAAAGATATTACAAGTAGATGAAGGTGTGTTGCATTTTATTACAGAGATACATCCAAAATGTTTACTTATCACACATGAAGTTTATACCAGAAGGCATAGAAATTGTCAAGTTCTTTAGAACAGATGAAAGAAATCTCTAAGCCACAAAAGGCTAATAATTATGCCTGATGCAGGACTATAAAAAGCATTATATCATAGTTTAATCAGCATTTTTTTTTCTTTCTCAGTGGTACAATTTTTAAAAATGTACTTTGGGTCAGACATGGTGGCACACACCTGTAGTCCCAGCCACTTGGGAGGCTGAGGCAGGAAGATCACTTGAGCCCAGGAGTTTGGGACTACAGTGCGCTATGATCTTGCCTACAAAGGGCCACTACACTCCATTCTGGGCCATATAGTGAGACCCCCAGCTCTAAAGCTTTTTGAAAAAAATGTATCTTGGATTTGATGAAATACAGTAGTTCTCAGACACAAAAAAATAAAAATAAAAAATCTGCAACACACACACAAATCTTCTCCTTTTACACACGAGGAAGCTGTGGTTCAGATGGCTCATAGAACTTAAACAACTTGACCAGTCTCAAAGCTGCCAAATGGAAGAATTTGTTATCTTCCTTATCCCACACTGGTTCCTTAAAATGGTGGGGCAACACAGGTTGGTGGTTCTGGAAAGATATGAATGTTGTGTAGTGACAGCCATTCCACCTCCTGTCTCCAGAAAACTTCAAAAATATGAATGAAGTGCTGTTGTAGTCCCCCCAAACCAAACGCTAACCGTCTGGAGGGAAAGCTTTTCATGGGGCTGGGCCACTGCCCAGGACTCCCTCGCAATCCTGTTCAGAAGAATAGCAAATTAAGAAAAAAAAAGCTTACTTGTAGAGTTTTATAAGGGCCTCATAATTTTATAGATTCAGAATTACTTCTCTGAAATGGGCATAATTTAAAATAAGAAATATTTTCCAACTCTTCAGAACAGAAGTAGGTTTGAGGAAGACTTGCCCAAACTGTTATTTTAAAGCAGGACATTAAACATTCCTTGGCCCTTGCAAAAGAAGGCTGTCATTTAGGTCATTGCTACTCACTCACCCTAAGGAAATGCCAGGAGCTTCCTCCCTCTCTCCCTGTCTGGGCCAGCTCCATTGGAGGGCCACTGTGGACAGCAGCAAGGGCCTGCTTTCCTCTTCTTTATTTCCACTGCAAAGGGGAGAGGAGAGGCTTGTAGACTGCCCCTACCATAATGAGGGAGACTCCATCACTTCTAATACAGTCCTTCATTATTTATCTCATGTTTGTTTAGTTTAGGAGACTATGCTGATTACGTGGGAGTTGTGCAAAGATGCCTAAAACACAATCCCTTCCCACGTGAAGTTTCCACAACTAGACGGGGGGATAAGGCTTGGGCAGAATTCCCAGCCATATCTGTAAACAGCAAGGAGAGCTCCTCCCCCTCCCTTCTGCTCCCCTGGAATCTTGCCCTTCTATAATAGCATGCAGGACATCGTGCAGTAGTGGTTTTTCTGTATGTGAATCTCTCATTAGACTGGGAGCTTTCTGAAGGCAAGAGCAGGGGTTATTTGTTATTCATTTTTATATCCCTGATGTTTAGCACAGTGCCTAGGACAGCATTCAAGAGATGATGGTTATTCCATTTGTTCATCCATTCATTCAACAAAATCATGTGGAGGTTCAGAGCAGGGAGAGATAAGCTTTGAGAGAATATGTGAGGCCTTCTTTCAGAAGTAGCCAGTGCCAGTAGCACCTGCTCTTACAGAAAGCGTAGAATTTGGGCAGAAGGATGAGGAAAGAAGTAGAGATCATGTAAACAAGGGTAGTGCCGTGTAGGACAAATTTAATCAATTTCTGTGTCTGGAATGCATTGTGGATAAGGATGGAAGGAGAGTTGAGGTTGCCGTCATGAATGGCCTGGAATATTAGGTCAAGTTTTTTTCTTTTTTTTTCTTTTCAAATGAGACAGCAATAAATAGAATCCCTCTCCAAGCTGCACTGCTCTGGAGGACAGCAGGGAAAAATAGTATAGGTAGCTTCTCATTAGTAAATGTACCTGGGATTTGTCTTCCTCCTTGCAACTGATGTACAAAGAATACTGCTTTAACAACAACAGATTCCAGGTCTTGGCTGTCATACAGATGACACTTCTTAGGGAGGTGGAAGTGCGTATAACTAAGAGCCAGAGCAGGTTTCATCCTGGCTTCATCAGTTCTTAGTGGTGTGACCCAACCTCTTTGTGCTCTAGTTCTCCCATTTCAAAGTGGAACTGATAATCATATCAACTTCAAAGCTGTTACGAGGCTTGAAAGCAATAATGCACGTAAACCCCAGGGAACAGTACTTCTTGGCACATAAGGGTTTCACAATGTTAGTTATTATTATCCCTTGTCTTCTGTGTACCTTGGTTTCCTCATCCAAATAGAGATAATACCTGTCCCAGCCCA
This sequence comes from Pongo abelii, assembly GCF_028885655.2. Lineage (NCBI taxonomy): Eukaryota > Metazoa > Chordata > Mammalia > Primates > Hominidae > Pongo > Pongo abelii. Next base: position 134,436,006 of record NC_071992.2, on the reverse strand, counting down.
TTTCTCCTGGACCCTGACAGAATAAAATGCAATTTAAATGTGTGAAAGCAATCTGGAAGTTAAGTGCTGCATAGCAGCAAGGTGGTGGTAGGACTGTTAATTACCATATCCTTGGCTAAGAGGTTTGGTAATTACCATATCCTTGGCTGAGAGGTGATCCCAAGAGGTTGGGCTGAAAGGTAAGGGGGTCTTGGCTCTCTGGGCTCTCCGGGGTATTGGCCACAGGTGTGTGTTTGTGAATAGCTTCTCTAGATACAGTGTGTCAAGGTAAAGGCCTTACTTGACTGGTCCAAGATTACATAAAGATGGGAATAAGGAAATCAACTAAGCAAGAAATAAATAAGGTTTAAGCCCCACAGCCTTGCAAGCAGTGTAATTTCAAACATCGTAGTCTTGGACATCTGGGCTCTATTACCTAAAATCTCATTAAAACTTCAGCTTCATAATTCTGTGTAGAACCTGGTAAATTGCAAGATCCTGCTGATGGCCACCAGCCAGTTCAAGCAATTAATCACAAGGGTCCCCAAGCAGGTTTGTGACTCATGCCAAGTGGATTCTTTAAGGGGAAAGTGTGTACACAAAAGAAATAGCCCAATCCACACAGTTTTCTAGCAACGTGCTTTGTGGCTCTGCCCACACAAAGAAATTATCTGTTATCATTAAGACATCTCATAACTCTTTCCTCAATGGAAATTAGTACTCACCAGCCCAGGGAATATCTCCAAACCTCGTTAACTGCAATATAGATTGTAACCTGCTGAGAGCTGACGGCTGTAGTTCAGACAAAACCAAGCCCTACCCTTTCACCACCCTCAGCAGTTTCTCATTTCGGGGAACTCAACTTGAGCTCTTTTTTCTTTTAAACTTTTCTGGAATGTCTGGACATTCCAGAAATGTTTGCATTTCCCTCTGTGTTCCAGGCCAAAGGGCAAGAACCCACAATATAATAACCTTGGAGACTGTCTTCAGAATCCTGCCCTGATATGACCCAAGGGGAAAGGGCTCATAACAAAGGAACTATTTCTCATAAGATTTCTTGCTTGATTTTGCCAATTCAAAGAGGTTTATGTAAACGAGATAATTGTCCGCACTTCAGAATGTTTATAAAGCCTTTTCTAATTACTATTTTGTATATAGAGTGATTCTGGGAACATGATGGAGAACAGAGGAGAAGCCTTGAGCCCTCCCTACATACAGCAGGAAGGAGAGTGAGAACAAGAATACATTTACAATATGGGTGAAAGGATTTGAAGCTTCACCTTGCTGTTTAGGTTTCTTCTCTCTAAACTTTTTTTTTTTTTTTTACTAAATTGCTGTCTCTCTTTTCTCCACTACAGAGTGGCGCTGTCAAATATGGTAGCCACCAGGCACACATAACCACATAAAGATAAATGAATTGGAATTAAATAAAATTTAAAAGTAATTTCCTCCATGCACCAGCTACATTTCAAGTGCTCAGTAGCCACATGTGGCTAATGGCTGCCATGTTAGACCAGATCTAGAACATTTCCATCATTGCACATAGTTCAGTTCACATAGGCTTTGAGAGAATATGTGAGGCCTTCTTTCAGGAGTAGCCAGTGCCAGTAAAACTTACTCCTCCTCCTTCCTACTCAAAGTATGGTCCACACACCAGCAGCACTGGTATCACCTGACAACTTGTAGAACTATGTGATCTGCATTTTAACAAGATACCCAGGTGATGCATACACACACCTTAACATTTAAGAAGCACTGTTTAAAGATACCTTCTACTCTAAGATTCCGTATGACAAAATGTCATCACTGTTGTAAGTATTATTCATTAATACCTTTTTATCTTTATTTTATTTTATTTTATTTTTGAGACAGAGTTTCGCTCTTGTTGCCCAGGCTGGAGTGCAATGGCACAATCTCGGCTCACCGCAACCTCTGCCTCCTGGGTTCAAGTGAGTCTCCTGCCTCAGCCTCCCGAGTAGCTGGGATTACAGGCATGCGCTACCACACCCAGCTAATTTTGTGTTTTTAGTAGAGACGGTTTCTCCATGTTGGTCAGACTGGTCTCGAACTCCCGACCTCAGGTGATCCACCCACCTCAGCCTCCCAAAGTGTCATTAATACATTTTTATCTTGCATAGCTTTGTTTCCAAAAGTGATATTTCTATCTCCTTGAGAGGTGACAGAAAAAAAGGAGTGTTTACATAGACCTTGTATTCTCCTTTAAAAGTGTGCTTTTCTTTTTCTCTTGGAAAAGATGCAGGATCTGGAGATTTTTAAAAATATTTTATCTAAAGTAGCGAATCTTAGAGAACATTGTTCCAATGCAGAATCTGTTGGATCAGTCAACAGAGAAGCCCTTGAAATTAAAATAAGATTAAAGCAAAAGACAAAGAGGAGAAAAGATAATTTAAAAAAAGAAGAAGAAGAAGAAAGGAACTTCACTTTTGCATACAGTTGACAAACACACAGGGCTCTGTGCTCTGTGACTAAGAGAGATGGGGTATAGAAGCAATGAGAGAAATTAGAAAACAATTCCTCAGAGTATAATCTGCCACCCAGTCTAACATTGTGGAGACGGAGGGAAATTTCAATGGTATCTTAGATTATACTTCAAGATACATTTTTATGCTGTTTTGTGCCAGTGGACAGAGTTGTCCTCTGGAAGGTTCTATGGGCTTTTAGCTGGCTGTCAGAATCTAATGGCTTGAGATACTTGCCTCTGTCCAGTGCAAAAAAAAAAAAAAAAAAATGGAATCACTGAGGTTACCACTGACTAATTGGCTGTACAAATGCATCCCTGCTGAGAGCATCTGGCCTGATGATGCTTCTCCCAGAAATGCATCATCCCGTATTTATGTGGTACAAGATGATAGTCCACTGTTGTCACCAGGCTTCTAGCTCAAGAGAGCTATAAAGCTGGGTGAGGCTTTGCCATCTTTCTGGGGAAACATTCCCCAGCGACCGGAGTTAATAGGTATCCTAAATGATCACACAGAATGTATAGAGTTTCAGATACTTGCAAATACTGAAATTTCTAAACCAATTCTCATTAGAGAACAGTACCCTGGCCTCCCAAGAAATTCTGCCCATACTTGAAAACTGCTAATTTCATTCATGTGGCTTTCTTCATGCATTCATTCATTCATTCACTCACTCATTTGACAAACATTTCAAGAGCACCTTTGATAGTCCAGATATTCTGCCACACACAACAGAAAGAGAAGAATGAGACATACTTCTTGCCTGAAGGAACTTAAGGTTCACAGCAGTAGTGCTTAAAGAGAGGTCCTCAGACTAGCAATATCAGTGTCCCTGCAACATTATTATGAATTCAAAGTCATGGGGCTATCCGAGATCTACTGAATCAGATTCTTTCCATTTGGTGCCCAGAAAAGAGCATTTTACCAAGCTCTCTGGGGCATTTCTAAGCACAGTAAAGTTTGAGAAACACTCATCTAGAGACAGATAGCGCATCAGTGATTCTAATACATTACGATACAGATTCTATGTAATAATATAGTAATGTGTAATTATACAGATTTCAGACTCCTCAACCCCTGAAGCCCCCAAGGCAGTGCAGGATACTTTAGTGTTTAATAGAATACATGTTGTTTGATTGACGTATGAGAAACCTGTAAACAATCCTAGAATGATGGACCATGCCTGTATTCCCAGGACTTTGAATGGGTTGTATAGCTTCTCCTGTCTGCCTCACTCTAAATATTTGGATCACTGCACTGTATTATATCCAGGATTTGTGGTATTTTATTATGTGAAAAGAACAAGGCTATAAACCAAATTTTCCTGCAGTATATACCACTTTTCTCTGTCTGAAGGACAAATAACTACTATTTAAGTACTGGGGGAAAGATGTAGGTGTGTTCATGGATTTTTGCCAAGCTGCTTTCATGTGAATTCTCAAGGCTATGATTAAACAGAGTTTTCCAGTCCTCCCCTGGACATTCTGAATCATTGGAAATGGAGACAGGCTAGACAAAATAAAAATGTTAAGAAGCTCCCTCAGATGAGTTTGAGGCAGTCAAGTTTGAGAATCTCTGGTCAAAATGTCAGGGTTCTTAAACCTCGGAATCTAGAGATTCAATTTAACCTCCAGGAATCAGAGTCAGTTTCTGAGAGGTTTTTCAGGCTCATAGTGTAATAGACTAGAAGCTTTACTTCTAGAGGAAGAGTAAGTGAGCAAATACGATGTCCTTTTTTTTCCCCAAGTGCTGAGGAAAAGGAGAGAGAGAGTTTGCACACAAGGGCATTCTTTTTCTCTCACTTTCTCAATGTGTGTGTTGGTTGGGACCTTCACTCATCACGAGAACCCTTCAAAACTCCCCAGAGAATGATGACCATCCAAGCAATGAGGACTGCAAAGCCAGGCAGCAGAACTACTCCTCTGATAGTATCAGGAGACAGTTACATTTTAATAGAAACAATAACACCAAGGGGTGAGAGGGTGGGGGTGAAGGCCAAGGCCTTCCTATCCCATCTAGGTATTCGTCTAAAAACGTTGCCATGGGGCCTTGAGACCTTGTATTTCTCGCTTAACATTTCTGGAATTAACAGGCCCCTGATATTTCATAGTCAGATCAAAGATCATAGCTTAGCCTAAAGGCCATAGCCTGTCTCGGATCACTCACCCCTCCAAGTCTGGCTTTCTGCATTTGTGGAGTAAAGGTCATGGTACCTACCTACTTTGGTTGCTGCAAAGTGAACACAGGTTCTTAGCATGACGCTAAGCACCTAGGAAGTACTTGGTGAATGATAGTGCTAACTGTTATGGTCATTGTGTTATCTGTAGACTCCACTTCTCAAGGTTCTTCATAAAAACAGAACTAATAAGATGCATAAATATGTATAGAGAGATGTATTATAAGGAATTGGCTTATTCAATTGTGAAGGTGGAGAAGTCCCAAGATTTGCAAACTGGAGATCCAGGAGAGCCAACAGTATGGTTCCAGTCTGAATCTGAGTCCAAAGGCAGGAGATGGCAGTCAGGCAGAAAGAGTGAATTATCGCTTACCCAGCCTATTCTCTTCAGGCCTTCGATGGATTGAGTGGGGTCCACTTGTATTAGGAAGGGCTATCTGCTTTACAAAGTCTACCAATTCAAATGTTCATCTCATCTACAAATACCTTTTTAGACAAACCCAGAATAATGTTTAACCAAATATCTGGACACCCAGTGGCCCAATCAAGTTTACACATAAAATTAACCATCACAGACTTATTGTTTACTAAGGATAATGGGAAGTTACCAGTTAATATATATGCATCTCTGTTTTATTATATTTAACACAAGTTCTTTGTCATCCTGATACCAATCTCATTGGAGATTCTTTTATTATTTTTTTCTTTTTTTTTTTTGAGACGGAGTCTTGCTCTGTCGCCTAGGCTGGAGTGCAGTGACGCAATCTCGGCTCACTGCAAGCCCCGCCTACCAGGTTCACACCATTCTCCTGCCTCAGCCTCCCGAGTAGCTGGGACTACAGGCGCCAGCCACCAAGCCCGGCTAATTTTTTGTATTTTTAGTGGAGATGGGGTTTCACCATGTTAGCCAGGATGGTCTTGATCTCCTGACCTCGTGATCTGCCCAGCTCGGCCTCCCAAAGTACTCGGATTACAGGCATGAGCCACCATGTCCGGCCTCTTTGGAGATTCTGACCTTCATCTTCATGCAGTCAGATGGTTGATTCCTTAATCATGCTCTCAGTGGGCAACTCTCCCTCCCGATCCTGCTTCCCTTCGTCAAACTCTTGTGGGGCAGAGAGCGGCAGACATGGGACCAGTGCTGCTGAGAATACATACGATTTCTCCCACCATAGACTAGAAGCAAAGTTTAGCTTTATGGCCACATAAATCCTCCTTTGTCCTTCTTTTATCTTTTACCTCTCCCATACATATTAATTAATTAATTAATTAAGCATACCTCTCTAAATCATCCAATCTTGATTCTTATAATGGTAATGCCTGTAAGGGTTCTAAAAGTTAGAAATGATTTAATATTAGAGGTTTTGATTACATTGAATATAAAATCACATAAAATGAGCAAATGATGAGAAGAAGAGGGGAGTGAGGTTTGAAATTAGCCTTATTTCCTGTACATACACAAGGCACACTTATGTTGGTTTTTATCTTGGCCTATTTTGGGAGTGATATATTTGGCTCACAACCAGGAGTAGAAAATAGAAACAAAACAAAAAAAAAAAACAGGATGAGTTCATGTCCTTTGTAGGGACATGGATGAAGCTGGAAACCATCATTCTCAGCAAACTATCGCCAAGGACAAAAAAACCAAACACCGCATGTGCTCACTCATAGGTGGGAATTGAACAATGAGAACACTTGGATACAGGAAGGGGAGCATCACACACCAGGGCCTGTCGTGGGGTGGGGGGATGGGGGAGGGATAGCATTAGGAGAGATACCTAATGTAAATGAAGAGTTAATGGGTGCAGCACACCAACATAGCACATGTATACATATATAACAAACCTGCACGTTGTGCACATGTACCCTAGAACTTAAAGTATAATAATAAAAAAAGAATAAAAAAAAAGAAAACAAAATAGAAACAAGGACCTGTATCTTCCAAACTAACCTCAGTACCACTGACATTTTGAGCCAGATAATATTCTGTTGTGAGGGCTGTCCTATACATTCTAAAATGTTCAGCAGTTTAATGGGTTTCTACCCATTAGATGCCAGTAGTACCTGCCTCTCCCCCGACACACACACACACACACACACACATACACACACACAAGTTGTTACCACCAGTGTCTCCAGACATTGCCAGTTGTGCTGTAGGGGGCAAAATTATCCCCAGTTGAGAACCACTGCTCTAAACATAGGAAAGATCTTAGACTGTTAAAATAAAAATGTGCTGGCTTTCTCTAGGTCAAACCTCTCATTTGTGGCACTCCATGTGTAGGATTCATGTTTGATGAGAATTCTTTTATGCAAACACAGTTACTTGATTTCTCTCCTCCATTCTTGTTGGAGAATTTCTTTTCCCAACAAACATTTCTTATTGTGTCAGAAAAGCACTGTGGTGAGAACAGATCTGGGTTCTAGTCTCAGCTCTATGCATTCTAGCACTGTGGCTGTGACAGCTAACGACCCTGCTGTCATTTTCTCTGTGTGAATTACAGGAATAATGAATCCAAACCTCAAAAATGGCAGTACAGATTCAATGAGTAACTGCCTATAAAACCTTTGTAGGCATATTGTAGTTGTTCCATAAATGTGAGTTCTGCTTATTGGCTATTCTGCAGGGGCAACCATGGATCTCACTTTTTTGGAATGTGCATTTCATACCAGATATAAATTGTCCACATTGAAGTTGCAGTTCAGACACACCTCCAAAGGCCTTGAACTCATTACATGAAAGACACTTTCAGATAGAAGATATGGACCCTTCTTTCTGAAGGGAAGACACTAAACAGCCCTTTTAAAGGATGAAGTCTTATTTCCCCCTTGGGCCCATGAGATGTGGGGCTGCCTGGATATAATATCTTTTCTTCTTCTCCACACACAACAATCCTTCAGCCCTGTGCTGCTGGAGTTAGGAAAGGTGGGGCGGGACATAATCCATCCCAGATCTGTTATTGAACCTTTTGCCAAGCTGGCCACTGCCTCCTGGGCCAGTCACTTCCTGCCTTTGAAGTGTTTCAGACTCCCTTTCTCATGGAACTGTCTGTTAAGGGCTGCGCTAATCTGGGAGAGCAGGAGCCAGAGTGTGCCCAAAGTGGCCTTGGCAAGCCGGAAGACAGTTATCTGCCTCCTGGGCGTTGCAAAGGCTTGACTTCTGGGTATTTTGTTTCTTTTCCTGGCCCCCAGCTATAGCATTAGAACATTGACATTTAGCATTAAAACACTGATATTTAGCATTAGAGCTTTGACTTTGATTTCTCAAAGGAATTTTAGGAATTCATGATAGTAATGATAATAAAACAATAGCAGCTATCACTTAGTTATTTACTATTTACTAAACACCATGCAAAATGCTTTTCCTATGAGCCCTTTTTAACATCACAGCAGCCTAGTGAGGCAGGAATTATGACTGCTCTTCTAAAGGTGAAGAAAATGAGATTGGGAAAAATTCATGTGTTCAACATCACATAGCTAGGAAGTAGTGAGCCTAGGATGTGAACCCATATCTGCCAGAGCCCATGCTCCTGACCACTGGACTCCAGTGCTTCCTTCCTCATCCCAGACTCTGAAGCCATAGGGCTAAATATGATGATTGATTCCAAAAATTCTTGATTCCAATAATTCCAAGAATGTCTAAACTATGAATAGTAATGATGGCCCATCAAAAAAGGTTTGAAGAAAAGCCTTTTACTATTTGTTAGCTGCAAAATCCATACATGGACAGCCCCCAGGATGCACATCTTCTTTGAGTAAGTAGTTGATAAAGCAGAGAAAGAAACCAGAGCAATCCCACTCTCCACATGCAGACCAGGATTGAATCTCATGCAACATTAGTTACTGAATTAAACAGAGAAACAAAGATTCTCCTCCAACATCATTCCTTTCTTTATTAACTTTACAACTATTTAATAAGCACTTTCTGTATACCTGACACTGCACATTGCATTAGGAGAATACACAACAATAAGACATGGCATCACCCACAAAAAAATTAGGAGGAACGATGGATACATTAAACTGAAGTGTTCATTGTGGGTTTGTTGGTAAAAATTTGAGATGCCACACTCACACACAGGAGACAGTTGTTAGCTGTGTCTAGAAGGAAAGAATACTTCATAAAGGATGTGATGCTCTAGGTGGTTGTGAAAGAGGGAGAGGTTGGTGTTCACTAATGCTAGAGGGTATGTAAAGAAGACACCCTGGGCAAAAAGAAAGGATCAGCAAGACCAGGAACAACCCCACACACATGCAGAGCCAGAAGGAGGCTGGGATAGCTGAAGCACAGGGGATGGAGCCCAAAGAGCATTCTATATCAAAGACCACACGTTTCCCCCTTTTCAGAGCCAGGGCTGTCTAATGCAAACTGCCATTTTGCATTTTGACCTCATGTAGATTTATATACCCGAAGACAAGATTCCTGTTGCAGATAAGTCTCTAGCAAAATGATGATGGCAGAACCCATCACTATACAGATGTGATAGAAAGATTAAGGTTCAAGGGTCCAGGTGTGTGTAGCCGAGTGTAGTGGTGCACACCACGCCTGTGGTCCCAGCAAGGCTGAGAAGTGAGGGGATCACTTGAGCCTGGGAGGTCGAGGCTACAATGAGCCGTGATGGTGCCACTGCACCCCAGCCTGGTCGACGAGAGCTAGACCCTGTTTCCAAAAAATAATAATAGGAAGAAGAAAGACTAAGGTTCAAGGCCTACTTTCACTATGTGTCTTACACATACAGCCTGAGTAAATGGGGACCTCTTGTCCTCACATAAAGCCCATCTCAGCATGGTGACCCATTCAAAAGGAACACAATACTAACTGCAAAAACAGCAAAGAGCAATGAAGGATCACTGACTACCATGGAAAGATTTCAAAGATGACACTCCTCTGCCATAGCACACTCTTTTCTTTGGCCATCCCTTTTCTCAATGCCCCACTCATTGTGGCCACCACTGTCCCAAACCTATGTCACCCTCTAAACCTTCAACTTGTCTCTCTGTGGCTTCTAGTTCTATTTATATTCATGTCTTGCAGGAGTATCTTGTTGCTCTAATATAAATTCATTTTAGCCTCTGAAATTTTTTTTTTTTTTTTTTTTTTTTTTTTTTTGGTGCTCTAATAGGGCCCTTCATCGTGCTGATTGGGCTTGTGGATAAACACGGAAGCCTACTCAGAAGATGGGATGGGAAAGGCTCAGAATATTTCTATGTTCCTCCCTATCACTCCTGTATGTCACTAGAGGGGGACACACCTAAATCTGGTGTATTGGTTTGTTGTCGTGCTGCTGATAAAGACACACGAGACTGGGTAAATTATAAAGAAAAAGAGGTTTAATGGACCCACAGTTCCACGTGGCTGGGGAGGCCTCACAATCACAGCAGAAGGTGAAAGTCACATCTTACATGGGGGCAGGCAAGAAAGAATGAGAGCCAAGGAAAAGGGGAAACCCCTTATAAAATCATCAGCTCTCATGAGACTTATTCACTACCACGAGAACAATATGGGGGAACCGCCCCCATGATTCAATTATCTCCTACCGGGTTCTCCCCACAACACGTGGGAATTATGGGAGCTGCAGTTCAAGATAAGATTTGGGTGGGGACACAGCCAAACCATATCATTTGGATATAGCTTTGATCCTTACTAGCTGTGTGACCTTGGGTTAACAATACTTCTGGGCTTCAATTTCCTAATCTATAAAATGGGAATTAGTCTACATATCCTGAGAAGAGGATTGGGCAACCATAAGGGAAAGCACTCTAAAGTATACTGCACTCTGCTTACATCCATGGTTATAAGTGCTTTTTTAATATCCTAAGATTAGACATATCTGCTTTCTCTCAGCTACTTGAGACCATTGTAGGAAACATGGTTATTTAAAGAAGCAGTAACTATGATAAACCTAGTTATCAACTCATGACTCAGGTTCCAAAGTATAATAATTAATTAGGGCTTACTCTTTATTATCATTATTCTTTTCTTAAATTGTATTTTATAGGTTATTCATTATTTTCCAAGGTCACACATTTTCTGGATCTAATTTTAGCCAAGTCTCAAGGTTGGTACACTGTGTCAAGTTCCTAGAAATCAATGTTGTTCTTTCAGGCTGTACTGCCCTCCTTGCAGGTCGACCTGGACAGGATTTTACCCACATTGGTGTTTATCCCCCTTTCAAAATACTGAAGTGTTTCTCTTAATGAAATTACAAAGTATTTATTTTCAAGGTAGTATTAGTGAGTGAAAACAATCATGATGCTTTGGTTAGTCATGGGGCAATCCTGCAACCCTGTGAGCCTAATTTTTGTTGTTGTTTTGCAAAATATTATGATGACAGTAATAAAAATTCTAGGGCCTTCATTTTTACATACAGTTCTTTTCTATGCATACATGTAAGCTTTATATTGTAGTATATCATAACTGTTTCCATGTTGCTACATAATCATAATCATCATAATTAGTATTATTTTAATGGCCATGTAATTATCCATCTTGTTAATGTACCATAATTTACTTAACCTAAATCTTCAAAAATAAGAGAGTGGTTGCTTCCAATTTTTCCGCTATGATAAATAACCTCTAGTTTACCTATTTGTGCATATAGCTTCTTTCATTTTTTTTATTTTTTTTTATTTATTTTTTTTTTAATTTGCTTCTGATATTGTGTTGTTTTTTTTTTTTTCTTTTATTGTAATTATTATTATTATTATTATTATTATTATACTTTAGGTTTTATGGTACATGTGCCCAATGTGCAGTAAGTTACATATGTATACATGTGCCATGCTGGTGCACTGCACCCACCAACTCGTCATCTAGCATTAGGTATATCTCCCAATGTTATCCCTCCCCCCTCCCCCCAACCCACAACAGTCCCTGAAGTGTGATGTTCCCCTTCCTGTGTCCATGTGTTCTCATTGTTCAATTCCCACCTATGAGTGAGAATATGCGGTGTTTGGTTTTTTGTTCTTGCGATAGTTTACTGAGAATGATGATTTCCAATTTCATCCATGTCCCTACAAAGGACATGAACTCATCATTTCTTATGGCTGCATAGTATTCCATGGTGTAGATGTGCCACATTTTCTTAATCCAGTCTATCATTGTTGGACATTTGGGTTGGTTCCAAGTCTTTGCTATTGTGAATAATGCCGCAATAAACATACGTGTGCATGTGTCTTTATAGCAGCATGATTTATAGTCCTTTGGGTATATACCCAGTAATGGGATGGCTGGGTCAAATGGAATTTCTAGTTCTAGATCCCTGAGGAATCGCCACACTGACTTCCACAAGGGTTGAACTAGTTTACAGTCCCACCAACAGTGTAAAAGTGTTCCTATTTCTCCACATCCTCTCCAGCACCTGTTGTTTCCTGACTTTTTAATGATCGCCATTCTAACTGGTGTGAGATGGTATCTCATTGTGGTTTTGATTTGCATTTCTCTGATGGCCAGTGATGGTGAGCATTTTTTCATGTGTCTTTTGGCTGCATAAATGTCTTCTTTTGAGAAGTGTCTGTTCATGTCCTTCACCCACTTTTTGATGGGGTTGTTTGTTTTTTTCTTGTAAATTTGTTGGAGTTCATTGTAGATTCTGGATATTAGCCCTTTGTCAGATGAGTAGGTTGCGAAAATTTTCTCCCATTTTGTAGGTTGCCTGTTCACTCTGATGGTAGTTTCCTTTGCTGTGCAGAAGCTCTTTAGTTTAATTAGATCCCATTTGTCAATTTTGGCTTTTGTTGCCATTGCTTTTGGTGTTTTAGACATGAAGTCCTTGCCCATGCCTATGTCCTGAATGGTATTGCCTAGGTTTTCTTCTAGGGTTTTTATGGTTTTAGGTCTAACATTTAAGTCTTTAATCCATCTTGAATTGATTTTTGTATAAGGTGTAAGGAAGGGATCCAGTTTCAGCTTTCTACATATGGCTAGCCAGTTTTCCCAGCACCATTTATTAAATAGGGAATCCTTTCCCCATTTCTTGTTTTTCTCAGGTTTGTCAAAGATCAGATGGTTGTAGATATGTGGCATTATTTCTGACGGCTCTGTTCTGTTCCATTGATCTATATCTCTGTTTTGGTACCAGTACCATGCTGTTTTGGTTACTGTAGCCTTGTAGTATAGTTTGAAGTCAGGTAGCGTGATGCCTCCAGCTTTGTTCTTTTGGCTTAGGATTGACTTGGCGATGCGGGCTCTTTTTTGGTTCCATATGAACTTTAAAGTAGTTTTTTCCAATTCTGTGAAGAAAGTCATTGGTAGCTTGATGGGGATGGCATTGAATCTGTAAATTACCTTGGGAAGGATGGCCATTTTCATGATATTGATTCTTCCTACCCATGAGCATGGAATGTTCTTCCATTTGTTTGTATCCTCTTTTATTTCCTTGAGCAGTGGTTTGTAGTTCTCCTTGAAGAGGTCTTTCACATCCCTTGTAAGTTGGATTCCTAGGTATTTTATTCTCTTTGAAGCAATTGTGAATGGGAGTTCACTCATGATTTGGCTCTCTGTTTGTCTGTTATTGATGTATAAGAATGCTTGTGATTTTTGCACATTGATTTTGTATCCTGAGACTTTGCTGAAGTTGCTTATCAGCTTAAGGAGATTTTGGGCTGAGACAATGGGGTTTTCTAGATATACTATCATGTCATCTGCAAACAGGGACAATTTGACTTCCTCTTTTCCTAATTGAATACCCTTGATTTCCTTCTCCTGCCTAATTGCCCTGGCCAGAACTTCCAACACTATGTTGAATAGAAGTGGCGAGAGAGGGCATCCCTGTCTTGTGCCAGTTTTCAAAGGGAATGCTTTCAGTTTTTGCCCATTCAGTATGATATTGGCTGTGGGTTTGTCATAAATAGCTCTTATTATTTTGAGATACGTCCCATCAATTCCTAATTTATTGAGAGTTTTTAGCATGAAGTTGTTGAATTTTGTCAAAGGCCTTTTCTGCATCTATTGAGATAATCATGTGGTTTTTGTCTTTGGTTCTGTTTATATGCTGGATTACATTTATTGATTTGCGTATATTGAACCAGCCTTGCATCCCAGGGATGAAGCCCACTTGATCATGGTGGACAAGCTTTTTGATGTGCTGCTGGATTCTGTTTGCCAGTATTTTATTGAGGATTTTTGCATCAATGTTCATCAAGGATATTGGTCTAAAATTCTCTTTTTTTGTTGTGTCTCTGCCAGGCTTTGGTATCAGGATGATGCTGGCCTCATAAAATGAGTTAGGGAGGATTCCCTCTTTTTCTATTGATTGGAATAGTTTCAGAAGGAATGGTACCAGCTCCTCCTTGTACCTCTGGTAGAATTCGGCTGTGAACCCATCTGGTCCTGGACTTTTTTTGGTTGGTAAGCTATTGATTATTGCCATAATTTCAGCTCCTGTTATTGGTCTATTCAGAGATTGAACTTCTTCTTGGTTTAGTCTTGGGAGGGTGTATGTGTTGAGGAATTTATCCATTTCTTCTAGATTTTCTAGTTTATTTGCATAGAGGTGTTTGTAATATTCTCTGATGGTAGTTTGTATTTCTGTGGGATCGGTGGTGATATCCCCTTTATCATTTTTGATTGCATCTATTTGATTCTTCTCTCTTTTTTTCTTTATTAATCTTGCTAGCGGTCTATCAATTTTGTTGATCCTTTCAAAAAACCAGCTCCTGGATTCATTTATTTTTTGAAGGGTTTTTTGTGTCTCTATTTCCTTCAGTTCTGCTCTGATTTTAGTTATTTCTTGCCTTCTGCTAGCTTTTGAATGTGTTTGCTCTTGCTTTTCTAGTTCTTTTAATTGTGATGTTAGGGTGTCAATTTTGGATCTTTCCTGCTTTCTTTTGTGGGCATTTAGTGCTATAAATTTCCCTCTACACACTGCTTTGAATGCATCCCAGAGATTCTGGTATGTTGTGTCTTGGTTCTCGTTGGTTTCAAAGAACATCTTTATTTCTGCCTTCATTTCGTTATGTACCCAGTAGTCATTCAGGAGCAGGTTGTTCAGTTTCCACGTAGTTGAGCGGTTTTGAGTGAGATTCTTAATCCTGAGTTCTAGCTTGATTGCACTGTGATCTGAGAGACAGTTTGTTACAATTTCTCTTCTTTTACATTTATTGAGGAGAGCTTTACTTCCAAGGATATGGTCAATTTTGGAATAGGTGTGGTGTGGTGCTGAAAAAAATGTATAGTCTGTTGATTTGGGGTGGAGAGTTCTGTAGATGTCTATTAGGTCCGCTTGGTGCAGAGCTGAGTTCAATTCCTGGGTATCCTTGTTGACTTTCTGTCTCGTTGATCTGTCTAATGTTGATAGTGGGGTGTTAAAGTCTCCCATTATTTATGTGTGGGAGTCTAAGTCTCTTTGTAGGTCACTCAGGACTTGCTTTATGAATCTGGGTGCTCCTGTATTGGGTGCATATATATTTAGGATAGTTAGCTCTTCTTGTTGAATTAATCCCTTTACCATTATGTAATGGCCTTCTTTGTCTCTTTTGATCTTTGTTGGTTTAAAGTCTGTTTTATCAGAGACTAGGATTGCAACCCCTGCCTTTTTTTGTTTTCCATTTGCTTGGTAGATCTTCCGCCATCCTTTTACTTTGAGCCTATGTGTGTCTCTGCACGTGAGATGGGTTTCCTGAATACAGCACACTGATGGGTCTTGAGTCTTTATCCAATTTGCCAGTCTGTGTCTTTTAATTGGACCATTTAGTCCATTTACATTTAAAGTTAATATTGTTATGTGTGAATTTGATCCTGTCATTATGATGTTAGCTCGATGTTTTGCTCGTTAGTTGATGCAGTCTCTTCCTAGTCTCAATGGTCTTTACATTTCGGTATGATTTTGCAGTGGCTGGTACCGGTTGTGCCTTTCCATGTTTAGCGCTTCCTTCAAGAGCTCTTTTAGGGCAGGCCTGGTGGTGACAAAATCTCTCAGCATTTGCTTGTCTGTAAAGTATTTTATTTCTCCTTCACTTATGAAGCTTAGTTTGGCAGGATATGAAATTCTAGGTTGAAAATTCTTTTCTTTAAGAATGTTGAATATTGGCCCCCACTCTCTTCTGGCTTGTAGGGTTTCTGCCGAGAGATCCGCTGTTAGTCTGATGGGCTTCCCTTTGATGGTAACCCGTCCTTTCTCTCTGGCTGCCCTTAACATTTTTTCCTTCATTTCAACTTTGGTGAATCTGACAATTATGTGTCTTGGAGTTGCTCTTCTCGAGGAGTATCTTTGTGGCGTTCTCTGTATTTCCTGAATCTGAATGTTGGCCTGCCTTGCTAGATTGGGGAAGTTCTCCTGGATAATATCCTGCAGAGTGTTTTCCAACTTGTTTCCATTCTCCCCATCACTTTCAGGTACACCAATCAGACGTAGATTTGGTCTTTTCACATAGTCCCACATTTCTTGGAGGCTTTGCTCGTTTCTTTTTATTCTTTTTTCTCTAAACTTCCCTTCTCGCTTCATTTCATTCATTTCATCTTCCAGGGCTGATACCCTTTCTTCCATTTGATCGCATCGGCTCCTGAGGCTTCTGCATTCTTCACGTAGTTCTCGAGCCTTGGTTTTCAGCTCCATCAGCTCCTTTAAGCACTTCTCTGTATTGGTTATTCTAGTTATACATTCTTCTAAATTTTTTTCAAAGTTTTCAACTTCTTTGCCTTTGGATTGAATATCCTCCCGTAGCTCGGAGTAATTTGATCGTCTGAAGCCTTCTTCTCTCAGCTCGTCAAAGTCATTCTCCGTCCAGCTTTGTTCCGTTGCTGGTGAGGAACTGTGTTCCTTTGGAGGAGGAGAGGTACTCTGGTTTTTAGAGTTTCCAGTTTTTCTGCTCTGTTTTTTCCCCATCTTTGTGGTTTTATCTACTTTTGGTCTTTGATGATGGTGATGTACAGATGGGTTTTTGGTGTGGATGTCCTTTCTGTTAGTTTTCCTTCTAACAGACAGAACCCTCAGCTGCAGGTCTGTTGGAGTACCTGGCCGGCCGTGTGAGGTGTCAGTCTGCCCCTGCTGGGGGGTGCCTCCCAGTTAGGCTGCTCGGGGGTCAGGGGTCAGGGACCCACTTGAGGAGGCAGTCAGCCCGTTCTCAGATCTCCAGCTGCGTGCTGGGAGAACCACTGCTCTCCTCACAGCTGTCAGACAGGGACATTTAAGTCTGCAGAGGTTACTGCTGTCTTTTTGTTTGTCTGTGCCCTGCCCCCAGAGGTGGAGCCTACAGAGGCAGGCAGGCAGGCCTCCTTGAGCTGTGGTGGGCTCCACCCAGTTCAAGCTTCCAGGCTGCTTTGTTTACCTAAGCGAGCCTGGGCAATGGCGGGCGCCCCTCCCCCAGCCTCGCTGCCGACTTGCTGCTTAATCTCAGACTGCTGTGCTAGCAATCAGCGAGACTCTGTGGGCGTAGGACCCTCTGAGCCAGGTGCGGGCTATACTCTCCTGGGGCACCGTTTCCTAAGCCCGTCGGAAAAGCACAGTATTCGGGTGGGAGTGGCCCGATTTTCCAGGTGCCGTCTGTCACCTCTGGAAGGGGAACTCCCTGACCCCTTGCGCTTCCCGAGTGAGGCAATGCCTCGCCCCTGCTTCGGCTGGCGCACGGTGCGCTCACCCACTGACCTGCGCCCACTGTCTGGCACTCCCTAGTGAGATGAACACGGTACCTCAGATGGAAATGCAGAAATCACCCGTCTTCTGCGTCGCTCGCGCTGGGAGCTGTAGACCGGAGCTGTTCCTATTCGGCCATCTTGGCTCCTCCCCTCATTTTTTTTAGATTATTTCCTTAGGATATACTCCTAGGAATGGAATTACTACATTTAGAAATATGCATTTTTTATAATTTTTGAATAAATTGACATTATTTTTCCAGTTGACAATGCCATCAACAATAATTAGTATTCTGCTTTCAATAATACAACCTATCAGAAGTATTATTATTTGATATTTAATACACTTACGTAGTACCTTTTATTTTTTCATTTTCTCAAAAATAGCAAGTGTTAATCAAACACTTGCTTACAAATTGTGCATTCTGTCATGTTTTGAAAAGCTAGTTAGTTAGATTTGAGAGCCAGGTTTGAAAACTGAGGTAGATTTTTTTTTCTTTTGCATCAAGAATGCCTGCTGTGCTTCTCTCCCATTGTCTGATAGTTTTGTGTATTAGAAACTAATACTGATATTTTTCTGAGCAAAACATTCCATTGTACTCATATAATAATTCTTGAAGACCCATGTATAAGGAACTGTAGGGAGTACCCAAATAAAATAACAGGAACTTTAGACAATTTAAATTAGAAAACTCAGGAAAATACATTAATATTTTTATACTAGCACTCCCAAGCCCAAAAGCAGGGTTGCAATTCAATTAGTTTAATCTCTGGTCCAATTTTAATGACTTTCTCTATCTAGTCTCTAACCTTCCCAGCTAATCTGACTTCGCAAACTCAAGAGCTCCAGCTCTTCCAATATTGCTTCCAATATTTTTTTTCTAGATTTCATCCCAAGAAATCTTTCTGATAAATGAAACCCCCATCTCTCTCCCACAATAAAATGCTTCACACCATCCCCAATCTTACCTTGCACCAGACCAAGCAAATGCATGAACCTTCATAATACATGAAATAGTTTCCCAAACTGCAGCCCCGTCATAGGGCTGGATGCCAATTCCAGAGATCTGGTTTTGCCCTCCCTTCTGGGCAGCTTCACCTATTTCTCAGTTGGGTGTCTTCCATGCCTTACCAAATGGTAGAAAAAAAAATTTCATGAATATAAGCCACTGTAAATCCATCCTGGCATTGAGTAACCATTATTCTGACTAGAGCTTTCTCTTTGGCCTAAGGGTGTTAGGGTTTGTTTGAATAAGATGATTGCTACATATCAGTGCCTGGAAACATAAAGGAAAGAACTTACCATATTTCCCCCTTTTTCTTCTTGCAGCATCATCCGAGGGTTCTCCATAAACACGGTTAGCCTTCCAAGCTGCTGTCCTGCCAGTTGATATGAACATGGCCTGTTCCTCACAGAAAGACTAACCCATAGCACTGCCAGAAGATATCCTTGGATCATGGACAGATTAACTGGATTAACTGAAGAAAAACACCCATTCAGTCAAGATTATGGGCTTTGGAAAAATCTTACTTTGCTGTGGATTTAAAATGAGGTGCATAATATAATGCCAACTCATTCCAAGTGGTCATTGGCAGACCATTAGCTGGAAAATTGCTTCCAGTTTTCATCACTGTGCATAACTCAAGTTCCCTTTGGGGAACTGTCTGTGCCCTTCACTAGAAGTCCTGTTTTAGCATGGCAACTACTGGATTATTTTATTATGTGTGCAGATGGCATGATGTTTTAGAAAAAAAAAATTACAGCAGTTCTGCAATCTCAGTGGAAGTGTTCACAATATTATGCCCTGGTAGGAATGTAAACATGTCTCGATTATGTTAGTTATGATGTCTAAAGGTATACTGTCCAACTCTTAAGCACTTTATATGAGAACACTACACCAAGATGAATCAGCACGTTCAGCACATGTGAGAAATCAAGTATTTTCTTTTTATTTTTATAAATCTTGGTGGGTTTTTTTTTTTCTGGCTCAGACTGTCCAAGACAAACTCCACTACTAGCATATCCCGAGTTGTTTGTGGTAGGTTGATGTAAATATGGCCACAATACTGTTAGACTTCACCTCCAGATACTTTATTGAACAACTGGTTTACTTCTAGCACCAAAGGGAAGCAGAGGGGGTCTAGTGATGGTGATATCTTAGCTTGCTTCTTTGTTCACAGGCACAATTGACCACATGAACATACAGGTACTCAAATACAGGAGGCTTCTATCTGGCTAATGTAGATACTCCTTTATTCTGTAGAAGAGTTCCTCCAAGGGAAAAAAAGGGGATGGTATTCTTTTAATCAAAGACCATGGTGGATGGATGGTAAGGGCAACAGAATGCAATTCTTTTGTGTGGTCTGACTGTAACACTTCAGAAAAAATTCTAAGTCAAGTTGAAATCGCCATTCTCTCAAGAGAGAAACATCAAGTGACCCCACTATGTGCCTAGAGAAGGAAAAGGGTCAAGTCCTATACTAGGTTCCTTACTTAGTGTAGAATCTACTAGTCCCTTGTTAATCCTTTCTGGGATTATACCTGTGACTAATTTTTTTTTTTTTTTTAACTATGTCTTACGACAAAGCACAGTCCTGGGAAACCAGTCAACTTAATTATTGCTTGTCTTTGAGCATTAGAGACATGTTCATATTGACTTGCTACATAACACTGTAGCATGTTTTTTCCTGAAACTATCAAGTTTGTTGAATGGAAAGCTCAACAAAGTATGTTCTGTGTGCCCACTGTCCCAGCCTGGGACTGACGGGCATCAGAGGCTTTGCTTTAAAATATGGGTAACCAGTTCTGGAAGACTTCCAATACAAGCAAGCTTGGTGTTTTAGGGTGTCTCCAGATACATAAGCATTGTCTGCCTCCGCTCAGGGTCTCAGGAAATACACAGCCCATTGGAAACCACCCCTGCCTGAGATTTGGAAACCTGACAGGGAAAGGGAGGAAGGTCCAAATGAGTCAGCAGCAGGATGACTCACCACAAGCCTGGCAGGCTGCAGAGCCAGAGAAGGGGGCTTCCAACAAGGAACTCAGAGAAGTTGCAGTCACCACCAAGATCTGGCCCTTCGGCAGGTCAGCACCAGGACTGCCAGGCCCTCTGCAGCCGTAATTCTCTTCATATCTATAATTAGGAGGCCAAACTCCAGCTGCCAACACCCTTGGACACAATATTCCAGTCTCCACTGCCCATCTCATGTGGTTCAGTTCTAATAGCAGGTCTTCTTCCTTTCATTCCTTCCTTTATTCAGCAAGCATTTGTTGAGCATCTACTATGTGCCAAGCATTGCGCTTGGGCAACAACAGTCCACAAAGCAGACTCCCCACCTGCCCTTATGAAACTGTATCTCCTCCTCCCAAACATTATCACCACCCCACCATTTCCACAATGAAAACTTAATTCAGACAGCATTCTCCATTCTGCCAGAGTAACCTAGGAAGACGAACATGGCAGCAGACGGATCCTCAGGGAGCAGGCAGCAGAGTGAGACATGGTAAACCACATCAGGCCACATATTTGCACCTTTCAGATACAGCCAACTCTTCCAGGGCCCAGACTGAGCTGGTTGGAGCTCCCCAAAGCAGCATTCAGTTGCTTTTCCTTGATATCCTCCCTGCCCACCTATGTTCCCTTTCTTTATATAGGCACAACCATTCACCACTACGCTGGATTATCTAACACTCTAATTCTATAGCTAATCCAGGGGACACACAGTTGAGTCTGATGAAGCCTAAGAACTGCCACGTGCTGAGATATTGTAACTGCGAATTAAGATTTAGCCAAGGACATTGTGAGATTACTGCTGACTCTCTTGGAAAACTGGACATGCTTCGTAGTGCAAATGTTCACTAAATGATGGTGGTTCATTGTTACTCACTTTGGCCTTTGCAAAATATTCTGAACAATTCAATAAGTAGAGTTTCCTAGTTTGTTTGTTTGTTTTTTTTAAGTCAAAGGAA
Source organism: Pongo abelii (assembly GCF_028885655.2). Classification (NCBI taxonomy): domain Eukaryota; kingdom Metazoa; phylum Chordata; class Mammalia; order Primates; family Hominidae; genus Pongo; species Pongo abelii. Next base: position 134,414,830 of record NC_071992.2, on the reverse strand, counting down.
TGCTGTGAAATTACTGAAAGATGATGGGTGAAGAGGGACCTAGGAGAAGGCAAAATGAAGACCATTAAAGAGCCCCATTGAAGACTGTATCTCTAAAATGCCTTAATGCCTGGCACATATTCCATATTTGCATATGAACTACTACTCTTTTCCAAACTGTCAACTTCTGTTTGAAATAATTGTGGGGGATAGTTTTGGAAACATGGTGGCATAAAATCCAAGCAGTCAAGAGCTAAACCAGCAAAAAAGAGGAATGACTTCATTCGCAGGCTTTGGCTTCTTTATTACATGGTGGTCCTCTGTGATCTCCCATGGTTACCTTCAACTGTGCTGTATTTTCTTCCCAAGATGCATGTATGGAATGTTACCTCCTAGAAATCCAGAAATGGCTGTGGTGAGTTTTGTTTGGTAGGAAGCAAGAGGTGGGGAAGTAAAGGATACATATTTTTATGTCTAAGGAGTGTAAACTGTTGATGCTTGACTTTTCCTTTTACCTACACCTGTGCTACACCTTTATTAAAAGGCTGACACCCAGACTTGTGCAGGAAAGGCACTCTTGGGAATGAACAGAAATGAATATTATGAGACTTTCCATGGTGCCAACGGGATTCGCTTATTTCCACTCCAGAACTGAATATGCAGAGCATTGCCAGTCCTGCTAGTGTGAAAAGCAAATCACTTCAATAGTTTGAGACGTACCTAGGGGAAGAGAGATCCTATCAACTTTCTTTGCGGGTAGTAGCGTACCTTCAAATCTCTGCTCAGGCTCTGTGAGGTGTGCACCCGCAGATTTCACTTCTACCTCCGGAATCCTGGCAGACAAGCCAGGAATCTCTCCAGAGTCACTTCGCAGTTGCTCAGAAAGAGGCTAACGGTCCTTAGTCCTGAGGAAATTCTGCCATTTTTAACATTCAAGGAGAAAAGGCGTATCAGCTGTACGTGAGAATATCAACTAAGGATAAAAACCTCTAATGGATCCCCCTTGTTACTTGCAAATGCTTTCTTTGTCTGCAAATGTCACATAATTGATTTTGGATAGGAACAACAAAAGTCTCAAGGAAGTGAAGTTTTTAATACCCCCCTTAGCACTTTACTTTCACCAAAACCTCCTCTTTCTAGTACATTAGCAGTTTTGTTCTTTGTGATGTTTTCCTCTACATTCTTTAGAATCATTTTGTTACTTGACAACTAGACTTGTCAATCGTCTTAGACTCTTTTTAAAAATCTAATCTTTGAAAATGACACAAATTCCTTTATTGCTTTAAGGCTGTTTTTATTCACCCCTCCCACAGCCCCCTCCACTGCACTTTTTTGTTTTTTGCGGGGATTTTTTTTTTCATCTCTCTTTCTTTTAACATGATGCTGTGGGTAGTTTTCAAGAATTCTATAAAGAACTCAACAAAAAGTGTATTCGTTACCTTTTTTCCCAGTCCTAATATTTCTTCTTAAGCTTGTTCTTGGTGAAAACTTCTTGCCCAAAAAGCAGTGAGGTAGGGATTAATAACGCTGACCAGTCATCTGGAAGATTAATTAATCCCAGTGCAGTCCTGAGATCATGAAGGAGGACAGGCCAGGAGATGTTTCTACTCTGGGCACCACTAAGGACTCTATTTCAAAGGCAGATCCTGCTCCTTAGTCTTTTTAGATCTGAATCTAATCCTGAATCCAGAAAATTATCCTATGAATTCTGGTTTATCAACGCACATGATTCCTGGCACCACTGCATAGCTTCAAGGTAAAAGAGAGCCCTGTTTCCATTATTTTGCTATGGTGGCTTTTGGGAAGACAGAGAGCATTCTTTTGAAAGTGGGAAACTTGAGGAAAAGTTGGCCAAGTGCACAGGAAAGTTCTACCACACCTTAATATAAAGAACAAAATAGATGCTTCTCATTTGGGGAAAGTAGCTAAAAGGACAGTAACAGTACTGATGGCCTTCTGGCCATCACCTTAGCTCCACAGGGAAAATTCTGGGTGAGAGCAAGCACTGTTTCTAAAATCTAAATTTTTTAAGGTGAAATTTACCAGCAACAAATGTAAAAGAGAACTGCCATCAGGCATAGGGCTAGTTTTATACTTCCTGCCTAACGGCAAAATGACTGAGACATGACTTCCATGGAACAGCAGAAAATGGATGCCAAAGATATCATAAAACTGAAGTTCAATTTGCCACATAAGGCTATTTAAAAACCCTGATGCACTCCAAGCATTCTTCCTTCAGAGCTTTCCTCCTACAATTATATCAAGCACAAGAAGGCACCAACAGCATATACTTAATGTAATGTAAAAGTAACCATATGACTTGTGTTGAATTACCATTGGCTGGTTGACATAATATTAATAAGTGTCATATATATTTAGACATTATTTCTGATCATACAAAATTCTTTTCATAATTTCATATTCTTTTCCATTTTCATAAATTCTTTTCAATTTTCATAAATTGGAGCCAATGATTTGGGAGGTTTTTGTTTGTTTGTTTGTTTAGTTATTTGTTGCGTTGTTGTTTTCCAAACCTCAGATATTTTGAGGAGCCTTAGAAAGGCTCTTAAGCCCAGGCCTTTTTGCCTCATGTGCAGACTATTAATAACAGCCCTACTAATGTGAACCTCAAGGAAGGAGGCTATTAAATTAATCCAACACTGGGGATACTAATACCTCAAACAATTAAAACACTGAAGACTCTGCTGGTTGCCTTCCACATTGTTTATAGCCTTTTTAAATTCAGTCATTTGGATCAAGAGAAATAAATGGTTGGTTTCATATGGCTTTTGCCACATTAGCACAGCCACAGCTACCAAATGTGGAAGTCTAGACTGAGTGGATGCATGATAGCAAACAGATCTGTAATATGATTGCATTTAATCACTGCCACCGCCCAAATTCTGTAAAAATATATTCAAATATGTAATGCTAAAAAAAATTCAAAACAGGAGACTCTTACTAGATCATGCTTTCACTTAGGGTAGGATAACTGATCTTGAAGATAACCTCGTAGAAAAATTTGCTGGCTGAAATGCCCCAGGCACCTCAGGGTTGGTCCTGTCCTATTCCACAAACTGATCATGGTCTTCTCCCATCTCCTCAGAGGAGTTAGCCTGGCCTCTAAAATAGCACAAATGCCATGAAATTATCTTTCTAAGCTCTATAGAGACTTCCTATCCAAGTATAATTCCAAAAATATGATTTGAGTTTGAGCATACCTGTGGTCCTTGATTCTATGATCCCTAAATCAGTTCTACTTTTCTCTCTCTCTCTCTCTCTCTCTCTCTCTATATATATATATATATATATGTATATATAAAATCTCCAGTATTTTTTTTTCAACCACAATTAAGTGCATTTAGCGTGTTAACATTGGGAACTGCCTACTGGCTCTATGTCTACTTTTGACAATGCCTATGTCCAGATACCATACAGTGCATTTGAGAGAGGACCAAGGTTATGTTTTCCCACATACCAGCTGCTGCAGAGGTTTCGAAGTACCTGACCCAGTTCTTTTTCACATCAAAAAGGCCTTCGGTTGCAGATGGAAACCTTAAAGATGAATGTAGAGTGGGGGAGGAAATTCATGTTTGAATGCTTAAACACTTGTCTTTTTTAGTTTTATTCAATTCCCACCTCAGATGACCAGAAAGGGAGGCCTCTTTGGTGGGTGTTGGCCCTCACTGGGGGTAAAAGGGGTTCTATTTGCTTAAACTCATGCTCGTAGGCAATTTTAGGGCTCTCTGGGGCTCTGAATGGTTTCTCCACCACCACCTTTCTTCCACCAATAGAAAGATGCTGTCCTTACAAGGCCATGTCTGAGAAGACCATGGTTTAACTCGTAAAAGAAGCTCACATTGCAGAGAGCTGAATAATACCAGGCTCTTGACTTTCTACTGTGTGTTGCAGTCATGATTGGGACAGAAGGAACCAGTCTGCTGAAAAGTCAAGCCAGCACAAATATTTGGAAACTAATTCCACTGAAACTCTTGTATCATTAAATCATACTATTGTAGTTTCAGTTAATGTAATTAATATCATAGGCACTAAATTAAATAGCTTTGCACAAAATTTTAGAAAAGATCAATCTTGTAACAAAATTTAATATTAACAGTAAAAAGCACCTGAGAAAAGAAAATATCGATCTGTTGTGGTTTATATACTTGAGTTATTCTTAGAACTTTGTGGAGATTGACACTGCTCTGATAAAAAGGAAGAAAATGTTTTGAATTCAAGAATGCTAGACTAATAGAAATAGCCCAGTCTCTCTGGGCCACTGCCCTTCAGTATGGGGTGCTCTCTGTCCCTCCTTAGCAGATGGGGTTGTTTGGAGGCTAAAATGAGCTAAGGGAAGAAGCTATCCTGTGCCTCCAATATCCCTTATGTGTAATTAGAGTGCTGATCTGGGCTGCAGGCTTTATTCAATGATTCCTTTCCCTTACTTGAGGCTTTCTCTGTGGAGCTGTTATTTCTGAGCCTCCATTCTGGGATTTACGAAGGAAACAGAATGATGAAGAAGTAACAATCAGCATTTTACACACACGTGCACACACACACACACACACTTTTTCTAATATATGAGGCTAGTCTGCAGAGTCCACAGCCCAGGCATCCATTTATTTCCACTTCTTCACCTCCCAAAGATTTAGAGCTCCATGATCTACCAAGGTGAAGACTGCCAATCCCAAGTTGGAGAAGACCCATCAGAGTGTGGAGGTGCCAGACTGAGAGGCACAGGAAGCAGACAGCCACATCAAACTTTTTTGATGAACTACTGCAAATTGGTGTTTGTTCTAGGAAAGAAAGAGGAAGAAAAATTACACAATGTGAATTGAACATAAGAGCAGTGCTCTTTGTAGAGTATGAGAAGGGAGGATGGGGGAGAATCTGATTAAAAAAATGATTCATTCCTTCACAGACACTAACAAACATGGCTAAAAAGCACATGTCAGAACACAGAAGCCTAGGTAGATGGTTGACATTTTTATAACTTCCTTAAGTGAGTAGTTAAACCAGCAGTCTTAATTCTGTTGGTCTCCCAAGAGTGTTTAATTACATAAGTATTACCTGTATTCATTTCCCACAACTGTTGGGTTTTTCTTTCTTTCTTTCTTTTTTTTTCCTCTATGCATCCTAGAAAAACTCCCAGGACTAGACTTAGGAAGAGGCAATCAAGTTATGTGGTAAAACAAGAGTGCCTTTTCTGTTGGATATCCACTTTAGTTTCCTGGCTTCCAGGGTATAAGATGTTTAGAAACTTTTTTTCTCTAAACCTAAGAATTATTGTGTACCACAGTTTCGAACCACTGATTTCCATATCTTCAGCAGCTATCAACTCGCCAATTCCCTTTGGGTCTCCTTTGTATATTCTTGTTTTTCCTTCTGTTTCCAGTTGTCCTCAAAAAGAGTTGAGGGGGGCATGACTCTTATAAAATGGATAAAAATGAAACTGTACAGATGTTTGCCCCCCTTCTATCTGTGAGCATGATCTCTATCAGGCTGGAAAATCTGCTTTATCATTTTGTATATTTGACTATTTTGTATTCAGCATTACTTGACTCCTTATGTGCATGGCAATGTATTAAAATGTGGGATTTCTATTACCGTGTAAAAGTGTTTTGATTCTGATTTTCAACATATATCCTTGGAAAAAATTACATTAAACTTTTCTATTTTCTTCAGCTCATCAGCTTGCAGAAGAAAAAGAAAAGTTAACAGCGTTTCACTTTCCCTGTGTTAGCTAATGATGCAATTCACGGTGGAAAATTGTCCTTAATTATGCTGTGTTTCCTAGAGAAATAATATATGTAAAATGAACTGATGGCCTCCCTCTGGCTCCCAGCACACAGAATTCCCCCAGCACCAAATCCCACCAGCATAATTGCAATGACTAGTGAACTCTTTAGTGTCGAGCACAGCTGGACGAGAGACGCAATTCTGTTCATCCCTCAGATATGGTAAACACACTAGGAAGAGATGGGACAACAGATCTTGGCCCACGGATTTCCTCTCACCCCAGAGAGTCTTATGTGCTAATAATAGTATGATAGATGGTATTTCCCAGCACCTCCTGCTCCATCTCTCTAAGATGGTGGCCAAATGTAAGCTATCTGTATTTTATCAATAGAAAAACTGACCTTCAAATAACATCTGCCCAAGAAACTCGGATTAGAAACCAGTGCTTCCAGACAGATTTGGCATAGCCAGCCTCTAGTGCGGCAAACATCCGCAATACCCTCCACACACCTCCATATATTGTTAAAGGGCCATTTTTCTCAAACTTAAAAAAAAAAATCCTTTGAATAATATGATACACCAAATATAAACAATTGACCATTTTCCTGCTCTAAACTACCATTTTCACCCTTCCTTTTCTCAAGGAGACATCATAATGAGTACTTATAAGACACTCTGACTTTACTGAATATGATGAATTGCCTCAACCAGTACAGGAGAAACACTTCTTTCCCAGAAAGGAAAAAGCACTTATAAACTACATAAAAAAGAAAGGAGACACCCATTGCCTTTTTTATTACATGCTTACTGTAAATCTAGTGGTTGTTTGGTTTTCTGAGAAAGGTTTCCAAAAGTAAAACCTGTGATAACCTTTTAGGTTAGCTTACTGACTCCACATATAAATCTTCCAAATCTTTTGATATACCTTGCAACCCTAAAAGCACAATTTTCTCCTACTTCCTCTACTGAAAAGATTTTGAACTTGGAAAATGGAGCCACCTTTTTGTCAGTTAACCTTTTTAGAAGATGGTAAAGCCAGAGCCCCCAAACAAAACATTCTCTTTTTCTTAACCTTTTGGGATCATTTCTAACTATTTCTTCTCTTCCTGTCTCTTTCTATTATGATTTTCTTCCTTTTCCTTTGTTAGTCCTCTGCCTTTAACTTACCTCTCTCTTTTGTAGACTTGTGTTAAAACCTTTCTGCACGTGCCTTCCTCTTCCTCTATCTCATCTCCTTCACCCTCCCTTTTTCTCTCCCATCTCTCTCTCTCTCTCTCTCTCTCTCTCTCTCTCTCTCTCCCAACCCATTTACCCTTCTCCTTCCTTCTTTTTAGGGTAGAGTAGTTATCTGTCTTTGTATCCCCATCTCTTGGCACATTATAATTGCTCAACATCATAGTTGCTCAACATCATAGTTGCTCAATAAATGTTAGGTGAACTGAATTAAACTTGGTGCTATGTTTTTTTCTGGCTTATTTTCCTTCTGCCTACTAAGACTAGCAACCTCTGCAAACACTTCATTAAACAAATCAACTCATAGTAATAAAGACTACACCAGATGTGTTTTCTGAGGTAGGTGAAAGCTTTAGTTAACAGGTTCTCCCCAAACAAGGAATGGGCAGATTCTCCTATATATCACTTTGCCAATACAAAGAAAAGCCTTCCTGTCATCTCAGCATTTGGGTAACTCATGATGCCTGGGGTAAACATTGTAGCTATATTTGGATCAAGGACAGTGATGTCTGTGAGAAGTTCAGTTGAGACCACCAAAATAATTTTTCAACCTAAGATTATTCAGAATCTTATAAAATCTTTTTTGTGAGACCTAGCAAATGTGAAGTGCAGTGCTGGTTATCTTGTGCTAGAGAAATCCTTAAATGCATTTTAGTTTCCTATTGATCTTTTTTGCCAAGAGCTGGCTCTGGTTGAGGAGATTTTTTTCTGTTAATGATGAAATCATTAGAATTGTTAATACCTTCTCCAATTTCTATTTATAAGGCATATAGATGTATGTACACTGTAAAATAGTTTTCCCTTATTTTTCACAGACATTGTGCAAATATTGAAAAATTAACTAAAAACAGGCTTTAATAAAGATAACTACAATTATGTTTTTGTGTAGCACTGGGGAAATACAAAGTGGGACTAAATCATGAGAATTGTATATAGTTGTTTCACAACTTGATGATCCCTTTCTCACGAGAAGTTGAAAAGTTGACAGGGTTCTATTTTTCCGTCATATTTCTCTCCTTTTAGTAGTGTAACCCAAATATTATTAGGTTCCCATGGCCCAGTCTCTGCAGGAAAGTTCAAGAGGGGAATAAGAATGCATACGAAAGCATTGCAAGATTTTACTTTGTCCTTCATGATACTTCCAAAACCGAGTGTGTGGGTGGAGATGTGGGTATGAGTTACACAGAAAATATCTTAAAATCCTACTTCCCATCTATGCTACCCTCATTATCCTCCACCCAAAGGCAGCTGCTTCCTTCCATTTTAACTCTTCTCTCTCTCAGGAAGAACCCTTCTAAATCTCAACCCTTTTCCGTATAACTTTCCCACTTCTGCCTCTCCAGCTCGGCTTTTCTATCCTTGTCATGATTCTTCCTTTCAAAATCATTAAAACAAAACTAATAAACATTGAATTTTTCTTTAGTGAGAAAAGAAGAAAAAGGGATATGATAATACTATATTTTTCTTAATGATTTTCTTTATCAATTTTTCTTGGTAATTCTTGCCCCAGGGCTGTGAAATTGATGACTCAAAAAAAAAAAAAATGGAGGGTAACAGAAGGTTAATTTGATTGTCATTGATGGTTTAAATTCTAGTTCCAGTAAGTAAGCCTTGTGGGGCTTGAAATCTTTTCATGTTTTAACAAACATAGGTGGATCTTGTGCCATTTGTCCTATGTGCCAAGAACTGTTCACCGTACTGGCCTAAGTATTGTTGATTCAGAGATGAATGACATTTTTCCTGACTTTAGAGATCTTACACACTAAGAGAAATAAACAGCTCAACAAATAACTTCTTCTTAAGTAGCCTATATTAAAATGAAAATATCTCTGGAAGGATAACTTAATACCCATTTATTCCCAGATGCTGGGGTTGGGGAGAGATGCAAGAATGTTCCATAATCAAGTCAGCTCTGAAAATGTGATACATGTACTTTACCCTTGTCCTGGAGACTTGGGATGCCTATTAGCACATTAAAGGCTCTGAGAAGTCTTGCAAGAAATAATCATACACATTTGTTCAGTGTAGCACTTTCAAAATTCATTCAAGCATCAACTGTTTTCCCCCAGAGAATACCAATTTACAGCCCATAGAACAAACACTTTTGGAAATACTGTTCTAGGCCAACCAGTGCTTCATGGCAATGTTCTTTCAAGCAGGCGAGTGTGCAGACCCTCAGGAAAGAAGTGGTGCCACAGATGGACCCCCTGAGAGGGAGATGGAGACCTGGGGTATAAGAAGTGGGCTAAACACAAACCTGCCACTTTCTATTAATGAAAATAATTACGAAACAGCTACTACATGTTCAACCCCATTAGCCCATCACATCCCAGCCCTTTCACCAGCCATGGATGGAGAAGGGGGAACAGTTGAATAACCTTGGACAAGGCTCATATCTCTCTATATTTTAACATTCTCTTCTGGAATATTAGGGGTTTGGAATAGATGGACTCCTGTAATCCCTTTGTAGCACACTACTTCAGTTCAGTTCTAATTTTGTAGAATCTTATCCTCAGCTTTGCTTTTAAAGTAAGCACATAATTATTTTGCAGCAACTTGGATGGAGCTGGAGGCCATTATTCTGAGTGAAGTAACTCAGAAATGGAAAACCAAATATCATATGTTCTCACTTATAAGTAGGAGCTAAGCTATGAGGATGCAAAGCCATAAGAATATATAATGGACTTTGGGGACTCTCAGTGGGGAGGGAGAAGGGGGTGAAGGATAAAAGACTACATATTGGGTACAGTTTACACTGCTCAGTTGATGGGTGCACCAAAATCCAAGAAATCACCACCAAATAACTTATCCATGTAATCGAAAACCACCTGAACCCCAAAATCTTTTGAAATAAAAAATTAAATTTGTTTAAAATAAAGTAAGCACATAATTAGAAAATCTAGAAGCTTCTAATATACCATAGTTCACTTTCCTTCTTAATTCTAAAGGGTATGTTTTCATTTTACAAATATTTTTGTCTCCCAGGTGTTATAGAAGCAGTTTTTCAAAGAAAACAAAAATTTGGACCACAATTAGAGCAATGATACAAGCACACAGGTCCACAGTTGGTAACTTCATCAACACAAACAGGTATTGATTTTTTTATTGGTTAAGCCAAAAATCTTTAAAGATTACTCTTGGATACAATGGAATCAGGAAAAAAGAAGTCTTTCAAAGACTTCAAAAAAAAAGAACAAATGGTATCAAACTTGACCCTCCCTTTGATGACACTCTATTCAAAAATTAAATTAGGGGAATTAGAGAGAGGGTGAATTCAGAACTATATTTTAAAGAGGGAGCCAGGCTCAGCAAGCTCATGCCTGTAATCCCAGCACTTTGGGAGCCTAAGGCAGTTGGATCACCTGAGGTCAGTAGTTCAAGATGAGCCTGGGCAAGATGGTGAAACCCTGTCTCTACTAAAACTACAAAATATTAGCCAGGCATGGTGGCGGCTACCTGTAATCCCAGCTACTCCAGAGGCTGAGGCACAAGAATTGCTTGAACCAGGGAGCCGGAGGTTGCAGTGAGCAGAGATCACGCCACCGCACTCCAGCCTGGGTGATAGAGTGAGACTCTGTCTCAGAAAAAAAAAGAAAGAAACAAAGAAATTATTCAAAAAGATCTTCTGCCTAACTCTTAAATAATGACATTTCTGGGAGTGTGTTTTTGTGCTTGTGTGCACATGTGGTACATACACACAGTGATGGAGGTGGAGGCAGGAGGGAAGAGGGAAGAGACTGGGAGAGTTTCAAAGACCTAATTCCCCTTTGGTCAGGTTTACTTCATCTCTGACCCTGGACACCACAGATACATCCCTGCCTTTGTTTTCCTCTTGTATTCATTTCTATTACATTGCAAAATCATTAAATGATGCTGCTCTGTGAAAATAAAATCCTTTTTTAAAGGTTTTATATATTTTTTTAAATTTCATTTTGAAAAACAAAGGTTGTTATAATGAGAATCAGTCCTGGTGAGTATGTGATATTGGTCTCTGAAATATGATTTAATTTCCTCTAACAAAGACAGTAGCTCCATTAATTGAGTGCTTACTATGAGTCAAATATTCTTTACATCACCTCATTTAATTCTAACAATATTCTGTTGGATATTATCATTTCCCTGGAGGCCATTATTCTAAGTGAAGTAATTCAGAAATTGAAAACCAAATATCGCATGTTCTCACAAGTGAGAGCTAAGCTATGGGTATGCAAAGGCATACAGAGTGGTATAACGGACACCGGAGATTCAGAAGGCGGGAGGGTGGGAGAGGGGTGAGGGATGAAAAACTCCCTACTGGGTACAATGTACACTACTTGGGTGATGAGTACACTAAAATTCCAGACTTCCCCACAATACAATTTATCCAGGTAGCCAAAAACCACTTGTACCCCTAAAGCTACTAAAATTAAAAATAATAATAATAGTAAGATATTATAGTTCCCATTTCACACATAAAGAAATTAAGGCTTAAAGGGATTCAATTATTAGGCCATATCACAGAGCTAACTCAGTTATTTCTGACTGGGAAACATAAAAATCTCAACCATTAAACTGTATATCCATGTATTGAGCACCCACTATACACAAAGCATTACACTAGACAGTGAATCCCTTGCCTAAGTGGTCCTTAAACTCTTCAAGATCACAGGTACTTTGAAAACACTGCTGAAAGCTTTGCATGCTCTTTTCAAAAAATGTACCCAATTCACAAACCTTGGCATACCTTTTCAGTGGATTCAAGAACTTTCTGAACCCATCTCATCTTAAGAACTCCTGCTTTAAAGAATTACACAAAATTCAGTTGGTGAAGAAGATATGATAGAAGAAGAAATGTAGCCAGCAATGACTTGGCCTTCAAGATGCAGCAAAGTTTCTCTCACAGGAAAAGGGGAGGTGGTCATGATTTATTCTACAAGTACTTATTGGGTGCCTCCCATGTGAGGCCCTGAGAATACAACAGGAGATTGTACAAAGTCCAGTCTTCATGGAGAATACTGCCCAGGAAAGGATGTAGGTAAGTGAGCAGGCATTTGATTTGGAATCCTCATTCTGCATTTTTGTATTCTTTGATGCTTCTAAGAGTATCTGAAAAACTAGCTAATTCGATATTGGGTGTTTATAGTAAAGATATTGCTATTGCATAATTTCTGTCCCCATGTGTGAAGTTGAAGATATAATGAACATTTCTGTTAACAAAAATATTTTTCCTATTCCCTTTTGTGAAAAGGAAGCAAATACACCTGTTCTTTCCAACACTGTTCCAACATCTGTCTTCCAAAATTGGTATTAATGTATGCAATGTCTTTTTGTGCTGTCCCTCTCAAAATTTTAAACACCCTTTTTTGTTCAATGTGTTACTCAATTTAACTTATATTGGGGTGAGATGGCTTTAGTAGTAAACCAAGTAAATACCCACTGCCCTCATATGGTATAATTTCAGGCTCGTCAAGATTTTTTTATGTTTATTCAAGAGCTTTTATTTATTCATAACTCATTTATTTCCACGAAGTAGTTGTGGCAATTCATAAGAAAATATACTATAAAATATAAAGCTATAAATAAACAAAATTCAGGATCAGAGAAAATGTAGCACCATTAGAAGATCAAGACAAGGATGTAGGCATAGGCTATACACTTTGGTCATCTTTATTAAAAAAGAAGCCATAAATTTCATGCCAACCTTACAGGCCATCATAGTGATTTGATACAGGATTTACAACATCCGTAAAAATAAATATGAACGTATAATGGAGAATAATGAAAAAATCATGTGAATGTTTAAGAACTGTGCTGAGGGCTATGCCTTCAATACCTAAGAATATAAGCTCAGTCTTCTCTGATGATGGGGGGTGAAAAAGTTGTAGAAGTATCACCTTAGGAGACGCCAAGTTTTCCTTTCCATGTAAGTCTGAGAAAAATTTCTTAATGTCTCTTTATAGGTGGAACCCCAAGTGAAGCAGTAGACAATTTCCCTGCAGCATATGCAATAAAGGTTTTCAAATATCTGTTTCTTATGATGCCCCTCCAAGGCAGCAAAGGACAGAGACTATTGCAGCCAAGTGGAAAAGAATTCTGTGGGGTCCAAAATAATGTGGTCTCAGTTTATGAGCTCATCAAATCTTAAGGTTACCTAAAGGACTGAGAATAAGGAATAAGCAAGATATCGTGCTCATGACTAAAGCCCTCTAGTAACCAACCTCAGCTGGAATAGCAATTATGTTTAGAGTATTTGCAATTTGGCAGGTACTTTAATGCACTGTTTTATTTAATCCTTCTAATAACTCCCAGGCAGGGGCATTGGTCAGGACTCTTTCAGCTGCTAGTGACTAAAGTCCAACTCAAACTACCTTAAGCAGAGAGACAGAAAGAGAAAGATTTATTGGATGGTGTAATAGAGAAAATCAGGGCTGGATGGGCTGTTTAGCTCAGTCTCTTAGTATCCACAAGTGCTGCTTTCTTCCATGAATAGCAAAGACGACATCTCACAGCCCCAGGCTTATGCAGAAAGAGACCCTCTCTCATGACATCCACCCGTCCTGAAAATGGACCCTGATTGCCCATTTTGGGGTCACATGCTACACTTTGGCCCAATCAGTGTGTCCAAGAAGATATGGCTCTCTAATTGGCTGCTCTGTTGTGGGGAAAGTGGATCCCCAGATTGACAGCAAAAGGATCTCATGGAATTTTGAGGTGGCAGCAGCGTTCAGAAGGAATGGATGCAAGGCAGACAAAAATATGACAGTCCTTACAGTGGGTATTATGATCTCCACTTTATAGATGAGAAAATAGAGGCCCAAAATAGCAAGTGGCAGAGCCAAGATGTTATTGTGAATCCAACATTAGTCATGATAGGTTAGATTGTGCTATGGTAACCAGAAATAAAACTTAAAATTTCAATAGTTTAGCTGAATATGGTGGTATGCACCTGTAGTCCCAGCTACTCCAGAGGCTGAAGCAGGAGAATTTCTCGATCAAGGTTGTTCAAGTCCAGCCTGGGCAACATAGCAAGACCCCCATCTCTAAAACAAACAAAAAAAAAATTAATACAAAATTTAAAACGTTTTAATAGCTTAGCACACTGAACCATTAATTCTGGCTTATCTTACATGCCTGACTCAGGTAAGGCTGTAGGGAACTCTGTTCCTCACAGTACTCAGGCTCACAGTGGAGGCTCTAGAATCTGGAAAACCTGGATTCCAGGCCCATAAGCAAAGGAAGAGAAGGGCATGATGTTGGGTGCAGTGGCTCGTGCCTATAATCCCAGTACCTTGGGAGGTCAAAGCAGGAGGATTACTTGAGCCCAGGATTTTGAGCAAGTCTGGGCAACTTGATGAAACTCTCTCTCTACCAAATAGCTGGGTGTGGTGACATGTGCCAGTAATCCCAGCTACTTGGGAGGCAGAGGTGGGAGGATTGCTTGAGCCTGGGAGGCGGAGGTTGCAGTGAGCCAGCATCACACCACTACACTCCAACCTGGTCAACAGAGTGATACCCTGTCTCAAAAAATAAATAAATAAATAGAGAGAGAGAGAAAGAGAGAGAGAGAGAGAGGAGAAAGAGATAGAGAGGAAGGCATGAAACACAGCCATACGTCACTAGACAGAATGAGCCACATGGCTCTGCATAACTGCAAGATAGTTAGGAAATGACCCAGGGTCCGCGGATTGGGGGCAGGAATGAGGTAGAAGGGAAGGGTGGTGGTGTGTACATGGATATTTGTATTACATATTTTTGGCACATAAATTTCTGTAATCCCAAACCTTTGGCTCTCATCTATCATTTGTCAAACCCATATTCCTTAAGTGCCACAGAAGCAAATGTGAGTAATCACAGTTTCTGGTCAGCCTCTCATCTCGCCTGGCCACAGTGAATGAGACACAGATAGATATTCTAGTTCTCCAGCTGATCCTAGGAGAAAAGATAAAGGATTCGGAACACAGCAGGCTTACAAAGCTGGCTAGCCCTGTGCAGGTGTCATTTCAGCCCCCTGACCTCCCCTCAGGAGCCACAGTTCAGCCCCGTCTACTGGGCACTGAGTCCAGCCGAGGGAGCACCAGCTTTAGGCTGCCGGCAACTGGGCTAAACCTCCAAAGCAATTGTACTTTGACGCCGAGTGTTGTTTCTGAATTTAGTTCTTCACATGATTTAAATTGTCATCTTCAGTGGCCATGCTAAGCTGTGATAGTAGATGCTGGTCTGGACTCTGAATGCTGCCTCGTGACCTTTTGCCGTTGCAAATATCTGATGGTATGAAGGGTAATCCAGATTAATCCAGGCTTTATAAGTACCCACGGTTTTGATCCAAAAATCCTGCCTAGTCCCGTATCTGCATGAGTCAGATAGTAAACCGCAAACACTCCCTTTTGCCTCTTCTGGCCTAAATCAGAATATGACCGAAGTGCTTGGTTGGCATTAGGCCTCTTTCACCTGGGCCTGACTCTAGTAATGACTTCATCTTTAAAAGGTAAGGGAGAAAACCTGAGGCCAGGAGGAAAGAGAAAAGGAAGTTTTCCAAAAGAGAGCTCTAAAAGAAGACAGTGCTCTTAACTTCTTAACTCCTCTGCATCTCCTACTCCAAATATTACCCCTCGTACCTGGCCAACCACATCAAGCATCCCTGAAGACTTCCTTGTTTAGAATTTTTTTTTTTTTGGAGATGGAGTTTCGCTCTTGTTGCCCAGGCTGGAGTGCAATGATGTGATTTCGGCTCACCGCAACCTCTGCCTCCCAGGTTCAAGCGATTCTCTTGCCACAGACTCCTGAGTAGCTGGGATTACAGGCATGCGCCACCATGCCCAGCTAATTTTGTATTTTTAGTAGAGATGGGATTTCTCCGTGTTGGTCAGGCTAGTCTCAAACTCCTGACCTCAGGTGATCCGCCCGCCTCAGCCTCCCTACTGGGATTAGAGACATGAGCCACCGCACCTGGCCCCTTATTTAGAATTCTTTACTTTCACGTACGATAACTGTAGAAAAATTATTGACACTCCCCAAGAATTCCAAATGCTTGCATCCATTGCCAGCCATGGGAGGAGGGAGTCCTGTGGACTATAAACGAAGTGATGATGCCCACCCAACCCCCTGGGCAGAAGCATGAGCAGGCAGACGGCCTCATTCTGTGCTTCTCTTCTGAGCATCCAAGGCTACTTTCAGAGCCACACTTGCCAGATGGTGAGGCTACAAAGAGGTGCCCCATGTACATCAGACTTTACATGAGCAAGAAATAGCTTTTTGTGTGTGTAATCTGTCGAGATTTCAGGATTTGTCTGCTGTGGCAGTTAGCATTAACTATTCTGACCAATTCAATATAAGAATTGTGTGGCCGGGGGCGGTGGCTCACGCCTGTAAAACCAGCACTTTGGGAGGCTGAGGCAGGTGGATCACCTGAGGTCAAGAGTTCAAGACCAGCCTGGCCAACGTGGTGAAATCCCAACTCTACTACAAATACAAAAATTAGCTTGGAATGGTGGTGCTTGCCTGTAATCCCAGCTACTCGAGAGGCTGAGGCAGGAAAATCACTTGAACCCAGGGGGCGGAGGTTGCAGTGAGCCAAGATTATACCACTGCACTCCAGCCTGGGTAACAAGAGGGAGACTCTGTCTAAAAAAAAAAAAAAAAAATTGTTTAATTTTTAAAAAACCTAGTATTTGAAAAATCATACAATAGGTTTTTATGTTTTGCAGGAAGTACTTTGTCCAAAAGAGCCAAAAACTTAGTATATAATTCCTAACTGTCCCTCACTTTTTTTTTTTTTCTTTTTTCTTTTCTTTTTTTCTTTTATTATTATTATTATTATTATTATTATTATACTTTAGGTTTTATGGTACATGTGCGCAATGTGCAGGTAAGTTACATATGTATACATGTGCCATGCTGGTGCGCTGCACCCACCAACTCGTCATCTAGCATTAGGTATATCTCCCAATGCTATCCCTCCCCCCTCCCCCCACCCCACAACAGTCCCCAGAGTGTGATGTTCCCCTTCCTGTGTCCATGTGTTCTCATTGTTCAATTCCCACCTATGAGTGAGAATATGCGGTGTTTGGTTTTTTGTTCTTGCGATAGTTTACTGAGAATGATGATTTCCAATTTCATCCATGTCCCTACAAAGGACGTGAACTCATCATTTTTTATGGCTGCATAGTATTCCATGGTGTATATGTGCCACATTTTCTTAATCCAGTCTATCATTGTTGGACATTTGGGTTGGTTCCAAGTCTTTGCTATTGTGAATAATGCCGCAATAAACATACGTGTGCATGTGTCTTTATAGCAGCATGATTTATAGTCC
Source organism: Pongo abelii (assembly GCF_028885655.2). NCBI lineage: Eukaryota > Metazoa > Chordata > Mammalia > Primates > Hominidae > Pongo > Pongo abelii. The sequence goes on along the minus strand of NC_071992.2, from coordinate 134,397,588 downwards.
TTTGGGTATATACCCAGTAATGGGATGGCTGGGTCGAATGGAATTTCTAGTTCTAGATCCCTGAGGAATCGCCACACTGACTTCCACAAGGGTTGAACTAGTTTACAGTCCCACCAACAGTGTAAAAGTGTTCCTATTTCTCCACATCCTCTCCAGCACCTGTTGTTTCCTGACTTTTTAATGATTGCCATTCTAACTGGTGTGAGATGGTATCTCATTGTGGTTTTGATTTGCATTTCTCTGATGGCCAGTGATGGTGAGCATTTTTTCATGTGTTTTTTGGCTGCATAAATGTCTTCTTTTGAGAAGTGTCTGTTCATGTCCTTTGCCCACTTTTTGATGGGGTTGTTTGTTTTTTTCTTGTAAATTTGTTGGAGTTCATTGTAGATTCTGGATATTAGCCCTTTGTCAGATGAGTAGGTTGCGAAAATTTTCTCCCATTTTGTAGGTTGCCTGTTCACTCTGATGGTAGTTTCTTTTGCTGTGCAGAAGCTCTTGAGTTTAATTAGATCCCATTTGTCAATTTTGGCTTTTGTTGCCATTGCTTTTGGTGTTTTAGACATGAAGTCCTTGCCCATGCCTATGTCCTGAATGGTAATGCCTAGGTTTTCTTCTAGGGTTTTTATGGTTTTAGGTCTCACATTTAAGTCTTTAATCCATCTTGAATTGATTTTTGTATAAGGTGTAAGGAAGGGATCCAGTTTCAGCTTTCTACATATGGCTAGCCAGTTTTCCCAGCACCATTTATTAAATAGGGAATCCTTTCCCCATTTCTTGTTTTTGTCAGGTTTGTCAAAGATCAGATACTTGTAGATATGTGGCATTATTTCTGACGGCTCTGTTCTGTTCCATTGATCTATATCTCTGTTTTGGTACCAGTACCATGCTGTTTTGGTTACTGTAGCCTTGTAGTATAGTTTGAAGTCAGGTAGTGTGATGCCTCCAGCTTTGTTCTTTTGGCTTAGGATTGACTTGGCGATGCGGGCTCTTTTTTGGTTCCACATGAACTTTAAAGTAGTTTTTTCCAATTCTGTGAAGAAAGTCATTGGTAGCTTGATGGGGATGGCATTGAATCTGTAAATTACCTTGGGAAGGATGGCCATTTTCATGATATTGATTCTTCCTACCCATGAGCATGGAATGTTCTTCCATTTCTTTGTATCCTCTTTTATTTCCTTGAGCAGTGGTTTGTAGTTCTCCTTGAAGAGGTCTTTCACATCCCTTGTAAGTTGGATTCCTAGGTATTTTATTCTCTTTGAAGCAATTGTGAATGGGAGTTCACTCATGATTTGGCTCTCTGTTTGTCTGTTATTGATGTATAAGAATGCTTGTGATTTTTGCACATTGATTTTGTATCCTGAGACTTTCCTGAAGTTGCTTATCAGCTTAAGGAGATTTTGGGCTGAGACAATGGGGTTTTCTAGATATACTATCATGTCATCTGCAAACAGAGACAATTTGACTTCCTCTTTTCCTAATTGAATACCCTTGATTTCCTTCTCCTGCCTAATTGCCCTGGCCAGAACTTCCAACACTATGTTGAATAGAAGTGGTGAGAGAGGGCATCCCTGTCTTGTGCCAGTTTTCAAAGGGAATGCTTCCAGTTTTTGCCCATTCAGTATGATATTGGCTGTGGGTTTGTCATAAATAGCTCTTATTATTTTGAGATACGTCCCATCAATTCCTAATTTATTGAGAGTTTTTAGCATGAAGGGTTGTTGAATTTTGTCAAAGGCCTTTTCTGCATCTATTGAGATAATCATGTGGTTTTTGTCTTTCGTTCTGTTTATATGCTGGATTACATTTATTGATTTGCGTATATTGAACCAGCCTTGCATCCCAGGGATGAAGCCCACTTGATCATGGTGGATAAGCTTTTTGATGTGCTGCTGGATTCTGTTTGCCAGTATTTTATTGAGGATTTTTGCATCAATGTTCATCAAGGATATTGGTCTAAAATTCTCTTTTTTTGTTGTGTCTCTGCCAGGCTTTGGTATCAGGATGATGCTGGCCTCATAAAATAAGTTAGGGAGGATTCCCTCTTTTTCTATTGATTGGAATAGTTTCAGAAGGAATGGTACCAGCTCCTCCTTGTACCTCTGGTAGAATTCGGCTGTGAATCCATCTGGACCTGGACTTTTTTTGGTTGGTAAGCTATTGATTATTGCCACAATTTCAGCTCCTGTTACTGTTCTATTCAGAGATTCAACTTCTTCCTGGTTTAGTCTTGGGAGGGTGTATGTGTTGAGGAATTTATCCATTTCTTCTAGATTTTCTAGTTTATTTGCATAGAGGTGTTTGTAATATTCTCTGATGGTAGTTTGTATTTCTGTGGGATCGGTGGTGATATCCCCTTTATCATTTTTGATTGCATCTATTTGATTCTTCTCTCTTTTTTTCTTTATTAATCTTGCTAGCGGTCTATCAATTTTGTTGATCCTTTCAAAAAACCAGCTCCTGGATTCATTTATTTTTTGAAGGGTTTTTTGTGTCTCTATTTCCTTCAGTTCTGCTCTGATTTTAGTTATTTCTTGCCTTCTGCTAGCTTTTGAATGTGTTTGCTCTTGCTTTTCTAGTTCTTTTAATTGTGATGTTAGGGTGTCAATTTTGGATCTTTCCTGCTTTCTCTTGTGGGCATTTAGTGCTATAAATTTCCCTCTACACACTGCTTTGAATGCATCCCAGAGATTCTGGTATGTTGTGTCTTGGTTCTCATTGGTTTCAAAGAACATCTTTATTTCTGCCTTCATTTCGTTATGTACCCAGTAGTCATTCAGGAGCAGATTGTTCAGTTTCCACGTAGTTGAGCGGTTTTGAGTGAGATTCTTAATCCTGAGTTCTAGCTTGATTGCACTGTGATCTGAGAGACAGTTTGTTACAATTTCTTTTCTTTTACATTTATTGAGGAGAGCTTTACTTCCAAGTATATGGTCAATTTTGGAATAGGTGTGGTGTGGTGCTGAAAAAAATGTATATTCTGTTGATTTGGGGTGGAGAGTTCTGTAGATGTCTATTAGGTCCGCTTGGTGCAGAGCTGAGTTCAATTCCTGGGTATCCTTGTTGACTTTCTGTCTCGTTGATCTGTCTAATGTTGATAGTGGGGTGTTAAAGTCTCCCATTATTAATGTGTGGGAGTCTAAGTCTCTTTGTAGGTCACTCAGGACTTGCTTTATGAATCTGGGTGCTCCTGTATTGGGTGCATATATATTTAGGATAGTTAGCTCTGCTTGTTGAATTAATCCCTTTACCATTATGTAATGGCCTTCTTTGTCTCTTTTGATCTTTGTTGGTTTAAAGTCTGTTTTATCAGAGACTAGGATTGCAACCCCTGCCTTTTTTTGTTTTCCATTTGCTTGGTAGATCTTCCTCCATCCTTTTATTTTGAGCCTATGTGTGTCTCTGCACGTGAGATGGGTTTCCTCAATACAGCACACTGATGGGTCTTGAGTCTTTATCCAGTTTGCCAGTCTGTGTCTTTTAATTGGAGCATTTAGTCCATTTACATTTAAAGTTAATATTGTTATGTGTGAATTTGATCCTGTCATTATGATGTTAGCTGGATATTTTGCTCGTTAGTTGATGCAGTCTCTTCCTAGTCTTGATGTTCTTTACATTTCGGTATGATTTTGCAGTGGCTGGTATCGGTTGTGCCTTTCCATGTTTAGCGCTTCCTTCAGGAGCTCTTTTAGGGCAGGCCTGGTGGTGACAAAATGTCTCAGCATTTGCTTGTCTGTAAAGTATTTTATTTCTCCTTCACTTATGAAGCTTAGTTTGGCAGGATATGAAATTCTGGGTTGAAAATTCTTTTCTTTAAGAATGTTGAATATTGGCCCCCACTCTCTTCTGGCTTGTAGGGTTGCTGCCGAGAGATCCGCTGTTAGTCTGATGGACTTCCCTTTGATGGTAACCCGACCTTTCTCTCTGGCTGCCCTTAACATTTTTTCCTTCATTTCAACTTTGGTGAATCTGACAATTATGTGTCTTGGAGTTGCTCTTCTCGAGGAGTATCTTTGTGGCGTTCTCTGTATTTCCTGAATCTGAATGTTGGCCTGCCTTGCTAGATTGGGGAAGTTCTCCTGGATAATATCCTGCAGAGTGTTTTCCAACTTGTTTCCATTCTCCCCGTCACTTTCAGGTACACCAATCAGACGTAGATTTGGTCTTTTCACATAGTCCCACATTTCTTGGAGGCTTTGCTCGTTTCTTTTTATTCTTTTTTCTCTAAACTTCCCTTCTCGCTTCATTTCATTCATTTCATCTTCCAGGGCTGATACCCTTTCTTCCATTTGATCGCATCGGCTCCTGAGGCTTCTGCATTCTTCACGTAGTTCTCGAGCCTTGGTTTTCAGCTCCATCAGCTCCTTTAAGCACTTCTCTGTATTGGTTATTCTAGTTATACATTCTTCTAAATTTTTTTCAAAGTTTTCAACTTCTTTGCCTTTGGTTTGAATATCCTCCCGTAGCTCGGAGTAATTTGATCGTCTGAAGCCTTCTTCTCTCAGGTCGTCAAAGTCATTCTCCGTCCAGCTTTGTTCCGTTGCTGGTGAGGAACTGCGTTCCTTTGGAGGAGGAGAGGTACTCTGCTTTTTAGAGTTTCCAGTTTTTCTGCTCTGTTTTTTCCCCATCTTTGTGGTTTTATCTACTTTTGGTCTTTGATGATGGTGATGTACAGATGGGTTTTTGGTGTGGATGTCCTTTCTGTTAGTTTTCCTTCTAACAGACAGAACCCTCAGCTGCAGGTCTGTTGGAGTACCTGGCCGGCCGTGTGAGGTGTCAGTCTGCCCCTGCTGGGGGGTGCCTCCCAGTTAGGCTGCTCGGGGGTCAGGGGTCAGGGACCCACTTGAGGAGGCAGTCAGCCCGTTCTCAGATCTCCAGCTGCGTGCTGGGAGAACCACTGCTCTCCTCACAGCTGTCAGACAGGGACATTTAAGTCTGCAGAGGTTACTGCTGTCTTTTTGTTTGTCTGTGTCCTGCCCCCAGAGGTGGAGCCTACAGAGGCAGGCAGGCCTCCTTGAGCTGTGGTGGGCTCCACCCAGTTCAAGCTTCCAGGCTGCTTTGTTTACCTAAGCGAGCCTGGGCAATGGCGGGCGCCCCTCCCCCAGCCTCGCTGCCGACTTGCTGTTTGATCTCAGACTGCTGTGCTAGCAATCAGCGAGACTCCGTGGGCGTAGGACCCTCTGAGCCAGGTGCGGGCTATACTCTCCTGGGGCACCGTTTCCTAAGCCCGTCGGAAAAGCACAGTATTCGGGTGGGAGTGGCCCGATTTTCCAGGTGCCGTCCGTCACCCCTGGAAGGGGAACTCCCTGACCCCTTGCACTTCCCGAGTGAGGCAATGCCTCGCCCCTGCTTCGGCTGGCGCACGGTGCGCTCACCCACTGACCTGCACCCACTGTCTGGCACTCCCTAGTGAGATGAACACGGTACCTCAGATGGAAATGCAGAAATCACCCGTCTTCTGCGTCGCTCGCGCTGGGAGCTGTAGACCGGAGCTGTTCCTATTCGGCCATCTTGGCTCCTCCCCCTGTCCCTCACTTTTTTCAGATGTTTCTTGCATGCATTTCCATAAGTGTGTCTGTGGTCTTTAAGTTTCTTTTCCTTTGCAATTGAACAAAACGTTGCTTGGCTTAAAATAAGATTTACCACTTTCAACTGATTAATAACCTCAATTTAGGTTTTAACTACACTAAACGTATGGGGCTTATGCTTCTTAATTCTAGTCTCAAACATTTAGTGTTTTATTTTCCATTTGTTCTTATAAAATAACAAGAAAAACATAAGAAAATACTGTACTCATGGAATTACCCAAATATACCTGGATAGCCAAAACTAAACTGCTGTTTGACAGGTTGGGCCACCGTGTGATGGCTTCAGGTTCTCAGATTTATGGACGTTTCAATTCAGCATAGGAACAGTGGTTGAGAGGTTTCAAGAGAAGTGTATGGCAGTGTGGTTAGACCAGATGGGAGCAGATAAACCTGCATGTGTATCAGCCACCTGGGATTCTGAAAGGGCCTCTTCCTACCACACACTTAACCAACTCAGTTTGTTCTCCACATGGCACAGAGAATGATCTATTCAAAACATCAATCAGACCACATTGCTTCTCAGTTTTTAATTTCTAATGGCATCTCCTTTTTGTTTATTTTTTATTTTATTTTATGTTTTTAAAAACAGGATCTCTCTCTGTCAGCCAGGCTGAAGTGCAGTGGTGTGATCATACCTTACTGCAGCTTCAAGCTCCTGGGATTGAGCAATCCTCCTGCCTTGGCCTCCCAAAATGCTGGGATTACACCCATCTATGAGCCACCGTGTCTAGCTTCCTTCCCAGGTGTTAATCCTCACTGGTGGCTGGGCACAGGGGCTCACGCCTATAATCTCAGCATTTTGGGAGGCTGAGGCACAAGAATTGCTTGAGCCCAGGAGTTTGAGACCAGCTTGAGCAACACAGTGAGACCCTGTCTCTACAAAATATTAAAAAAAAAAAAAGTTAGCTGGACATGGTGCATGCCCATAGTCCCAGCTACTCAGAAGGCTGAAACAGGATGATGGCTTGAGCCCAGGAGGTAGAGGCTGCAGTGAGCTATGATTGCACCACTGCACTTTAGCCTGGGTGACAGAATGAGATCTTGTCTCAAAAAAAAAAAGTCCTCTGTGGCTTCCCCTTTAGACTTAATACAAAACTCAACTCAACTCATGAGCAGCTCCTTAAGCTCTGCATCATCTGCTACCAACTGCCTCTCCAACTTCTCCTCTGGCCAACACGCTCCCTTTTGTTCCTGCCCAATTTTGTGATACCTGAAACGCATCCACTCATTCCCACCTTAGGACCTTACTATTCTCCATGCCTAGGCTCATGCACTACGTCACCACATAACTGTTTCTTTCTCAACATTCTGGTCGTTTCTCAAATGCCACATCTGTAGAGAAACTTTTTTCATCACCCAAATTACCACTTTCCCACACAAACAAACAATAACAAAAACAGCTATGAAGGACATTTATGGGAAAATTGAGGAAAATTTGAATTTCACTCCATGTTAAGTAATATTATTATATACTATAATAGTGGTTTTTTTTTAATTTTAGGTTCAAGGGGTACATGTGCAATTTGTTACATGTGTAAATTGTGTGTCACAGGGGTTTGGTGTACCAGTAATTTTGTCACCCAGATAATCAGGATAAAACCCAATAGGATGGGTAGTTTTTCAATTCTCACCCTCCTCCCATCCTCAAATAGACCTCATGTTCCTTTCTTTGTGTCCATGTGTCCTCATTGTTTAGCTCTCACTTATAAGTGAGAACATACAGTATTTGGTTTTCTGTTCTTGCATTAATTCACCTAGGATAATGGCCTCTAGCTCCATGCATGTTGCTGCAAAGGCCATGATATCATTCTTTTTTATGGCTGTGTAGTAGTCTATGGTGTATATGTACTACATTTTCTTTATCCAGTCCACCATTGATAAGCATCTAGATTGATTCTATATCTTTGCCATAGTGAATAGTGCTGTGACAAACATACACATGCATGTGTCTTTACGATAGAACAATTTATATTCTTTTTCATATTCTTTTTTTCTTTTTTTAGACAGAGTCTCGCTCTGTCTCCCAGGCTGGAATGCAGTGGCACGATCTCGGCTCACTGCAACCTCCGCCTCCCGGGTTCAAGCAATTCTCCTGCCTCAGTCTCCTGAGTAGCTGGGACTACAGGCGCACGCCACCATGCCCAGCTGATATTTTGTATATTTAGTAGAGATGGGGTTTCACTGTGTTAGCCAGGATCGTCTGGATCTCCTGACCTTGTGATCCACCCGCCTCGGCCTCCCAAAGCGCTGGGATTACAGGCGTGAGCCACCACACCTGGCCAAACAATTTCTATTTTGTTGGGTATATATCAAGTGATGGGATTGCTGGGTCAAATGGTAATTCTATTAAGTTCTTTGAAAAAATCTCTGAACTGCTTTCCACAGTGGCTGAACTAATTTACATTCCCATCAACAGTGTATACAAGTTCCCTTTTCTCCACAGTCTTGCCAGCATCTGTTACTTCTTAATAATAGCCATTCTGACCAGTGTGATATGATATATCATTGTGGTTTTGATTTGCATTTCCCTAATGATTAGTGATATTGAGCATTTTTTCATGTTTGTTGGCTATATGTGTGTCTTCTTTTGAGAAGCGTCTTTTCATGTCCTTTGCCCATTTTTAATGGGGTTGTTTATTTTTTGCTTGTTGATTTGTTTAGGTCCCTTATAGATTCTGGATATTAGATCTTTGCTGGATGCATAGTTTGTAAATATTTTCTCCCATTCTGTAAGTTCTCTGTTTACTGTGCAGATAGTTCCTTTTGCTGTGCAAGAGCTCTTTAATAAGCTCCCACTTGTCAAATTTTATTTTTGTTGCAATCGCTTTTGGAGCCTTTGTCATGAAGTCTTTGCCCAGGGCAATGTCCACAATGGTATTTCCTAAGTTTTCTCCTAGGATTTATAGTTTTAGGTTTTACATTTAATTCTTTAATCCATCTTGAGTTGATTTTCGTATATGGTAAAACTAGCAGTCCAGTGTCAATCTTCTGCATATGGCTATCCAGTTATACTTATGCTAGCACCATTTATTAATAGGGAGTCCTTTCCCTATTGCTTGTTATTGTTGGCTTTGTTGAAGATCAGATGGTTGTAGGTGTGCAGCTTTATTTCTGAGTTCTCTAATCTGTTCCATGGGTCTATGTGTCTGTTTTTGTACCAGCACCCAGCTGGTTAGCGTTGTAGTATAGTTTGAAGTCAGGTAATATGATGCCTCCCAGTTTTTTTTGTTTTTTTTTTTTTTTGCTTTACTACTAAATTTTTTGAAAATCATATGGCATTGTGGTTACACAGGTAAAGATCCTGTTCTTTGGAAATATTTGCTGAACTATTTAGAGATAAAATTCCATGATATTTATAACTTATTCTAAATGGTACAACAACAAAAACCCACACATGTATACACAAAGAAGTACATAAAGACATCCATACATAGAGGGGAGAAAGAAAGCAAGTGTAGCATTATGTTAATACTGATGGATTTGGGTAATGAGAAAATGCATATTCATTGCATATTTTTTTTTCTGTAGATTTGAAATTTATCAATATAAAATGGGGAAAAAATAAAGTCTTCACCCCCAATTTTTACCTTTTTATCTTGCTTTATTTTGTGCAGTGGAACTAAAATTCTCTGAAATTTTGTATTTCTTTATTTCATTGATTATTTGGATCGTCTTCTTCCACTGGAATGTCAGCTCCTGGAAGTGGAGCATTTACCAGTATAGTATAATGAACCACTTTTTCCAAGCACCTAGACCCAAACAACACTCAGTTAATAGTTATTGAATAGGTGAATGAATGAATGGCCCACGCAGATACACTTGACCCATGCCATGTCCCAGTCTCCTTAGAAGTGAGTCAGAAAAAGGTGCCTTGAACACCTCTTGTCCCCCAACAACCAAAAGGCCCTCAAAACAACCCAAGAAATCAACAAATCTGAACTGAGTGTCCTCACTTATCCTGAGGATCTGCAAAAACAGGGAGCCTTCCGTCTCACTGGGGACATTAAACAGGTCCACATACAACAAATGACTATGAGAGCCCTTTTAACTTTACAAAAGAACTTTGGCAAACATTGCCCCATTGAATCCTCAGATCAATCCCACAGGATAGGTAAAATTATTAGCCTATTAACAGAGGAGGGGGCCAAAACCCAGAAGGAGCTTACATGATTTCCCCGAGGTCCAGCACTTTTAACTGGCAGGACCAAGATTTGAACTGTTCTGACTCAGAACAATTTTTTATTTTAACTATACATCAGTCCATCTAAAATCTTATTTAAAATTACTAACACGCAGTATTTTTAATTGCCAAATAAGTTATGAATATATATATATAGTCTGGATGTGGTGACTCATGCCTGCAATCCCAGCACTTCGGGAGCAAGGCAGGCAGATCACCTGAGGTCAGGCGTTCAAGACTAGCCTGGCCAACATGGTGAAACCCCGTCTCTACTAAAAATACAAAAATTAGCCAGGTGTGGTGGCATGCGCCTATAGTCCCAGCTACATGGGAGGCTGAGGCATGAGAATCACCCGAACCCGGGAGGCAGAGGTTGCAGTGAGCTGAGATTGTACCACTGTATTCCAGCCTGAGCAACAGAGCAAGACTCCATCTCAAAAAAAAAAAAGTTATGGATATGTATATAATTTAATATAATAAATATAAATATATAATCTATAGTTAAATATATAGATTATATATATATAAAATATTAGATAATGGTCAAGAACACATCCAAAAATAGCCCATCACATAAAAGAAAACAGAGGCTGCTTGTCTAAAAGACAGGGCCTTGTAATGTACAATGACAGCTACTTGCTTTGTCAATAAGATGGAGGTTCCAGGGGCACTGATTTTGAGCTAAGCCTCTGGGTCCCTTAAGGCAAGTGCTTCTGTTCCTTAATCCACCAGCTTGCCCTTCTGCTCTCCACCTCCATAAAGACAGTCAGCACATTACAGCGGGGGGCCTTGGAGCTCTAACATGACAATCTGACAACACCTAACACCTTGTAAGCTACACAGAACCCTGCCTCGATCAATACTTAGATGGAAGGCAAAGAAATAAAAAGAAATTTCAGGCATGGCAAGGAATAGTGTTGTTCACTCAGGAGGTTGCACTCTAAACCATGCGTCAATACCGTACCACTTGTCCAACAGGAAAGGGGAGCTGGTTGAAAAGTATGATTCCTATCTTATGCAAGGGACAGAAAACCCTATTCCTAGGAACTGGCACATTATGGTAAGTGAAATAAGCCAGTCACCAAAGGACAAATATCGCATGATTCCACCAGCACGAGGACAAATACCATCAAATTCCTAGAAGCAGAGAGTAGAATTCTGGTTACCAGGGGCTGGAAGGAGGGATAAATGGGGAGTTGTTGTTCAAATGGTATAAAGTTTCAATTCTGCAAGATGAACAAGAGAGGTCTGTTGTATATCAGTGCCTATAGTTAACAAAACTATATTGTATACAGAAAAATTGTTAAAAAGGAGCTCTCAGGTGCTCTTATCACAAAAAAAAGGAAAGAGAGGCAGAAGCAAACTTTTGGAGGCGATGGATATATTTATTACTCTGTGGTGACGGTTTCATGGATGTACGTGCATGTTCAAGCTCATCAAGTTGTATACATTAAATATGTGCAGATTTATATATATATATATCAGTTACACCTCAATAAAACTGTTTTAAAAATCCATTAGTACCTTCCAGTTAGAAAACAATGCCTTTTGTCCAAGGTTCAACTCAGCTAATTACATTCCCATCCAAATTTCCAGTGGTCTCCAATTTGCTCAAACAGGCATGCAGACTTTGACTGCTGTAAAATATAGTGTTAAGCAGAACCAAAGCAATGATCAAATATATATTCTATATGTTAAAAACCTATACTGAGGAAACTGACTATAAGATCTAACATTCAAGACCTGTTTCAGGTTTCTTTTTCTTTCTTTTTTAAAAAACAACCATATTGAAATTAAACAATACATACAATTCACTCATTTTATTTTATTTTATTTTAAATTTTACTTAAAGTTCTAGGATACATGTGCACAATATGCAGGTTTGTTACATATGTATACATGGGCCATGTTGGTGTGCTTCACCCATTAACTCATCATTTACATTAGGTATATCTCCTAATGCTATCCCTCCCCACTCCCCCTACCCCATGACAGGCCCCGGTGTGTGATGTTCCCCACCCTGTGTCCAGGTGTTCTCATTGTTCATTTCCCACCTATGAGTGAGCACATGTGGTGTTTGGTTTTCTGTCCTTGCAATAATTTGTTCAGAGTGATGGTTTCCAGCTTCATCCATGACCCTACAAAAGACATGAACTCATCCTTTTTTATGGCGTATATGTGCCACATTTTCTTAATCCAGTCTATCATTGGTGGACATTTGGGTTGGTTCCAAGTCTTTGCTATTGCAATTCACCCATTTTAAATGCACAATTCAATGTGTAAAATATGTTCAAGGGGCCAAGCAATCATCAGTCTAATTTTAGAACAATTTCATGACCTGACTAAAAAAAAAAAAAAAAAATCCTGTACCCATTAGTAGCTACTCCCCATTCTCTCCAAGCCTCCTCTCCTCCCAGTCCCTGGCAACCACTGACCTGCTTTCTGTCTTTGTAGATCTGCCTATCTCAGACATTTCATATGAATGCAATCACACAATATATGGTCTCTTGCAACCAACTTATTTCACTTAACATGTTTTTCCATGTTCATTCATGTTGTATCATGTATCAGTACTTCATTTCTTTTGATTGCCAAGTAATACTTCACTGTATGGATATACTGCATTTTGTTTAGTCATTCATCAGTTGATGGACTTTTGGGTTGTTTCTACTTCTATGTTATAGGTAACACTGCTATAAATACTCATCTACACATTTTTGTGTGTGCAAATGTTTTTATTTCTCTTGGATATATACTAAGGAGTATACTAAGGAGTATAATCACTGGGTCACATGATAACTATATGTTAATCATTTTAAGGACCTGCCAGATTGTTTTCCAAAGTGGCTGAACCATTTTACATTCCCACCAGCAATGTGTGAAAGTTTCAATTTATCCATATCCTCGCCAACATTTGTCATTTTGCAATCTTTTCACGATAGCCATCCTAGTGTTTATGAGATGGTATCTCAACGTGATTTTGGTTTACATTTGCAGAATGACTAACAATGCTGAGCATTTTTATATGTACTTATTGGTCATTTGTATATTTTCCTTGGAGAAGTGTCTATTCATATCTTTTGACCAATTTTAAATTTGGTTATGTGTCTTTTTATTGAGTAGTCAGAATTCTTTATGTATTTTGAATATGAGTCCATTATCAGATGTAAGATTTGCAGATATTTTCTCTCATTCCATCTTCTGTCCTTTCATTTTTTGATGTTATCATTTGCAGTGTAAAATTTTTAATTTTAGTGTAGTCCAATCTATTTTTTTCTTTTATCACTTGTACTTGTATTGGTCTATTCAACAAACCATTGCCTAGCCAAGGTCACAAAGGTTTACTCTTATTTTATCTTCTAAGATTTTTACCATTTTATCTTCTACATCTAGGTCTTTAATCCATTCTGTGTTAATTTTTGTGTATGATTTAAGCCAGGAGTCCAGTGTTATTGTTTTGCATATAGATGTTTAACTAGCCCAGTACCATTTGTTGAAAAGACTCCTTTTCCCCATTAAATTGTCTTGGCACCCTCGTCAAAATCAATTAATCATAGATGCAAGAGTTGGGTTTATTTTTGTAGTAGCATGCCTTACATACTTCTCAAAAGTTATAGTAAATAAAATTGATCTGTTATTGGTTGAGAATTATGTGTTCCCAGAAATTTGCAAAGAAGATAATTTGTAAAGTATGCATATAGTATAGAGTATGACATCTTAAAGATCACTTTAAGCCCCCTCACATTTTATAAGAGATATCAGTTTTCAAGTCAAAATATTAAACTAATATATCTACAGTAATAATAATAACTAATACATATTGGGCCTGGAACTTTGCCATTCTCTTTAAGTATGGATGGCATTTAATCTTCACAAGCACTCTGAGTTTAGTGTACAATCATTTCCCCAAATGAGAAACTGAGGCTTACAGAGATTAAGTAACTTGCCTCACACAGCTAGTAGTCACTTGTGCATTTCCAAGTCTATAATAAAATGATCACCCTATGTATGATGTGTATAATTTATAGAAATTGTCTAATAGCAAATGTAAAAGTCTTAGTGTTCCCATAGGGTCTGAGACCATGGCTCAATGCACCCACCACAAACAAGAAATTTCCTTGAAGGTACCATGTTTAATCTTTAAATTCATGCAAAATTTTCCAACTCCATAATGTGTGTTTATATAAAACAGGACTTCATATGAACACACTTAACCACAAGTGGAGGAAAAAACAGCTTTCCTCAGTCTTTGAGAAAAATTACTCCCAAAGAAGAGCCTCCAGGTAGCTTTGCTGACTCCTGGAGTTAGCACTTTAGAAGCAGGAGATTCCTTTGTTGTCCTTCATCTTTTCTTATTTTTCAATTACATTAAAATGTTTTAGAAACTGTACACATTGCCTCTTGTAAACATCTCTAGAACTATCCATGGGTCTCCCTGAAAGAAACACTGGGGTCAGTGGATTTCTGCACATAACATTGGTGCAGCTGCCTGATAGACTACAAGTGGTCCTGAACCATGGCTGGGAAACAATTTTCTTCAAGCAAATCTTATTTTCATACTGACTTACATTATATAAGTAAAGATGTATTCCCACAGGAACAAAGAAATGTAGCCCCAACATGCAATTTTGAAACAATTGCATCTGTAGGGAAAGCTTTCTAAAATCACATATTTAAGAAGAAAGTGTATCATTCTTGGTAAAACAATAATAGAACCAAGCTAAGCCAGGAGGAGAACAAATAGTGTGCTAAAACTTAAAACATGATGCTAGGATCGGCATTTTCTTGCAGAGTAGCTTCCACGAAAGGAATTTGTCTACTGTGTTTCTTGGACATTAATCTGTCCATGGTTAGTTTTGTTTTATTTTAATTTTTATAATTTCAACTTTTATTTTAGATTCAGGGGGTACATGTACAGGTTGGTTACATGAGTATATTGCATGATGCTGTGGTTTGAGGTATAATTGAGCCTGTCACCCAGGTAGTGAGCATAACACCCACTAGGTAGATTTTTCAACGCTTTACCCCCTCCTTCCCTCCCCACTATAGTATTCCCCCTTTTCTATTGTTGTGTGGTTGGTTTTAAAAGAAAAAATAAGTATTAAAATGCTAAACATCTTTCAATGTGTTAAGGGTGATCTCTTAGGTAATTCATTGTTAGGGTCATTGATGTGTTTGATTAATATTCTTTGTTCTTTCTTTATAGTGAAAATGGGTTTATTCTTGGATATATACATCTTCATACCCCTAATTTTTTTCCTCTGGAACATGATTTCCACAACTCGTATGCAATTGCAATTTTCTGACATGACAGTCAGAAAGAAAAGTCCTACCAGTCAGTTGATCTTGAAATTTAATGATTTTTGAAGATTTTTTTCCTAAGCTTATTACTTAGGTTAAGGCAGCAAAAAAGGATAACTTGTCCAAGCACAATTCCACCTCATCTGGGATGTGCCTGGCAAACCAGTGAGGCAGACAAGCCAGAGGCCTGTTTGCATGAGGACTGAAAAATATTCTGGGAAGAACACAACCTAAGAGAAAAGGGTCAGAATGTAATGAGGAGAATCTAATAAGGAAGCTTTGGTTGTTGCTATAAATTGTCAGCACTCTCATATTGGTTCACTAAACTTTTAATAAACAGATGCTACACATGTGGTCAGAATGTAGGGAAACCAACAAGAGCTGATGAAGTGTCTCAGGGCTAATGACACGGTGGGGCCTGTGTGGTCACTGGAATGTGGAAAGAGAGGACACAGGTTGCAGGAGGGAGGGAGATGGGGGAATAAGTACCCTGACCCCATTCTCCTCTTACACTCCAATGGTCCCTCCATTGGCCAAACCCAACAAACATCAGAGGATAAAAGAGCCATTGTGTATTAGTCTGTTTTCATGCTGCTGATAAAGACATACCTGAGACTGGGAAGAAAAAGAGGTTTAATTTGACTTACAGTTCCACATGGCAGCAGCAAGAGAAAATGAGGAGGAAGCAAAAGCAGAAACGCCTGATAAATTCATCAGATTTCATGAGACTTATTCACTATCACGAGAATAGCATGGGAAAGACCAGCCTCCATGATTCAATTACCTCCCACTGGGTACTTCCCAAAACATGTGGGAATTCTGGGAGATACAATTCAAGTTGAGATTTGGGTGTGGCACAGCCAAATCATATCGCATTGTTATGTTCAGCTGGATGTCAATGCTCCCCAGCCAACCACCCCCAAGAACACACCTGTAGTTGAACATGTTGGGTTTGTTGCTCATTATAGTGGGCCAGAACGCTCACCATAGAGAACCGTGGGGAGTCTCCGTGAGGGGATGTTAGGACTTAGCGTATCTTAAATTGGGATGGTGGTGGGTAATCTGGGGAAAGGCTGAAGGAAGGAAGAGGCTTCATCCTGGATTGGCTGCTGTCAGCAAAGGGAGGCAAAAACAGCTTCTTTAATCTCATTGCATTGCTCCCTCATTCTAGATAAGGTTTACTAAGATACCTGAGTATAGAATTTCCCCCACCTCCTGACAGCATTTTCCTCGTCTAACTAAGTGGTTGTTCATTTTTGTGGCTTGGACAACATTCATGTTTTTGTCTATGTTCCAATATGATACAGAGGGGTATTTTTTTCTTGATCCAGTCTGATCACAGAGCGGTCTTTTCTGACATTGAAGTTCTGTGAAAGTTCCATGTTCATCAGGAGAACCTCCTGATTGTAACAGGCCAGGCCCAGGAGCATACGGGTTGCATTCCTCTTGCTTACAGGTCAGCCTCCTGGAGTGCACACCAGGGGGCATGTGGTGGAGCAGGCCATGGTATTGAGTACGCAAAAGCCACTAAGCTCTGAGTCTGACATAATGTTCAACATCAGACCATGTCTCTGAGCCCAGCTCTCTATGTGGGGGATGCGGGGGGGAAGTAAGTAGTGACAGAACTATTTTCCTTGAGAGGAAACACCACTTGCAAAGCAGTGGAGTTCAAGATGCTTCACCTTGGACTGCCTCATCGTAGAAGATTACAGGCAGGGAAGAGTACCCACTCTCCCACATCACTACAGGTCGGTAAGCACCTAAGGGGCATGATTAATTTTGTGAGAGTGTCTGGCTGTGCAATAGAGGGAAACTGCATTCCAGCACCTGATTGGAAATTCTGCTGCTCAGTGAAGCAGACGAGGCCCAGCAGGGATGGACAGTTCTTGAGCATGGGAGAGATGCCTCCTAGAGACACCCAGTTATACATAAGGGGCTTTGCAGGAAGCTGAGGTCTTAAGTCATGCGCAAGGAGAGAAAAGCCAGAGAAATTTGGGTTTACCATTGTTGTACCTTTGTTAATATCTGTAGTCTGTTGAGGCCTAGAGAAACGTAGTGTGCACACTTTTTAAACACCAAATCAATTCATTGTATATGCATTAAATTAAAATGAACTTTTTCTTGAGCTTGGCAATAATGCACAATACACTTTTAACAGCTTTGTGCATCATTCCCAACCTGTAAAGGTGAATAATCATGCTTACTTATTTATAAAGTTCTTTGAGGTTTTTGGATGAAAGGCTCTTTTAAAGTACAAAGCATTAATTTTTTGTGACAGAGCAATATATGGGAAATGAACATGAAGCGATATAAAAATTTTTGTGTTCTTTCTTGCTTTAAGATTTTAGTCGCTTTTTTTACAGAGCCACAAAAAGCCAGTTTCCAACAGAAGATCTGGGGTTTGAGATAACAGAACTAATAAAGGTACTGTAAGTATAAAATCCTAGATAGGCTTGAATCAGCTACTCCTTTTGAAGATGTGAGAAATAAATTGATAGACAAAGTATTCTGTACAAATGAACTCATTTCAGTAAGTTGCACTGATAATCTTGAGAGTATGTAAATGGTCTCTATTTATAGACCCCGTATATCCATTTTTGACCAGGACGAGCAAGTGAAGCTACAGCAATAGTCAATCATTACAAGTAACTAGACCACAAGAAAAAAATGTGCCAGTTGCTAGGTAATGACTTTCAATCTATCATTTTAGGCAATAAATATAAGATGAAGTTATGAGGAAAGAAGCTATTCATAGCTAAAACTCTAGCTAAAATGGCCATTATTTATTGCACGGAACTGAAATCAGATGAAGTTGAGAAACCCAATGTACCGACCTAGAAGCCAAGATGCCACAAAAAAGCCGAACTTTTTCAAGGACAAATCCAAAGGCAAATAGAAACCAATGGTTTAGGAGGCAGGTAAAGAGGATAAAAAGTTGGGAAAAACTGGACTCAACCATGTTACTTATTATCACGTGTCAGATCAGACATTGTAGATCTGAAGAGAACATTTTGCAAACCACTGGTCTCAAGGATTATAATAAGTAAATTTAAAAGCATGAGAAAAGACACTAATAACAGCTAGCATTTAAAAACAGACATTAGTTATTTCTCTGTTATAGATTAAAAAACTAAAATTAGGCTTGATGAAGTTAAAAAAAAAAAACAAAAAAAAAACTTGCCTATAGCTGTAAAGGCCAGAGCAGAGACATGAGCCGTGGTCAGTCTCCATCAAACCCCATGTCTTTCCCACCATATCATTATCCATCTCTGCTACAGAGTTAGTCACCTACTAATAGCAAAAAATGAAAATAAAAAAATAATAACAGCTTATGTTGGAAGAGCTTGCAAATAAACTAAAACCAGAGAGAACTCAAATGCACAGCATCCTGAGGTCGTTTAAAAAAGACAATATAGCCTGACCCCCCGCAGGCTGGAGACAGAGCACTAGTGTTGGATGACACCATTTTATTGCTTGGGGCGACCCTTGACAGTGGCGTGGGTGGCTAACTCAGTTACAGCTGAAGCAGAAACTGCCTGGTATGACCTTCAAAATCCAGAGAAGGCAAGAGGAGATGCTTCAAAATTACATTTTCTCTTTGAAGAGCTCACATTTCTCTCACTGACTTTGACTCCAAATAATAATTATATGTAAAAAACCAAACACCGCATATTCTCACTCATAGGTGGGAATTGAACAATGAGAACACATGGACACAGGAAGGGGAACGTCACACTTCGGGGACTGTTGTGGGTTGGGGGGAGGGGGGAGGGATAGCATTGGGAGATATACCTAATGCTAGATGACGAGTTGGTGGGTGCAGCGCACCAGCATGGCACATGTATACATATGTAACTTACCTGCACATTGGGCACATGTGCCATAAAACCTAAAGTATAATAATAATAATAATAATAATAAAAGAAAAAAAAAAAAAAGAAAACCCAACTTAAATTGGGTTAAGCAAAAAAAAAAAAAAAAAAAAAAAAAGAAACTGAACAGGGGATGTAACAGAGGAGAAATCCTGTGAACTTCACATAAGAATAGGCGTAATCTCTACGCTCTTCATCACGCCAGCAAGAAACCAGAATACAGGCCATTGCTCTGTTGACAATGAACTTATGTGTGCTGCCTAATTCTGGCAATGAATTCTTACCCAAATTTTCTGATAACTGATAATCTCCCTAAATGTATCACAAGAGAAAATATTTTATAACAGCATGTAGAGTTTTCCCCTATTTCTTTTGTCTCTTTGTACAGTCATAATCTCACTTGAAGTTGGTAGTGATTTTTGCAGTTGACTCTGAGCGTTATAGTTTATCAGAAATTTATTATTTTGCTTTAAAAAAAAAAAAAGAAAATCAGTATGTCGAAAAAAAAAAAATAATAATAATTATATGTAGAAGCCAAGGGGGAAAAGTCATAGAAAGTGTCTCCTCAGAACAACAAACAACAAAACATCAAGGAAGGAGTTCTACCTCCCCTTCCTCCTGCTGCTGCTCTCCCTCCTCTTCCTACTCCTCTCTCCTGCTCCTCCTGGTTGTCCTCCTCCTCTTCTTCCTCTTACAAGGAAGAGCCATTTGTTTCCTATGCCAAAAGCACATGTGTAACGTTGGAGGAGAAACCTCGTTCCTACCGATACTCTTGCTCCAGCAATGTTCTTCCTCCCTACTTGGAAAAGATTGAAGCTCCCCAGGTTTGTTTTTTTGTTTTGTTTTGTTTTGTTTTTTTGAGACAGAGTCTCACTCTGTTGCCCAAACCGGAGTGCAGTGGCACGATCTCGGCTCACTGCAAGCTCTGCCTCCTGGGTTTACTCCATTCTCCCGCCTCAGCCTCCTGAGTAGCTGGGACTACAGACGCCCGCCACCGCACCTGGCTAATTTTTTGAATTTTTAGTAGAGACGGGGTTTCACCGTGTTAGCCAGGATGGTCTCGATCTCCTGACCTCGTGATCTGCCCGCCTCGGCCTCCCAAAGTGCTGGGATTACAGGCGTGAGCCACCGCGCTGGGACGAAGCTCCCCAGGTTTTGCTCTAACCTCAGGTTCTGCTTTGACTCTCCAAGGCATGGGTATGCCCTAACGCTCCCCCAGGTGGTTATGATGTGTAGCCAGTATGAGTACCACTGTGCAATAACTTAACGTGGCTTTTATCCACAATCCCTCCTGCTACTTTTCTCCTCCCTACCTCAGATCACATCCCTATTACCCAAACTCTAATAGAAGACACTTTTGGCCAGTTGCAGGCTCACACCTGTAATCCCAACACTTTGGGAGGCTGAAGCAGGAGGATTGCTTGAGCCCAGGATTTTGAGACCAAACTGGGTAACAGAGGGAGTCCCCATCTCTACAAAACATATAAAAGTTAGCCAGGTGTGGTGGTGTGTGCCTGTCGTCCCAACTGCTTGGGTCAAGGCTACAGTGAGCTGTGATCACGTCGCTGCACTTCTGCCAGGGCAACAGAGTGGGTCCCTGTCTCAATAAAGAAAATACTTTTATTGACCATGAATCTTTATAAACTAACTTTCTATCTGTATTCTTTTAAAAAATGGCAGGAGGTTATGTGCCTCTGTTTATTCAAATCCATGCAATACTTAATCCCTCAAAATCAGGTTTTGGTCTCTAATATCCTTCCAAAGTTGTGTTGTTTGTTTGTTTTATTTTTGTTTTTACCCAAATTACTAATATCCTGCCACTTTTTTGCCCAGTCTTCATTTTCCTCAACTTTAATGCTGTGTTTGATACTAGAGATTGTTTAATCTTTGAAACACTGTCATGGCCTTCAATTTGTGACGATGCTCAATTCTGCATTTCATAATTTACCAACCATTGCCTCCATTTTCACTCTTTTCTCATTCTCTATGCCTGCAGTTGTAGATATTCCTCAAAGTTCCACACACTTCTATTTCCCTTTAGCAAGCTCATCTGTTTACAGCAATTCAGTAATCACTTTTGTGACGTGGTCTCCACCCTTTTTAAAATCTGCAGCCCATGCCTCTTGAGAAGTCTGGACCTAGATTTCATCTGTCTATTGGACATCTCTACCTGAATAACTCATCAGGATCTCAAATTCAATATGTCTCCAATGAACTCATCATTATCTTTACCAGTCTGTTTCTTCTCCCTCTTCTCATTTATAGAAACACCACATTCATCAGTCATTCAAAGTTGAAATCTTGACAGTCTCTTGTCATCTTTGATTTCTTCCTTTCTTTCTTGCCAATACGATTACA
The DNA here is from genome assembly GCF_028885655.2 of Pongo abelii. Classification (NCBI taxonomy): domain Eukaryota; kingdom Metazoa; phylum Chordata; class Mammalia; order Primates; family Hominidae; genus Pongo; species Pongo abelii. The sequence continues at coordinate 134,376,292 of NC_071992.2, read as the reverse complement.
TTCTCTATAATTATGTTAATGTCTTTATTGAGGTACACTTTACATTACAATAAACTGCACTTAAAGTATGTAATTTGATAAATTTTGACATGGATATATCTATAATGCACATGAGATAGCAAACATAGCCCTAACCCTTAAAAGTTGCCTCAGGCTGTCCCCTTGTCCTCCCCATCCCCAGGCAACTACTATTTGCTTTCTTCTTCTTTTTTTTTTTTTTTTTTGAGACAGAGTCTTGCTCTGCTGCCCAGGCTGGAGTGCAGTGGCATGATCTCAGCTCATCTCGGCTCACTGAAATCTCCGCCTTCCAGGTTCAAACGGTTCCCCTGCTTCAGCCTCCCGAGTAGCTGGGACTACAGGCACTTGACACCATGCCAAGATCATTTTTGTATTTTTAGTAGACATGGGGTTTCACCATGTTGTCCAGGCTGGTCTTGAACTCCTGACCTCAGGTAATCCACCTGCCTTGGCCTCCCAAATTGCTGGGATTATAGATGTAAGCCACCATGCCCAGGCCACTATTTGTGTTTTTTCTATCACCATAGGTTACTTTGCATTTTCCAGTATGATATTGATCCATTCCTGTGCTTATATGCCATTTGCCCCTTGGAGACATGTCTGTCTAAATATTTTCCTAAAATTTTAATTTGTTAAACATGATTTATTATTATTAGTGAGTTTTGAGGCTTCTTTATATATCCTAGATACAAGCCCTTTGCCAGATATATGATCTGTAAATATTTTCTCCCAGTGTAAGATTTGTCTTTATATTTCTTCTCACAATGTCTTTTTTTTTTTTAAGACAGTCTTACTCTTTCAGCAAGGCTGAACTGCAGTGGCATGATCACAGAGGCTCACCGCAGCCTTGAACTTCTGGGCTCAAGCAGTCCTCCCACCTCACCCTCAGGCATTTGCCACCACACCCAGCTGATGTTTTTTTGGTAGAGACAGGGTCTCACCGTGTTGCCCAGGCTGGTCTCAAAGTCCTGGGTTCAAGCAATTCTCCCACCTTAGCCTCCCAAAGTGATGGGATTATAGGCATGAGCCAACGCACAGTGTCTTTTGAAGAGTTTATAATATTGATAAATATTATATATCAAGTTTTTGGTGTCATAAATGAGAAATATTTGCCTAATCCAAGGTTATAAAGATTTTTCTCTTATGTTTCTTTTATAAGTTGTATATTTATATGTTTCACATTTAGATCTATGATACATTTTCACTCAACTTTTGTATATGGCTCAAGGTAGACCAAAATTTCTTCTTATTTGTATTTGCAAATTTTTTGGCACCATTTGTTGGAAACTTGAATGAAACTCCTTCTTCACTTTGTGGAAAATCAGTTGCTATATATGTATTGGTCTCTCTACTTTGGTTTCTGGATTATCTATTTTGTACCATTGATCTATTTCCCTATATTAACATAAGTATGACACTGGGTTGATTACTAATAACCTCATGATAAGTCTTAAAATCAGATACTATAAATTTTGTTTTTCATTTTGAAAATTGATTTGGCTAGTATGGGTCCATTGTATTTCCCTACAAGTTTTATGGATTTTCACTGGGATTGCATTGAATCTATAGAACAACTTGGAAAAAATTAAAAATATTTAGTCTTCAGATCCATGGACATAGTATATCTATCTCTCCATTTGTTCAAGTCTGCTTAAATTAACTTCAGCAATGTTTTATAGTTTTCAGTGTACAGGTGTTATATATCTTTCGTCAAGTTAGTCTTTAAATATTATGAGTTTTACTTTGTTGGATGCTATATATTTTTACATTCCTAGAAATATTTTGAGATTTGTTCTGGAATATATTTCAATTACTTGGAAGTTTAAAAGTTTGATTCTTTTGGGTCTTGTTGTCAAGTTTTGTTATGGGCCGGGCACAGTGGCTCACGCCTGTAATCCCAGCACTTTGGGACGCTGAGGCGGGCGGATCACCTGAAGTCAGGTGTTTGAGACCAGCCTGGCGAACATAGTGAAACCCTGTCTGTACTAAAAATACAAAAATGAGCCAGGCGTGGTGGCAAGCACCTGTAATCCCAGCTACTTGGGAGACTGAGGCAGGAGAATCGCTTGAACCTGGAGGGGAGGTGGAGGTTGCAGTGAGCTAAGATCATACCATTGCACTCCAGCCTGGATGACAAGAATGAGACGCCCTCTCAAAAAAAAAAACAAAAAAACAAAAAAAAAAAACCGTTTTGTTATATAGTATCAGAGAAGCACTTTATCTAGGATTAATTTTTCTCCACTAGTGAAATAAAGCCCTTCTGAGTACTTTATTGATGTTTTATGAATTATACTGTCACAGGATCCTTGGGGTGTTGCTTTGCCAGCTGGAAACCTCTGTGACAGCTGGCGCCTTTGCCCAAGTTTTGCTTGGGCCCACTGGGCTTATTCTGTTCACTCAGCCTGTCAGGCTGCACTTGGCTCATGCTACCAGCCCTGATCCCATGTTTGCCAGGGGCAAACCAGGCGAAGAGTGACGAGAGGTGTGTTAGAGAGCAAGCATGGGGTCCGGCCACTGTGCACAGCCAGGCACGCTGGCTGTGGTGGGGCAGGCAGTTCCAGGCACTGGCACGGGTGCCAGCTCTCTGCAGGCTGCAACTGGACCAGGCGTACCACAAGCAGCTTCCACTGTGGGAACTGGGGAATGTGATGGCACCCGGGAGCTTGGAGACACCAGGAAACACAGAGCCCCAAAGATGATGTCATAGCCCTGGGGGTTTCTAGGTCTGGGCTCCCCAAAGGGCCACAGTTCTTCTCTCTTCTCTTCTCTCTTCTGTCCTTCTCATGCTTGAAATGTAGTGAGTGGGGTGGGAGTGGGGAAGAAGGCGTGTTTCAGACCTGTTTGTATTACAGCTCTTTCCGTCCTACCATTCAGCAGGTCCCGAGTTCTTGTCCTGCATCCAGGAAGAGTTAGGTATATGGACAACCGGAGCACGAACAAGGCAAAGAGGTGCTTTATTGAGCTATAGTACAGCTCTCTGGAGACCTGAAGTGGGTAGCTCCTTTCTGCAGGCAGCTTGTCTCAATGTCTGTTCAGCTCTCAACTGGGAGGAGACCCACAGTGGATATCTGCTCTCCACAGGTAAGTCATCCCATCATTTGCCCTAGTCTGGCTGAGTCTGGTGGTTTTATGGGCTTTGGAGGGGAGGAAGTGCATGCTGATTGGTCCATGGGCAGCCATGGGCAGGCCTGGAAAATGCACCATGAGTTCTCACTCTGGTCCACAGAACTGGAGACCCAGCCCCCAGGCTTCAGACCATCCCTGGCTTGAAGGTAGGCTTCACCAGGGACCTGCCACTTACTGTCCAGGAGCCTGTCCACTTTCTACCTCCATTCATGGTGCCCAGGCTGTTTGTGAGAAGGGGCACCTCCAGGCCAATGCCTGCTGCAGTTGTGCCTGGAAGAGCAGGGGTCCTACCCCTCCAACTCAGAAGGAGCGGGGACTTCCACCTGTCCCCAGCTCCCACCAGCTCCATGGAACATGCCATCCTGGCAGCACCTCCACCACTGCAGCTGGTGTCTTTGCAGCAGCTGCTCCAGACAGGCCACTCCTGCCATCAGTACTATTTTCTGTTCTTGCTGGTGTAAGTAGGCAATCTTCATGGCTTTGTGTGAAATCTTAAGGGCTGTTTCCTCTAATCCTTTTGGATGGTTGTTTTTCTTGCATTAGGTAATGTCCTTACATGCATATGCTGATTATTACTCAGGTGAATATGCAAGATGTACCTTCTACAGATCTCCTAGAGTCCTCTGTCTCCTAGAGTCCTCTGTCTGGGCAGCTCTCACTTCTCTTATATTCTGTCCTGCAAACTCTAGCTGCTTGAAAGCTTGGCCTCCCTGGACTCTCACCCTTGTCTCCTCAACTTACAGAGACCACTGGGATCCACCTGACTTCCCTTTCCTGCTCCAAGTCCTGGAAACTCTCTTCAATCAGTAAGCTGGAGCAATTATAAGGCTCACCTAATTTGTTTCCTATCTCTCTGGGAACACTGCTCTTCATTGTCTGGTGTCCACAGTCTTGAAAAACTTTGTTTCATATTCTTTGTCCATGTTTTAGGTGATTTTAAGTTAGAAGGCAAACTCAGTCTCTGCTATTCTATTTTGGCTATAAGTGGAAGTCCTCCATGCCCTACAATTTTATTCCACCACTTCTCTTTCATCCTTTATTTTCTGTTTCACTTCCCTAATTGCAACATTGTAAAAACAATAACGAAATAGCTCCTATTTATGAGATACTGCCACGTGCCAGGGCTTTATCACAGTTGATAAAGAGTATGTCCAGCAACCACGACTGTAAGTTAGGCTTTTTAAAATATATATTGATGAAATATTTCAAACATTTAGAGAAGTTTAAAATAATATAAATTTTTTCACATGGAGTATGGACAATGCTAACCTTTTGCCATTTTTGCTTCAGCAATAGCTGAAGTCTCCTTTGTCCCCACTTCATCAATCCCATTCCTGACCTTCTGTCCCTGGAGGTAACCATTATCCTGGTATTGGTGTTCCATGGATTTGTACATTCATGGTGGGTTTATTATCTTCATTTTACTGACGAAGAGTCTGAGGCTTGGAAAGATTAAGTTACCCGCAGAGAGCCATTCATTTTATAACTGGTGGCACTAAGATTGGTGCCTAGGTCTCTCTGGTCCAAAGCCATGTACTTCACGGCAAGACTACACCCATCTTCCTGAAGCCCTATGTAAATCATACCATTTTCAAGTTTTGATTGCTACCCCTAAATTAAATATAAGTTTCTCATCTTGACTTTATAGCTCTAAAAAAGCCTGACTTCAGTGTACTTTAGTGACTCCAACTCTATGTAAATCTCTTCAAATCCAACAAAACCCAGTATTGCTGTGTATTTACTGGCTGTTGTATTATTGCCTGTGTTTTTTCCTCTGTCTTGAATAGCCAACCATTCTAATTTCCATAGGGCAAACATCATACTGACCCTGCATCACTTATCTGACAAAATACATCATTCATTCATTCACTTACATATGTCAAATATTGATAACTGCAAAGAGCATCTGACCAATGGCTGTTTGAATCTTTGCTCCTTCCTTCCATCTGGGAATGTCACTCTACTCAGAACCCTTTGGCAAAGCATTTTGTATATATTCCTCCAACATTTTGCCATATTGTATGGCATTTTGTATGCTTTTTCTCCCTTTTCTGTATGATAACTTCGTCCTTGTATGATCGTGAATGTCTCGCACAGTGTATAATAGATGCCCATTGAACACTTACGAAATTGAATTATGCACTTAAAAATGGATATCCTATGAAACTGGAAACCATCATTCTCAGTAAACTATCGCAAGAACAAAAAACCAAACACTGCATATTCTCACTCATAGGTGGGAAGTGAACAATGAGAACACATGGACACAGGAAGGGGAACATCACACTCTGGGGACTGTTGTGGGGTGGGGGGAGGTGGGAGGGATAGCATTGGGAGATATACCTAAAGTATAATAATAATACATTAATTAAAAAAATGGATATCCTGGGACATATAAGAATTGGTAAATATAGTAGTATTTCAGCCAGTTAAAACATACTGAGTATAAAGGTTTTCTTAGGTGAGTAATGAGTACACACATAGAGCCCTTTCAAAACATGCAGGATCTGGCCCACATGGAGCCTTGATATCTAGTGTTTCTCCAACAAGCCTCTGAAACACAAAAGGAAATCTCAACTCCATCCTTCCACCCACAGAAAATGGCATTAACATCTTAAATCAAGTTGACTGAAAGACATTTGGATCCAAGCAAGCAATATTAGGCCAAATTTTCACACTGATACAATCTGATGTTATCTTATACCACAGATATTTTGTTCTATGTTGGCTTGAGTTATCATGTATTATCATTGCCGTGTAAAGTGCCACGGAAATGAAAGGGGTTGCTATCAGTAGGTCTTTTTGCAGTTACTGAGCTACAGAGAAACTCTGCTTGAGCTGGAATAATAGATACAGCAGATTCCCCAGCTAATTCCATGTGAGTTTGGTGCCATTTTATAGTTTCCCTTGCCTTCAACTAAAACAGGTTAGTGACTTTGAGATTATTCACTGCAAAAGACTGAAAATAAATCATGCAATAATGCTATATATTATTTAAAAAGGTATGCTTTATGATATAGAAAGAATTTAATGCTGGATAGAAATGCTTGGATTTACTTCTATGCCTGTGACTCTTAATTTCACTGAGCTAGGTGGATTAACTAAAGAACGAGAAAGCAAAAAAATATAAAACCAGAATAAAAATTCCAGGCTGCTTCACCTTATTCAACTCTGTGTGCATGGATACTGCTGATTTGGACACATACCATTTCCTTTTAATTATTCATCCTCCTAGAAGCTGGACAGACTAGACATGTGCTAAGGTGTGTTGTGAAAAAGTAATGAAATCTCTGCCATAGGCACCCTCCTCACCTCGCGTTCCATTCACTTGATTTAGCAATATAGTAATACACTGAGGCTCTTGTCCAAGGAGCACCCTAGCATTCTCTTTCCTTGGAGCACATCAATTTCCAATACAGTCCAGGTTACATCAGTGGGCATCTTTCTGGTGCCCATGCAATTTATATCAGTGAGCGCTGATTGGGCACCTATGGGATGCCAGAGACAGTGCTGAGTTTTACACTGGCTACAATATGATCTCCTGCCTTGAGCCTCTCATAACTGAATAAAACTATACAGAACTTTTAAGATACTGTATTATAAACTATTGTTAGATGTGGCCCATCCCCCCAAAAACACTGTTCATCGAGCACATTCTTCAATGATGTATCTGGTCTGTGTGTTCTGAGCATTTGATTGTTATTTTAATTTAGGGTGGAGTCCATTCTAACTTTGGCAAAATGCAACAGCATTTCCTACCCAGGACTTAATAGAAATAAGAAAAAAGATTAAACAGCTTGATTGAACCCACACTTTATAATACATTAGATATAATATACTAAACAGATACAAATAAACACATATATGCATATTCATTGCACACACATATATATATTCAGAATTAAAGTTTAATAATGAAGCCATAACCAATATGCAGATGTAACTAAAATTTAATTATAGTGTGAGCAGTCTTGCTAACAGTGTCACCCAAGGGAATGTCACCATCATGGTGGGATCTAATTCTTCTAGTTTATCTCCTGGTTTTATGCCTATTTGCTCCATCCATTTGCTGCCCCAAACTGGTCCCTTGCTAGGCTGTTTGCTTACTTTTTTATACCAAGGCTGCCATACTGTTACTAAGGATTGTCATTTTCTTTTTCTGTCACTGCTCTCAAGGTTCAGGTTTTAAGTGTTTATTGGATATTTTACTGTAACTCATGCTATTATTAATCCTAATTTTCTATTGCACAAATGTTTGCAGTGCTGGGCCATAGGATGCACAATGCCTATTCTGCAGAACTGCCTCTTACAGCTATATAGATTCTTGGTGTATACTAAAATTTAATGGTATGAGCTCTATAGAACACCCTGGACCTCAGGAAGAGAACAACTTCCAGGCTAAGTGCTTCCTGAAAAGTTTTCTGCTTTTTGCAAAAAGTTATTTATGCTCTTCTTTCTTCCTGGGGCTTCTCTGAGTAATTGATACATGCACATTTATGTGAGATCTGCATTATGATAACAGTATGAACAGTGTGTCATGGGAACACAAAGGAAAGAATGATTAATTCTGAAAGAAGAGTGATGTTTGATTAGAAATTTTGGTCTGACAGAGGCCGTCTGGAAGGGCATCCCATGCATAGCGAATATCAGCTACAAATACAAGAATGTATTGAAGTAGGTGGCATATTTAAAGAATAGGTAGCCCAGTGTGATTAGAGTACAGGTGGGGTGAAATGAAATGAAGCTGAAAAGGGAGCCAGATTTTGGAGGCCCTTGAGTGCCTTGATAAAGATTTTGGCATTATTCTTTATTGTGTGTGTGTGTGTGTGTGTGTGTGTGTGTGTGTGCACTTGTATGTGTGTATTCTTTGACTTTTGCTTAAGCAGGCATTGACATGATCTAGTTTGCTCTTTCCAAAGGTAATTGGCTGCAGTGTAGTGGATGGACTGGGGAGGTGAAAGACAGTGACAGCAGATCAGTTAGGGTCACTGCAGTAATCCAAATAAAAGACAAAGAGGATCTAAATGGGGAAGGTAGTGGAGACACTGGGAGAGAAATTCATTTCAGTTGTAGATTAAAGAGATTTAAAACAAATTGGATGACGGGATGAAGAAAAAGAGGAATTAAGGGTGAAGCTCAGGCTTCTAAATAGAATGACTGGATAGATTGTAAAACCATTAATTCAGGTGAGAAACATAGAAGGTAGATAGGTTTTTGCTTTTGAAGGATATGGAGGAAGGGGAAAGGTAAAGATACCACTCCAACCTAGAGTAACCCTCAACCCATGGTGTAGCCTCTGGTCATCTCCCATCTAAAGCAGTATCAAAAGGCAAGTTCAGTTCTAAGGCCAATGAGGGGAATCAACCTTAAGACAGCCAACGCAAAGAAGAATGTGCCTGGAGCGTGGACCAGTCTCGTAACTGGCACCTTAATACCAAGCCACTTCAGTCTGGGCTACCTGTGTAAGTTGGCTTTTTCTGTCTTTGCAGAGGGAAGTAGCTTGCATGTTTGGCCCCATTTTTTTTACTCCTCTCTGTCCACATGCTTTGAGTATATTTTGCAGTTCCTTCCACAAAAAACAGAGTGTACTTTCCTTTCCCTTGACTTTGAGCTTGACCAATGAGATGCTAGTAGGTTGGACATGAGCAAAGGGCTGAAATGTGCTTGTGCAGTGGGGCTTGCCCTTTGGCTCTTCACTCATCCCTATTAGGACTACTTTGCTTGAGATAGCTGTTTCCTCTTTCCCCAGGTTCTACGACAAACACTCAAGATGCAGAGCCAATTCAGCAGCTACCATCTGATCCCAAGCCACCCAGCCCTACATGAGGAAAAATAAATAATTATTTTATGGCACTGAGTTGTGGGACGTTTTGTTATGCAGTGAAAACTAACTGACACAGACACCAAGTGAAAAATATGCTTATGAGCAGTGACTCTCTGGCTTCCCTTGCCAGCTCTCTTTAGCCAGCCAAGGGGTTAGGAATGTCTGGCATAGCCCACAGCTTATCAGATGTACATGAATTAAATGAATCTATTCACAGTAATCATGTATCACTTCATGGACTTTCAGTCACCATTTTAAAAAATTCACTTCTGATTATGAATGGCGTTGTACTTGTGTCGCATAAAGCACTGGGAACAAATCTCACTACCAGTGGTGGACTTTTCCCAACCTTAATTTCTCCTGAATCAAGAAATTCTTGGCCGGGCACAGTGGCTCACGCTTATAATCCCAGCACTGTGGGAGGCCGAGGAGGGTGAATTGCTTGAGCCCAGGAGTTCAAGACCAGCCTGGGTGACATGGTGAAATCCTGTCTCTACAAAAAATGCAAAAATTAGCCAGGTTTGGCGGTGCATGCCTGTAGTCCCAGCTACTCAGGAGGCTGAGGCAAGAGGATTGTTTGAGACTGGTGAGCAAAGGTTGCAGTGAGCCAATCTTGTACCATTGCACTCTAACCTGGGCACAAGAACAACTCTGTCAAAAAGGAAGGAAGGAAGGAAGGAAGGAAGGAAGAAAGGAAGGAAGGAAAAAGGAAAGGAAAGGAAGGAGAGGAAAGGAAAAAAGAAACGGAAAAAGACAAACCAAACAAAATTCTGGCTATTTCGAATCTCAGTTTGTTACTTCAATCCTAAATCTTATATGTTTTACTTTTTGGGTGGGGATGGTGGCAGCTAATTCTGTGTTCTGGGGATGTAGAATCTAGTCAGATCCCAACTTTAAATTCTTGAAGACAAGTATTAAGTAGAACTTTGGCCTTTCTTTCTCTGAGTAAACAACCCAAACTCATTTAACCTTTCTTCAGAGGTTCTATTTGCCAATTATTTGGCCATCTTTCTGCTCTTTTCTGAACCCTTTTCTACTTTGTTATATGTCTTCTAAGTTGTAAAGACCAAAATTGGACATGCTCTTTATATCTGAGTTGGTGCTAAATCTAATCTCTTCACTCGGGTGTTTAGGAAGATGGTAGGTCAGATGCCTTAAGGTTGGGGTGGCTTCCATTTCATTATTGCAAAGAGTCTGTACTCCACTTGGATTTCCCAGCACTCCCCCAGAGCTCCCCATGTTATATCTTTTGCATTGATTTTTGGTACTTCAAAATCTTTTTTTTTTTTTCTTTTTTTTTGATACAGAGTCTCTCTGTCACCCAGGCTAGAGTGCAGTGGCGTGATCTCAGCTCACTGCAAGCTCTGCTTCCCGGGTTCATGCCATTCTCCTGCCTCAGCCTCCTGAGTAGCTGGGACTACAGGCGCCCGTCACCACGCCCAGCTAATTTTTTTTGTATTTTTAGTAGAGACAAGGTTTCACCATGTTAGCCAGGGTGGTCTCGATCTCCTGACCTCATGATCCACCAGCCTCGGCCTCCCAAAGTGTTAGGATTACAGGCGTGAGCCACCACGCCTGGCCTGGTACTTCAAAATCTTAGTCTGTCTTTGGTTCCTGCTATGATCACTCCAGGTTTTTTATGATTGCTATTTATCTTTAAATTTTTTTCTTATTTAAAAACGGATAGAGCATTACTGAGAGGTGGGACAACATCACAAGTTAAATATAAGTGTAACTGGAGGCCCAAACAGGAGGGGCTAAAAAACATTTGAAAAGGTAATGGCTAAATATTTTCCAAACTTGATAAAAAGTATAAACTTACACACCCAAGAAGCTCAATAAAACTCACGTACAAGAAACATAAAAAAGAAATATCAATGGTACATTTTAACCAATGTTATTAAAACTAGTAATAAAGACAACGATTTTTAAAGCAGCTAGAGAAAAAAAAGACTCATACAAAAGAGCAAAGATAAGGGTGATAACAGATTTCTCATTAGAAATAATGTGAGCTAGAAAACAGTGGAGAAACGTTTTAAGATACTGTAAGAAAAAATCCGTCAAACTAGAATTTAAAAAAAAAATTTTTTTAGAGATGGGTCTCACTATGTTGCACAGGCTGGACTTGACTCCTGGGCTCAAGTGATCCCCCCACCTCCTCCCTAGAGGCTGGGACTACAGGTGTGTGCCACTATCCCTGGCTTTCCAATAATTTGAAAAATACCCCAAAAAAAAAACCTTTCAAGATGAAGGCAAAATAAAAGTTTTTCAGATGTATATAGAGCTAAAAGAATTCATCAGCAACAGACTTTCACTTAAAACACAAGGAAAATAATACCATGTGGAAATTTGGATCTACACAAAGAAAAGAAGAACTTTGGAATCGGTAAATATAAATACTCTTCTTCCTAGTTTAATTTCTTTAAGAGATGATCAATTATTTAAAGCAACAATAATAATGTCCAGGAGTGGTGATTCATGCCTATAATTTCAGCACTTTGGGAGGCCAAGGCAGGAGGATCACTTGAGGCAGGGAGTCTGAGACCAGCCTGGGCAACATAGCAAGAGCCCATCTTTACAAAAAATTTAAAAATAAAAATAGCTGGGTGCCTTCTAGCTACTCGGGAGGCTGAGGTGAGAGGATCACTTAAGCCCAGGAGTTCAAGGCTGCAGTGATATGTGACTGCACCACTACACTCCAGCCTGGGGGACAAAGCAAGACCCTGTCTCTAAAAGAAAGAGAAAAAACAATAATAATGATGTACTGTAATATTTATAACATGTAGAAGTAAAATTGCAACAATAGTATAAGAGCAGGGAGAATAGGTATACTGAAGTAAGATTCTTATACTACACGTGAAATAATACAATACACTTGAAGGTATGTGATGAGTTAAACATGTATATCACTTGAGGTCAGGAGTTCGAGACCAGCCTGGCCAACATGGTGAAACCCCGTCTCTACCAAAAAAATACAAAAATTAGCCAGGCATGGTGGTGCAAGCCTGTAATCCCAGCTACTCCGGAGGCTGAGGCAGGAGAATCACTTGAACCTGGGTGGCAGAGGTTGCGGTGAGACGAAGTCACACCATTGCACTCCAGCTTGGGTGGACTCCATCTCAAAAAAAAAAAAAAAAAGACTCTATCTCTACCAACACACACACACACAGAAAAAAAAATCAGCAAGGAGTAATCCTAACTACTTAGGAGGCTAAGCCAGAAGGATCTCTTGAGTCTACGAGTTTGAGGTTACAGTGAGCTTATTGCACCACTCCACTCCAGCCTGGGCAACAGAGCAAGACACTGTCTCTACAATAAAATTGAAATTAAAACAATGCTTTGTTTATCCTTTCTGTGCATATTAACTATGTGACCTTGGACATGTTCTTTAACCTCTTGTAGCTTTAATTTTCTTATAGGGGCCGAGCACGGTGGCTCATGCCTGTAATCCCAGCACACTGGGAGGCCGAGGCAGACAGATCACGAGGTCAGGAGTTTGAGATCAGCCTGAACAACATGGTGAAGCCCCGTCTCTACTAAAGAGACAAAAAATTAGCTGGGCATGGTGGCACACGCCTGTAATCCCAGCTACTCGGGAGGCTGAGACAGGAGAATCACTTGAACTGGGGAGGCGCAGGTTGCAGTGAGCCAAGATTGCACCATTGCACTCCAGCCTGGGCAACAAGAGTGAAATTCCGTCTCAAAAAAAAAAAAAAAAAACATTCTCCTAGGAAAATGGGCACAATTAATAGTTCCTGCTGGCTGGGCATGGTGGCTCACGTCTGTAATCCCAACACTTTGGGAGGCCGAGGTGTGTGGATCACATGAGGTCAGGAGTTCAAGACCAGCCTGGCCAACATGGTGAAACCCCATCTCTGCTAAAAATACAAATATTAGCCAGGTATGGTGGTGTATGCCTGTAATCCCAGCTACTCAGGAGGCTGAGGCATGAGAATCACTTGAACCTAGGAGGCAGAGTTTGCAGTGAGCCGCGATCGTGCCACTGCACTCCAGCCTGGGCAACAGAATAAGACTCTGTCTCAAAAAAAAAAAGTTCCTGCCTCTTAGGTATAACATGGCTGTTCTAAGCATTATATAAAATCAAGTGTGAACCATTTAGCATGGAAATGGCAATCATCAATTAGATTTTAGCCATCATTACTGTCCTCAGCAATCATTATAAATCTTTAAATTTATGATTATTTTCTTAGAATAGGATCATGTAAGTGAAAACTCACGGCTCATTTTAAAAATCCTTCTCTCTTAAGTTAGAAGTAGCAAAAAACATTCTTGGCTCTTTTCGAGTCCCTATTCTGATACGCGGTACCCAATATGGTTCATCAGCTTTTTGCTCTGTTACCTTGGTCTGATGCTTCTGAGAGCTCCCTGGCTCTATGCTTCCCATTCTCTCCAACCAAACCTATCAGTCTTGTGATTTCTCTCCTACTGGGGGATGGACTGTGTAACCTTCAATAAAAATAGTGGACAAAAGAGCAATGGGTGATAATGAATATTATTGTTCCTCATAGGAACAATAACATAGCTGCCTTTTCCTATGGATCACTAGTATCTAAACACAGAGAATTGGAATATGGGGTCTTCAGGCTTCTCTTCAAAGTCTAATGGAGAAAAATTGTTGGTATTTGTGTGTTCAAATCTACAGACCATGTTGTATGTGGTTATGCTGCCTGAATTTCTTAATGGGGTGGACAAGGCCCTCTGTTCTTTACCCCCATGTACTTCTCCAGCTTTCTCTCTTGCTATCACCTCCCTGCAATGTGATACTAAAATCATACAGCAGGTCTTGCTATTTTCTCAAACGTGCCATGCTTTCTCTCCCACAAGGCTTTGTACATCATGTTCTCCTGTCTTGAACACTCTCTGCTTACCCCTGCCTCCTTCATTTGGCTAACTCCTATTTATAATCCAGGCATCCTCTTAAACCCTACATCTTCCTGGAAGTTTTCCTGTACCGAAGTCGGAGTTTGGTGCTCCATGGTTAAGCTCCCGTGGCACCTTGTCATTACCCTTACTGGATCTAAATTGCCTGTTTATTCGCCTTCATCCTGATCACACTATGTGGCAGCCATGGGGTTGCGTTGCTTTGATCTCCCTTCAAGAAAGAACTGGCTATTTAGCTGCAAGGAGTGCAGTTAGCTGACAGCCTCCAGCTGTTAATGCCTTCAAGCTCTGCCTCAGCTTTCAAGCTGAGGCCATGATCTTTTGGGGCAGCCCCAGCCAATGACCGAGTATAACAGTGGCACCAGGGCCAACTCAGGACTCCTTTAGTAGGAAAACTTTGAGTTGGCTAAGACTTCATCAGATCTGCATTGTAGTCTGAGGCTCTCTCTTCCTCATCCTGCCTCCTCCCTCTTTCCTTTGACAGATGTCATGTCTGCTTTTTGGCATAAAGGATTCCCTTGTCCAATCCTGCTTCCTCACCCTTTCACGTTCACGGCTTACTCTCCAATAAGCCTCCTGAAATCCTTACTTTGTCACCTGCATCTGCTTTCTGGAGAATCTGGGACATAGACAATGAGCCCTTTAAAAGTAGGGACTACATTCTTATTCAAATTTTACCTCCAGCTCCCAGAACAACACACAGTAGGATCTCAATAAATACCTATGAAAGGATTGAATGAATGAATGAACACTCAAGATAGTGTTCAACATTGAATGATGTTTTGATGTTATATAATTCACAGGTGCTGGTCAACATTCAAGAATATTCTGATTTGAAGACTCAGATTTATTTATAAAATGCACTGCAAGAATGACATAATTGAGCATTTTTCAAGTGAGTATTTTCCAATGGTTGGATTTATGCCAAACATATAATTTACCCCTTAGGATAATCCCATGGGCTAATGTAGTTAAGCATGAGTCATAATAGATATTTGTACTTGAAATTACACAACAGCTATAAAACTGTTATTTACTATCAAAATAGCAAATTTTAAATATTACTGCTTATGCCTGGAAATCCCATCTAAATGTTGTTTTATAGAATAAAATCCAAAAGCATTAAAATCCTTTCAAAATCTAGACTTTATTTATTTGGCACTTGCCACACTATTGTGTGTGTGAAATATCTAGCTAACTAACTCCCCCACTAGATTGCAAACTCCTTGAGGCAAGCAAACCATGCACTTCTCTGAATCTTATTGCTCCCTCTTTAACCTAACCCTGGCATCTAACTAGGGCTGTGTTGCATTGGAGACTATATGGATTTTTAGTACCTCAGTTGAAATACAAGCTTTATCACTTACTAATTGTGGCCTTCAGCTTTCTAAAACTCCTCCTCGTTTTTCTCACCTTTAACCCAATCTCATAAGAATTTGTAGTGAGAGTTAGAGATATTTTCTTCCCTTCTTTTCTCTTATCTTCTTTTTCCTCTCCCTCTCTCCCTCTTCCCACCTTCCTTGCTTTTGTTCATCCCTCTTTCTTTCCCCTCCCCTTTTTTCTCCCTTCCTTGCACCAATTTTAAAATTAATTTTATTAATAAAAATGTTAATAATTTAATAAAATTAAAACTCATTTTCATCAATAAATTAATAATATGTAATAAGAAATTAATAAATTTTTATTTACCTACCAAATATCATTAAATGTCTACTATGTCCCAGGCACTGTGCTAGGCGCTTTGGGAGCAGCAGTGAGTAAAACAGACAAGGCTTATGGCTCCCATGAACTCTCTCAGTGGGGATGAGGGTTGTCAAAAATAATTACCCAAATAATGAATATGTGCAATAATAAAAGTGAGAGAGTGGCTAAAAAATAATGCCCCCAAAGAATATTCATGTCAAACATTGGAGCTTGTGATGTGATTTTATTTGGGAAAAGAGTCTTCGAAGATGTAATTAAAGATCTTGAGATGAAGAGACAATCGTGGCTTATGTGGGCAGGGCCTAAATGCTGTCCAGAGATCCTCGCCTGAATCCTTATGAGACACACAGAGAAGAAAACACATGGAAGGGGAGGAGGCAACATGACAACGGAGGCAGAAACTGGAGAGATGCAGCCACAGACCAAGGAATGCCTGGAGCTACCAGAAGCTGGAAGAGGGGAGGAAGGATTCTCTCCCAGAACTTTAGGAGGGAACACAGCCCTACCAACACCTTTATTTTGGATTTCTGGTCTTCAGAACTGCAATAAAATATATTTCTGTTGTTTTGAGCTAGCAAGTTTGTGATAATTTGTTATAGCAGCCACAAGAAACTAACACAAGGGAGTAAATCAACAAGGATCTGGGGGTCTGGGAAATGACTGTGCATAGACCTCAGTCCTCTCCGTGTTTTCGTGCTTTCCATATTCTATGGCATGTTAGGATATTGTCTCATTTTCTGGACTCTACATTTTTTCTTCCCTGATTGATATACTCTCACTTTGCCCATGCCTAGAAAGTTGGAGATTAATTCCCACAGGTTTAATTTTAACCCCTCTTGCTGTGGATTCTCTGCAGTCTATACTTCACATTCTTGGAGGAACACCACTGAGCTCTGTCGGTCTGGGTATTTATAATGACAGATAGAGAATGGCTTCAAAGGCACGCTTGCAACTCCCTAACATGCTTTTACACTTTACTGTGATGTGGTGTAAAGTACACAGGTAGGTGCCATGAGTTCTGCATTTCAGTTCAGCTTCTGACACTAATTGATTGCATGATCTTTGACAAGTCACTTAGGGTATTTATGCCTCAATTTCTTCATGTGAAATCAGGGTTTCTCTGGCTTTAAAAATAACCATAATTCCTTAGTGAATTTTTTTTACATTTGTGCAAAAACATTTATGTAAATTGACTTGGGGTCCTATATAACTAATTCTGTAAGTAATTCTGCAGTACACATTATCTAAAAGGAGGAGAATCTATACTCTTAGATACTGTGCCCCTCTTGGTTTTGCACAAATGATTCCCCATAAATCAGATGTACAGGTAATCAAAAGTCTTGGCTGTGTCCCCAGAAATCACAACTCAGAAGTCAACCTTTAGGAATCCCTTTAAAAAAAAAAGTTATGTTTTATGATGGAATTTCCCTTGGTAAGCTTAAACAAGTAGTATAAGCTAAGTTACTCAACCAGAAGAGGTTTACCATCATACTTCCTTGATGAGTATGGTAATAAACAGGCCCTGGCTGGTGCCTGTGGTTTATTCACTATTATTATTATTATTATTCATTATTCTAACACATCTCTGGGTCTATGCTCTAGGCAAACCAAGTCTAAACACATCCCTTCCCTCACTCTTCTTCCTCACCCCCATCAGCTCTATGACACAGGATAGTATTAGTCACTTATATAAACTAGTAGATATTCATCAATTAGCCCACTCCTTTGCTTGGCACTGCAGAGATCAGAAATGTGTGACACATGAATGGCTCTTGACATCAAAGAGCTTATCTGCGCAAAGATAGCCAAGGATTCATGTCAGCAGCATATTGTGAGGGCCAGTGTAGGAGTACTTGAATTTGTTATAGAAGCAGATAGCAGGAAGCAAATACTCTAGTCTGCTAGACTGGAAGTTAGCCCATTATTCTGAGCTTCCTGTTCACCACTGTGTTCCCAATGCCGAAGACAGTTTCTGCAGTAAAGCAAGCATTCAATAGATATGAATTGAATGGTTAAATGGTTGGTCTGAACTTGGTAAGGATGGACAGGGGAAGGTTCCCAGAAGAAGAGAAACCTGAGTTAGGATTTGAAGAATTGAGAGACATTAGGTGATAGAAGGCAAGAGGGAACTTCTAGAGATGCTATAAGCCAAGTTGCAGAAATAGACTTTTCGTAGAGGTAAAGGGAGAATGTGGGTGCTAGATTAATGCTGAGATTGATTCTTAAAAGGTTAATGTCATTTCAGTTTATGGCTTACACATTGTTGAATAGTGAGAGTCTGCTTCTAACATTTGTTAATTTTGGCACTGGAAACAAGAGGTTCAAGGACCTGGGAGAGATGCACAGCCTCCCTCTGAGGCCAACTTGGAACAACTTTTCTTTCTTTTTTTTTTTTTTTAGTTTTTTTTAAAAAATTTATTTTTAGTTTTTTTAAAAAAATTTATTTTTAATTTTTATGGATACATAATAGGTGAATATGTTTATGGAGTACATGAGATATTTTGATACAGGCATTCAATGCATAACAATGACATCACGTAAAATGGGGTATCCATCCCCTGAAACATTTATCCTTTGTGTTACAAACAACCCAATTATACTCTTTTAGTTATTTTAAAATGTACAATTAAATTATTATTGACTGTAGTTACCCTGTTGTGATATCAAATACTAAGTCTTATTTATTCTTTCTATTTTTTTGTACCCATTAAACATCCCTCCTCTCCCCCACCCTCCCACTATCCTTCCCAGCCTCTGGAAACCATCCTTGTCTTCTACTCTCTGTCTCCATGAGTTTGATTGTTTTGATTTTTTAAATCCCACAGATAAGTGAGAACATGCAATGTTTGTCTTTCTTGCCTGGCTTATTTCACTTAGTGTAATGACCTCCAGTTCCATCCATGCTGTTGTTCTGAAGCCAAAAGCATGTGAGACAGGTCTCAATCAATTTAGAAAGTTTATTTCCCAAGGTTAAGGACGCATCTGTGACACAGCCTTAGGAGGTCCTGACAACATGTGCCCAAGGTGGTTGGGGTACAGCTTGCTTATATACAGTTTAGGGAAACATAATACATCAATCAATACATGTAAGATTTACAGTGACTTGATGTGGAATGGCAGTACAACTTGAAGGGGAGCTTAGAACAACTTTTCTAATCAGGTGCCAAAGTCTCTATGCGGCTTTAAAACCTCCAGCTATGTAGTGAGAATCTCTAGTTGGGACCACAAGATTTGTGTGGTTATTAGCTACTGAGCCTAGAAGGTATCATTTCATGTTACTATGAACTGAGTCTACAATCCTAGAACATATGCCTTTGATAACTGTCCCAGGGAGAGGCCATTTTCCAAAATTTTCTAGAAACTATCACAGGGGATGGCCAGGACTAAGGTGGGACCCTAGCCCTTCCTAGCCCTCTGTTATTCTTCTCCCTGCATTTAGTTCTGAAGATTTAAATGTCCAAATCTGGTCTTGCTTCTTTGCTTACTTCCTAAAAATTGCCATGGAGTCAGGTGGCACAGCAAAAGGTAAATTAAATACAAAGATGCTCTGTTTAAGATCTATGTGCCTTCTATTACTCACTGAGTCAGTACTAACAATTTTACTCTTTACATCAAAACTATTCACCAGAGTTCTTTGGGCTACCCCATTTCTCCCTCCTTAACCTACACCTCAATTTCTATACTGGTATGTTTGCATCATGGAAAGTCAAATATCAGACTGTCTATTAGCAGGAAGCTTGGTGTATGGGGCATTGGCTCAAAACAGCAGACCTTGGCTTCAGATTTGATTCTGTTATTTATCAGCAATGTGGATCTCCCCTAATCAAGCTTCATTTTCCACCAGGGTAAAATGAGAGCAATCATACCTCACATATCATCCTCACAAACTTATTGATAAACTTCTAATGAGACCATGCATTTCTAACAGGCTTTGTAAATGTGAAGCACATAAACATGTAAGGAACAATTATTTTCATCTCTTGCATCTTCTCTACACATATGGCAGTCTCAAATTACTTAGTACTTCTGTTCCATTGAACAAAGGGCTACTGAACTCGGAAAACTTTCGTAAAAGCTGAGCCAGAAAAGTGTTGACAATGTCCTTTGAATTTCATATCTCTTAGAATTTGCTTCTGTAGCTGCTTATCTTTTTGCCAGTTCCTAAATATTCTTGCTCTTGTGACTAACACTCTGGAGCACTCAATAAATTATATTGAGTTGAATTAATATATGAATAACGCAGTGTTTATTAGTCAAGACAGTCTAAACTATGCTGCAATGACAGATAAACCCTGAAATCTCAATGACTCAGCCCAACAAAACTTTATCTCTTACTCATGTAAAACCTGATGCAGGCCATGGAACGGGGTAGGCTCCTAATGACTCAGAGGGCCAGGGTTCTTCTGTATTATGAATCAAGACAATGGTTTCCCAAGTTGCTTCAGGGAAGGAAGAGAAAGATGGAGAAAGCTCTAGGCTTTTAACTACCATGGCCTACAAGTGTCATTTCCACTCACTAATTGGCCATAATTAATTGTACAGCCCAACCAAACTGCAAAAGAGGCTAGAAAATGTAGAAGAGCAAATGAAATAGTTGTTGAGTGCCAATTTCTCTGAAACATGATGCCCTCCACCTCAATAAGAGTCATTATCTCTTACCCCCAATACAGATTGCAGGGAAATATAACAATACATAAGACAGACAAAGGCCAGGTGCAGAGGCTAACACCTGTAATCTCAGCATTTTGGGAGACTGAGGTAGGAGGATTGCTGGTGTCCAGGAGTTTGAGGCCAGCCTGAGCAACATAGCAAGATCCTATCTCTACAAAAAAATCAAAAATTAGCTAGGCATGGTGGCACGTGCCTGTAGTCCCGGCTGCTCAGGAGACTGAGGTGGGAGGATCACCTGAGCCCAGGAGGTGGAGGCTGCAGTGAGCTGTGATCATGCCACTCTACCCCAGTCCAGGCAACAGAGTGAGACACTGTCTCAAAAAAAATAAAAGACAAATTCCCTGATTTTCTGGAGGTTATATTGAGGTGAAAGAATGAGAACATTTTGGCTTCATTTTAGTTTCATAATATCATGTACTGTTTATCCTTCCATTTCAATTATTGTTTATCCTTCTTCTTCAATTGTGCCATTTTTGAGGGTGTCAAAGTTTTTTGAAAGAATAAGGGAGGGACCATTCTAACAGCTCTGTGCTTCACCCTAGGGAAATGAGACTTGTGTCTTTGCTTCAGCTCCTGTCTGCTGGTTCAAAACTCCCTGTGATTTCAGCAGGGAAGATGGCAGAGGAAAGGAAGTCCAGCGCCTTCCAGCTGGACTTGTTTGGATTGGCACAGTTTTTGTAAGCAGCCATGACTCCAGAGCTGCTGGAAAATGTGCTTATCACCCTAGAGGACTGAGTGGGAAGGAGAAGATCCTAACTGACAGAATTTGAATGAGAGCCAACGGAAAATGGGCCTCAGTCTTTTGGTAAGTGGGTGGGAAGAAGATACGGGGTCCAGCCACAGGGTGTGAGCAAGCCGTGACATTATCTTTATTATTGTAGCCAGATAGAATGAAATCCTAAAACAGATAGAATCTTAGCCAGATAGAATGGAATCCTAGAATGGAATCCTGGCGCAGTGGCTCACACATGTAATCCCAACTACTTGGGAGGCTGAGTCAGGAAGATCACTTGAGGCCAGGAGTTCAAGAGCAGCCTGGGCAGGACAGCGAGACTCCCATCTCTAAAAATATATAGATATAGTCAGGCATCGTGGCACATATCTGTAGTCCCAGCTTCTCAGGAGGCTGAGGCAGGAAGAGGGCTTCAAGCTAGGAATTCGAGTCTGCAGAGAGCTGTGATTGTGCCACTGCCCTCCAGGCTGGGTGACAGAGCAAGACAGTTTATAAAAAGTAAACTAAAACTAAAAAAATAAAGAATAGAAACATTGTTACTTTACATTGAGTGAATGAAAAATATATCCAGTTATGTTTCCTTCTTTGCCACTTCCCTTTATCATTGGGTTTCTCTCCAGTGTAAAGGGAAGATTTCTATTGCTTTTTTTTTTTTAATGTCTGCCAAAACCCTGATACCAATCTCTGGGCTGACTTTGCTGAACATTACTTGTTCCTCCTATGCAGACTAGCATTTCTTATACTACATGTTGTTAATATCCATTTCCACCACCTCTACCTCCACTTGGTCTTGTATCACATGGGCCAGAAAGCTAAAAATCATATTGTCAGTCTCCTTGGCTGTTAAGTTTGATACAATTTAGAGTCCAGCAATGAGTTGTACGCTAATGAGATTGGAAAGTGGAAGGGAAAAGGGCCATTCTCCTTAGTGTTGGTGTTGGCTGATGCACACGCTCATCAAATGGGAGCTTGTGCAGTCATCAGAAAGCTGGTGTGAAAACCGATTTGAGGCTGTGGGGCAGCTATGATGGTGAATGTGGTTTCCTGCAGCCTCCTGAACTGGGTAGCAGCTGCAAGAGAAGCCTTGAAGCTTGTCAGTGGCCCTGTGTCTTCAGTTCCTGCCATCTCACCTATATTTTGTAACCACTTATTTTTCTATTTTAAACCCTATTCTGATTGAAATACCGTCTTAGTCCATTCAGGCTGCTATACAAAATACCATAGATTAGTTGGCTTACAAACAAAAGAAATTTATTTCTCATACATCTGGAGGCTGGGAAGTCCAAGAGCAAGGCTCCAACATACTCAGTGTCTGAGGGGGGCCCACTTCCTTGTTCATAGGCAGCACCTCCCAGGAGTGTCATCACATGGTGGGAGTGGTGAGGGGTCTCACTCCAGCCTCCTTTATAAGGGCACTAATCCCACATGTCAGGGCTCTGTCCCCTTGAACAAATCACCTCCCAATGGCCTCACCTACTGACTCTGTCCCCTTGAGGGTGAAGATTTAAACATATGAATTTGGGGCACATATAAACATTCAGACCATAGCTAGAGTGGTTTCTATTTCCTGCATGTATTTTCTGACTTATGCAGTGCTTCTATACATTATCTTACTGGGATATTCAGCCTGCTTCGAGTCACTCACTCAGTAAGGCTTAGAGTCAGGATACACATTCTAAGACCCATGTTCTTATCACTGTTCCATGCTGCCTCCTCCTTATCCTTTAAGACCCAAATCTGATTTTACTTTCAGTCTCACCCTCTGCCTTATTCCTCCATTCCCAGCACATGTCTGTCCCACACCTCTTCTTATTGGCTCATTCTGCCTAACATTGATATTTAATTTTCCTCTCTAATTTTAGTCCCATGAAAAGAAAAAAAAGTTAAGAAAAAACAAGTTAGCTCATAAGTTAAAAAAAAAAATGCTTTCTCATGTGTATTTTTAATATTTGTCTGATGGCACCATGCTAGCAAGCTTGTCCAACCCACAGCCGTATGTGGCCCTGGATGGCTTTGAATGTGGCCCAACAAAAATTTGTAAACTTTCTTTAAACATTATGAGATGTTTTTGGGATGATTTTTTTTCTTTTCAGCTCATCAGCTGTCATTAGTGTAAGAGTACTTTATGTGTGGCCTAAGACAATTCTTCTTCTTTCTTCTTCCAATGTGGTCCAGGGACGCCAAAAGAGCATAAAGACACAGCACAGAAGGAAAACCTCTGCTTTTTAGTTTAAGCTGATACTCCTCCTCCAAGCCATATAACTCAAGGACTGTAGGACAGTTATAAGAACTTCTGAGGGACGCACATTCTGGTGGAGGAAGTGAGGCAGGAGAATAGGGTCCAGAGGGAGGGAAACTGAGGCCGATTTCACGCTGACTTCGTATAACTAAATCAAAAGGAAAACCCCAACTTTCCATGCCTAAGTAACAAAAGAACCAGAGGCTACTCCCTTTGTAAAGCCCCCCACCTCCAACTTTTTCTGCAAGGCAGATGGAAAATTGTGGAAACCAATTAGACGTTCACATGGGAAGGTAACTTTGTAACTTCACTTCAGCCTCTGACTGGGGGCTAAGTCTTCTTTTGCTTAGAAGCATAACCATTGTAACTTCACTTCAGCCTCTGATTGGTTGCTTTCCACAATCAATCAGACTGATTGCAGGACACTACTTCATTTGCATGGAGTGAACACCAAGTGGCCAATGGGAAACCACTAGGGGGTGTTTGGACCCCAGAAGATTCTGTAACTGGGGCCCTTGAGCCACTGCTCAGCCCACTCCCACTCTGTGGAGTGTACTTTCATTTTCAATAACTCTCTGCTTTTGTTGCTTCATTCTTCCTTGCTTTGATGTGCATTTTGTCCAATTCTTTGTTCAAAACACCGAGAACCTGGACAACTAGCAGTCAAACCCTCTACCAGTAACAAAGGAACCTCTATTGCCAAAGAAATGGGGGAGGAAGAAGAGGCAGAAAGAAACTGTCTAGGAATCTACTCACACAGGAAGACCTGGGTTTTCTTCCTTGCAGATTGATTACCCTTTTGCTTTATTTCCTCACATCTTCTACAGTCTCCTTCTGCCATTTTCTTACAGCAGACATTAAAGTGACTCCCCTACCCTGGTTTCCACATCTACAGCTCAGCCAGGGGAGTCAGATCCAGGAGCAAAGACATCAGCTGTGTACACCAACAGCTTTCCTCAAAGGGAAACTTTGAAGTAATTTTCAAAGGTTAAAGGAAACTTGCCAGTCTGGAAGCTTGTGGGAAAACCCAGCCCTTACTTGATTTCTTTCCCATCTAAGGAGGTGAGCCCAAAGGATGACAAAACTATAGCCTATTGGTTGGTGAACACCAGGGAAATCAGAATTCAGCAGTGAGCATCTGGATTTACAACTTGATAAACTGTTTTAGGTGGTAAAGTTAGGCCTTCTTAAGTTCTCCCTTATGACTTTCCCACTTGATCTCCTCCAAAATTTTGGCTCTGGCTTTTCAGTTCATGAGAATTGATGTAAGTATCAACAAAGAAGCCAGATAGGCCAGGCATGGTGGCTCATGCCTGTAATCCCAGCACTTTGGGAGGCCAAGGAGGGCAGATCACTTGAGGTCAGGAGTTTGAGACCAGCCTGGCCAACATGGTGAAACCCCGTCTCTACTAAAAATACAAAAATTAGCCAGGCGTGGTGGCGCATGCCTGTAATCCCAGCTACTCAGGAGGCTGAGGCAGGAGAATTACTTGAACCCAGGGGACAGAGGTTGCAGTAAGCTGAGATTGTGCCACTGCACTCCAGCCTGGGTGACAAGAGTGAGACTCTGTCTAAAAAAAAAAAAAAAAGGAAAACAAAGAAGCCAGATAAAGTTTCAGATGGAAAGAACCAGAGAGGAGACAATGTAGGGACAAAGCGGGGGAGTGGAAAGGAAGGAAGGATGAGGATGTTGTGTGGAAGGAGATGGGGAAAGGAGAGTGGGAGCACAAGGAACCCAAGGAGTAGAAAAGCAGAGCTAAAGAATATTTCTGGGCTGGGCATGGTGGCTCATGCCTGTAATCTCAGCACTTTGGGAGGCCAAGGCAGCAGGCCTCCCATTGCTTGAGCCCAGGAGTTGGAGACCAGCCTGGGCAACATGGCAAAACCCTGTCTCTACAAAAAGTTAAAAAATTAGCTGGGCATGCTAGCGCATGCCTATGGTCCCAGCTACTTGGGAGGCTGAGGTGAGAGGATTGCCTGAGCCTGGGAGGTTGAGGCTGCAGTGAGCTATGATCGCACCACTGCACTCCAGCCTGGGTGACAGAGCAAGAACATGTCTCAAAAAAGAAAAAAAGAAGAAGAAAATTTCTGCAATGGAAAAATTCCTCATTCAAGTATCTCGTTTAAGAATCTACCTGATAGGCCAGGCGTGGTGGCTCACGCCTGTAATCCCAGCACTTTGGGAGGCTGAGGCAGGCAGATCATGAGGTCAGGAGTTTGAGACCAGCCTGGCCAACATGGTGAATCCCCGTCTCTACTAAAAATACAAAAATTAGCCAGACATGGTGACGCATGCCTGTAATCCCAGCTACTCGGGAGGCTCAGGCAGGAGAAATGCTTGAAACTGGGAGGCGGAGGTTTCAGTGAGCCGAGATAGAGCCACCGCACTCTAGCCTGGGTGATAGAGCAAGACTCCGTCTCAAAAAAACAAACAAAAAAAAACACTACCTGATAAACTGTTATAATATTCATCATTATTTAGGTCGCCCATATTATACCAATTAACTGGTGTGTGTCCTTTACAGTTGTCATTTTCTCTAGCATATACTTGGTGTCACATATATGAGCTCCTCCAGTCACTTCTGTATAGTTTCTGGACCAGCAGCAGCACCTGAAGCTTGTTAGCAATGCACACTCACAGACCCTGCTCTGGCCATTCTAAATGAGAATCTGCCTTTTAACAAGTTTTTCACATGATTCATGAGCACAGTAAAGACTGAGAGGCATTGCCCTACAACCTCAGACAATAATGAGCAAGAGAGTGACAATGAGTGAGGGAGTGAGTTTGCTCTGAGGAGGCTGGTATGAAGGCGAGTATGCACTTCGCTGCACACTTGATTCCTTGGAAGACTAATGAAGATTAAACAGTGGACAAGCTAGTAGCAGACTAATGAGTATTGCCTGACCACAAACCAAGAAAACCTGGTTATACCCGAAGCTAGCGGTTCTCAAAGTTTATTGTGCATCGGAATCACCTGGAGAGCTCATTAAACTGTAGATTGCTGGACTCTATTGCTGGACCCTCCCTGCTCCAGAGTTTCTGGTTCAGTAGGTCTAGAGTGGGCCTGAAAATCTGCATGTTTCACCAGTTGCTAGGTGATGCTGACAGTGCTGGTCTAGGAACGACACATTGAGAACAACTGTACTAAGCAATAAAGACATTCAGATAAAAGAATCTTGCTCCTATAAACTATTTGGGATAATTAAGGTCTCAAATCCCCTATTGAATTTGTCATTGGAGACCAGACCACTTTATAGTGACTTCCAGAAAAAGCCCCTCATGAGAAAGCCCACGTGTATTTCAGCCAGCTGCATGGGGTTGAGAGCTAATTAGCAGGGAAGCTAGAATGGTCTTGCTTTCCCAGGCGTGTTATCCAAGAAACCCAGAGACAGCGGGTTGTTGAAGAAAATTATACAGATGAGACCCGGAAGCTGCCATTTCATTGGGGAAGATTTTGCCTTTTCATTACAAGAGAAAGCTAACATTTCCCATCCTTCCCTCCACCAAAAGTAGGCAAGCATAAAACCAAAGCCAATTTCTTACAATTTAGTAACCTCAGTACTAACCAATTATATTCCAAGGGACATGAGAAACAGCTGTTGTAACATTAGAGCTCGAACAGTTTCATCTCAGCTATTTAAGGGGATAAAAGAGCCAATATTTTCATTCCCTTGTGATATTATCAAGACATGATAAACAACCAGGACTATAGTATTAATTACATTAATTTGGAAAGGAGAGGGACCACTTTAATTGCTCCAAGCTGGAGAATAATTTTTTATGGGCAGACAATCATTCCATAAATTCACATTAGAATGAGTACTTTGTCTTATTTTATCAGCAACAAAACTTCTGGAAGCAAAAAACAACCACCACCCACTTTTAAGGTAGACTTCAATAGAAAAAAAAAAAAAGTCTTGTTGTTGCTATGTATCAGTTGTTCTACCTGACATGTTGAGCTGTTTGGTAAAAAGAAACACGGGGAAGGTATTTGTCCTTAAAGAATTCATAATCTAAAAAAGGAAGTAGTACCAACAGCTAAATTTGAATACTTTCTTATACATAAAACATATATGAAGAGAGTGTTGCCTCCATCTCAGGGTTAAGAAGATCAAATGGGGATGCGGGAAGAGCATCAGGAAGAATAGCTAATAGTTGTTGGGCTTAATACCTGGGTGATGAATTGATCCGTGCAGCAAACCACCACGGCACAGGTTTACCCATGTAACAAACCTGCACATCCTGCACATGTATCCCTGAACTTAAAATAAAAATTGAAGGAAAAAAAAGAAGATCAAATGAATGATGGACATCAAAATGCCCTATAAGCCATAACACCTTAAAAAAGCAGAAGAGAAAAGGGAAATATCATTTATTGAATGCCTTCTACATGAGGCACTGAGCTAGGTGCTTGATTTACATGGTCATGTTTTAAAACTCTTAAGGAACTCTAGAAAGAAATAAAAACATAAAACAGAGAAAATATAATAGTGAAATGCCAATTTTGTCAACATGGAAATTATTCAGATAAAACCCAGTCTTTTCAATGTGGAAATTATTCAGATAAAATGTTTGACTCATATTAAGTAATAAGATATGTATATATATATATGTTAGCTACCATAAGAATCATCTCTCACCACCAGAGTAAATATTCTCTCACCACAATAAATATTTGTTTACCTGATAGGTGGCCACATTCTGAAATCATTCAAGCATATACTATAGTTTGGGTAATAAAAACATATGAAAGTAAATCTACTAAGGCTCCTGGAATTAAAAACTGCACTCAGCTCCAATGTTTGGGATGGTGGAAGATGGATGGAAAGGCTCTGGAGAATTCAGAGTGGCTCCAGGAAGTAGCTCCTAAGAGTGCTGGATGCAGCAGGTGTTGCTGTGGCTTTGAATTCACGGTTTATAATTCAGGGCCCAGGGGATTCCATCCAGGTTTACAGAAGCACTTGTTCTAGAAAATCCCTGTGAACAGTGCTGATATTGTCACATTTGCCAGATTCTCCTTCAGGTTCTGCCTGAGCTACTATGAAGCAGTTGTGGGGAGTGGGTCTTCCAATGCTCGGAATGCTCTGGAAACTTAAATTGATGATAAAAGCAGTTCAGCATGGGACTAGTACCAAGACTCACACTAAGGAAGAAGGAGTTGGAATAAATTGAAAGAACACTCTGGGGTTGTGCATTCCCCATTGCAGAATTGGGGACACTGCTGTAAATGGGGAGTACTTACTGGAGAATGAAAAACTTTGAATGTTGCAAAGTTCTGAACCACAGGGTTCCTTTTTATGTAGCAATACCTTCATAATGTATGTATCCACAGGGGAATTGCTTGAGTAAAATGTAGAGCAACTATGAACACATAGAATCACTCAGTAAAACTGTATATATTAACATGGTAATGTGTAAAATATATTGTAGAGAGAGAATTTCAATTGCAAACAGTATTGTTTTATATGATTTAACTTTTATTTAAAAATACAAAGATATGAATGGAAAAATATTGTAAGTGTATATGTGGAAATATTGACATTGATTATCACTTGATAATGGATATTGGGGTATACCATACCTGTTATAATGGGATAATGGGTATCTTTTCTTTGCTTATTTATGTTTTCTGAATTTTCTACAGTACTATGTAACTTGTAAAAATATAAACTTTCAGAACCAGAATTATTTTTCTTATCATCAGGATAGCAATAAATAAAACTTGTTGGAAGCTTACCATGCCACATAGTATTTCACCTTTGTGAGGTCATTTCTTCTCACAGTGGGATAATAATGTTGTTCTTTAATGAGAGGAGGTGTTACTCCAAGGAAGCAAATGAATCAACATTAATTGTAGAATTTCATGTGTTCTCTCTACTACTCCTTAGTCATCTGGAAATTCAGCTCTTCCTGACTTCTACCTATAGCCTTCATTTTGGAAGCAGGCAATAAAATTAGGAAGAGGATGAGCTGGGGGGAAAGGTACTGGTATTGATAACATCATGACTATAGATAGAGATACAGATATAAGTTCATGTCTGTTTCTGAGTCTGGATTATCTTGGCCAAAAAAGCTTTTCCTAAATGAAGACAAATGGAAGCTGTATGGGTAATACTAAAATGGCTTTCAAAAAAAATACATTCATTTTAATTTAAATATACAAAAAGGGATGAAATACAGTATACTCAAAAACTAGACACCCTGTAGACCTAAAAAGCAACTAGACCTCAGAATAATAGATCTTATAAGATAACCGTGTCTACCCAAAAGATCCCCCACAAAATGCCATCTACTCCTGTTTTATGATGTGCTAGAGAGACAGGGATATGACTCTCATCCAAATTTGGTTTTGGTTTCTTGTTAACCAATTTTTAAAAGCTGAAATGGTAGCAAAGATATTATTTCAATCTAGGTGCCCATCAACAGTGCATTGGATAAAGAAAATGTGGCATATACATACGATGGAATACTGCACAGCCATAAAAAAGAACAAAATCATGTTCTTTGCAGCAACATGGATGCAGCTGGAGGCCATTATCCTAAGTGAGCTAATGCAAAAACAGAACCAAATACTGCGTGTTCTCACTTATAACTGGGAGCTGTGCATTGGGTACACATGCACATAAAGACAGCAACAGGAGACACTAGGGACTACTTGAGGGAAGAGAGGGAGCAGGACAAGGGCTAAAAAACTACCTATTGGGTACTATGCTTAGTACCTGGGTGCCAGGTTCAATTGTACCCGAAACCTCAGCACCACACAATATACCTTTGTAACAAACCTGCACAGAAGAAACTATCCGTGGCCTATTCGATATCCTACGCTTCTTCCTTGCTAACACAATCCTAATTGTGTTTGGGTATTGAGCAGCAACATGCTGGGGAAAGCAGGCTTTGCTCTGGTGGATTATTGATCATCTAAGTCATGGTCATTGCATTCTCTTTCGCTGGTGGTAGTTAGGCGTGTGATCTGCTTTTGGGCAATGCTGGAAGGGTGAGTATTCTGGAACAATTTTGTCTTTGGTAAGAAAGCACAAACAGAAGCTGCTGTCACTTCCCTTTCTTCCTGCTTTTAGTTGGGGTAACGAAGATGCTTGGAGATGGGGTAGCATTAGTGCAGACATCACTGACACATTAAAGATACAAAATGGGAAATCTGAAAAACTCTAGACTCTTTATGATATTTCCAATCTGCTTCACCAACCAATGCCAATCTCCAGACCACCTGTTAAGTGAGAAGCTACTGATCGGACCTTTTGTTTAAGCCACTTTTAGTTTAGATATGCTGTTACTTGCATCAGAAACAAGCCAGAGAAAGAAAATGTTACAACTCTCTTTTGTAACCTATTTTGATCTGTTTTTTTAAAGTTTGCTGTTCATAATCATTTCAGATATTAAATTAGAAACTTTTGAAAATATATAATTTACTGTTTACCTGCAGGACACTGAAAGTCATCCCTGCAGGAGGGCAAGAAATATAAAGAAATGCAGAACCCTTCCAGCAAGGAAGTTTTATTCACATCATGGTTGGCTAGACACGTACCTGCATTTGGAAGAGGAAGAGGCAGAAGACATCTTTTCTGTTGACCATGAGTGGTAGCAATGCTGCTTAATCACTCATAGACTTCAGAGTTAACAGAGGCAAAAAAATCATTCCAGCTTCTGAAGGGTAAAGCTGGTATTCTCTGACCATATAGTTTTATAGGAAATTTCATCTTTTCTCATCTCCAAGAGAAACTTATATTTTAAAAGGTTTAAAGTGAGAAGCACTTTATTGATAATATTGGCCTTGAAGCCAGAGGAGACGTGCACACATCCAGCCTTGAGCCTTGGCAGCTTGCCTCCAAGCCCCACCACTTCAGGAGGCCAGGACAGGGCCAGGGAGATGGCTGTGATGCAGGACTGGATTTTGGTTTCTTGGCCATGAGGCTACTTCATTACTGCAGGGACATGTATCCCGGGAAAGCTAATGACCTCTCTCAAGAGCCAAATAAATTGAATACTTGGGTGAAGGATTTAGCCTTGAAAATGAGTTCCAGCCAGTAGTAAACCTACTGAGAATAAGGCAAATGGGCTTACAGAAATAATATAGTAATTCTAAATGTGTGCCTCTCTTTCCTGATTACAAGCAGCACTGAAATATGAACAGAAATAAATCTATTGTAAAGAAAATTCCATTTTCCTATTGGCCTGTATATTTCAAAGATGATTTATCAAAAGGATTAATTTTCTAGGTGATATTTGTTTCCAACCCTTTAGTTTAACTTAAAATTTTTCTTCTCCTTTCCCAAACTTTCCTCCCAAAATTAAATTGTATTACAGCATATTACATTGCATTACTAGAGGAATTCACTCATCCTTCACTCATTCATTCAATACACATTTAATGAGCACTTGCTAAGTATCCAGGAAGCTGAGGTGAAAAACAGATCATCCTGTTCCTCACAAAGTTAATGCTCCTTACGAGACTTCTAGTATGCAAATTAGTAATTGGAATAAAACGTGGCTCACGCCTGTAATCTCAACACTGGGAGGCTGAGGTGGGAGGATCGCTTGAGCCCAGGAGTTCAAGACCAGACTGGGTAACATGGCAAAACTCCATCTCTACAAAAAACACAAAAATTAGCCAGGTGTAGTGGTACACCTGTAGTCCCAGCTACTTGAGAGGCTGAGGTGGGAGGATCGCTTGAGCCTGGAAGGTTGAGACTACGGTGAGCCATAGTTGTGTCTCTGCACTCAAGCCTGAGGGACAGAGTAAGACCCTGTCTCAAAAATAAATAAATAAATGTGTCCACACATAAGCACAGATGGGAGCAGCATTACTACAGAGGATGAACAAGGTCCCAGGATGAGCCATACCAGACAAAATAATCAACTTCACCTGGAGAGGAAGGAACTTCACACAGAAAGGAAGCTTTTCATTCAATACAGATTCCTTTACAGCATTAATAACCATTGCCAAAATTGATCCATTTTGTCATATTTTAATAGGCCAGTTTGTCTTAAAGCAGGACTTGGCTTAGGCAATATATCTACCCTATTTTATTTTAATTAGCTTTTCTTGAGAATATGGGTTTATTCACTTAGCTGTTCAGTCAAAAAAAAAAATTATTGCCTACCATTGTGTGGCAAGTAGGTAGGGCAATTCTGGTGCCCAATGTAAGTTAAAAACAAAAAAGAAGAAACTAGGATGGGCTTGAAGGGAATGAAAGTAATCGTCATGGAGCCTTGTCAATTCCATATTGGTGGCTGAGAGAATACTCAGGAGCCCGGTCCTCATAAATCTGAAAATCAATCTTCTACCTTGGATTAAGAGACCAACTGGTACAAGCCACTTTCTTTTCAATTAAGGGAAGAATCTCAGTGCTACATTCAAATCAGTAACTGAGTTCCTGATGGAAACATCCCAATCAATATCATAATAATGATCTGACTTAGGGCCATACATTTGCACGCATACACATATAATCATATCCATGCACTTTTTTTTTTTTGAGACAGAGTCTTGCTTTGTCATCCAGGTTGGAATGCAGTGGCACGATCTTGGCGCACTGCATCCTCTGCCTCCCGGGTTCAAGCAATTCTCATGCCTCAGTCTCCTAAGTAGCTGGGATTATAGGCACGTGCCACCATGCCCAGCTAATTTTTGTATTTTTGGTAGAGATGAGGTTTTACCATGTTAGCTAGGCTGGTCTTGAACTCCTAACCTCAAGCGATCTGCCTGCCTCTGCCTCCAAAAGTGCTGGGATTACAGGTGTGAGCTACCATGCCTGGCCTTATCCATGCACTTTAAAGAGACTCATGCACACATTTCTTTCTTTTTTTTTTTCTTTTTTATTGAGGTGAAGTTTCGTTCTCGTTGCCCAGACTGGAGTGCAATGGCGCAATCTCAGCTCACTGCAACCTCTGCCTCCCAGGTTTAAGCGATTCTCCAGCCTTGCCTCCTGAGTAGCTGGGATTACAGGCATGTACCACCATGCCCAGCTAATTTTTATGTATGTATGTATGTATTTATTTATTTATTTATTTATTTTTAGTAGAGATTGTCTCACTATGTTGGCCAGGCTGGTCTCGAACTCCTGACCTCAGGTGATCTGCCCATCTCGGCCTCCCAGTGTGCTGCGATTACAGGCATGAGCCACTATGCCCGGCTTCATGGACACATTTAAAAGACTCCCCTGGCCGTCTCAGGCATGCTACCCCGAGTCCCAGCCTAAGAAAGGCTTGTGTTGAAAGCAAGCCTGGGAGGCAAAGAGACTCACAGCCCCAAGTCTTGGGTGTAATGGAAGTGGTAGAATGCACCAGAAGCTGTCAGAATGTGACAAGAAGAAGAGGGCATTTATTTTAAGGGCGTGGGGAGAAAAATAAATTAGGCTGCAATCAGATTCTTCATGCAGGGGCCAGGAGTTGAGAGGTGCCCTGTGCTTGTGTATGGAATTTTTTTAAAGAATACCCAAGTGGAGAACAAGGAGATATAATTTTTCTTGACACACCAATGTACAATAAGACCATATATTTAGCAACATTCGCCTCCCTGCACCCCAAGCAGCTGTTCAGCTCCAGCAAATACTCTTCCTTTCAGGCAGGGCAGGGGAAGTGTGTGCTGCTTGTCTCTTGAGTCCTCAGTGAGAGCTGGGACCAGCATTCCAGAGCCCATCCACTTCTCACCAGGCAGCAGGGGGTCAAACACAGCCGGTGCTTAGGAAGCAAGGTCAGAGAAGTTGCTCCAAGGGAAGACCAACTGGAGAGTCCTGTCTGATTTAGGCAGGAAGAACAAATCTGCTTTAATTTGGAAGCCACTCTCTGGTTAGGCTCTTAAAGACCCCAGTAGAGTTAAAATTTGCTTCTCTTACTATGCCTTCTTAAAAGCAGGAAGCAGGAAAGAGAATCTCTTGAAATTCTTCCTCCCTGCTCTGTGAGTCTATAACTCACCAGGCAAGTTTTGGCTGTCAGGGAAAGGTTTTATAGCTCCTGGAGGTAAGACTTCTGAGAAGTGGAAGACAGGATGTATCCATTTCAGGTGAGCCCACCATTTTCATGACATAGTGAACACCTGGTTTCCTAGGGTCATGGTCACCTTCTTGACAAATCTTGACAGGTGCCTTTGGGAATGCAAGTGGCAGTGAAAACAGCCAAGGAGAAGAAAGACCCTATGAAAATGTGATATATGATCCAGTCAAGAATAGGCTTTTTGTTTTCATTTTTATTTTATTTATTTATTTAGAGACAAGGTCTCCCTCTGTTGCCCGGGCTGGAGTACAGTGGTGAGATCACAGCTCACTGTAGCCTGGACCTTCTGGGCTCGAGTGATCCTCTTGCCTCTGTCTCCAGAGTAGCTGGGACCACAGGTATGTGCCACCACATCCAGCTAATTTTTAAATTATTTTCTAGAGATGAGGTCTCACTGTGTTGCCCAGGCTGGTCTCAAACTCCTGGGCTCAAGCAATCCTCTAGCCTCAGCCTTCCGAAATGTTGGGATTGCATGTGTGAGCCACTGCGCCCAGCCAAGGATATGTGTTTGTTGGATCCTTGATTCATTTGTTCATTCACTCATTGACATCTTCAGTATAGTATGCTGGTGCTGCTCAAAGCAGTCCTCCACTGTCAGTATCATCATGACTTGAGGGCTTGTCAGAAATACACATTCTTAGTCACTG
Organism: Pongo abelii; assembly: GCF_028885655.2. Classification (NCBI taxonomy): domain Eukaryota; kingdom Metazoa; phylum Chordata; class Mammalia; order Primates; family Hominidae; genus Pongo; species Pongo abelii. The sequence goes on along the minus strand of NC_071992.2, from coordinate 134,341,417 downwards.
CATAAAGAACTCCAGATAAAACCTGCAGATGTGGAGGAGCCAGCCCCCCAACCTGGACTATAGTTTTATACATTTTTGAATTTATTTAATAAATTAAAAAAATACACCTTCTTGGGTCCACCCCATACCTAGGGTGGTGGGAAGTCTCTAAGACTAGGCAAGTGTGATGAAATGTCTTTTTTTTTTTTTTTTTTTTTTTTTTTGAGACAGAGTCTCACTGTTACCCAGGCTAGGGTGCAGTGGTGCAATCTCGGCTCACTGCAACCTCCACCTCCAGGGTTCAAGTGATTCTCCTGCCTCAGTCTCCGAAGTAGCTGGGATTATAGGCACACGCCACCACACCCAGTTAATTTTTGTATTTTCAGTAGAGAAGGGTTTTGCGATATTGGCCAGGCTGGTCTCGAACTGCTGACCTCAAGTGACCTGCCCCCGCAGGCCTACTAAAATGTTGGGATTACAGGTGTGAACCACTGTGCCTGGCCGAGATGTCATTTTTGAGAAGAGGTTACAAAAGGATTTGGCTATAGTCTTGGCCACACTCTCCCTCACTTGCTGTGAGGGAAGCCATCTGCTACATTGTGAACAGACTTTTGGGGAGGCCCATGTGGCAAAGAACTGACATCTGTCAACAGCCAGCGAGGACCTGAAGTTCACCAACAGCCGTGGGCATGAGCTTGGAACTGCTTCCTCCCCCAGTCAAGCCATGAGGTGACTGCAGCCCCTAACATGTAGACTGGAGCCTTGTGAAAGACTCTGCGCTACAGTGCCCAGTTAAGCAGTGCCCAGATTCCTGACCCACAGAAACTGTGAGATGATAACTACGTAACTAATACAACTACTAAATCAGAAATTCTGCAAAGTGGCCGGGCACGGTGGCTCATGCCTGTAATCCCAGCACTTTGAGAGGCCGAGGCAGGCAGAGCACCTGAAGTCAGGAGTTCGAGACCACACTGGCCAACATGGTGAAACCCCGTCTCTACTAAAAATAAAAAAAATTAGCCAGGTGTGGAGGCACATGCCTGTAGTTATAGCTACTCGGGAGGCTGAGGCAGGAGAATCGCTTGAACTCGGGAGGTGGAGGTTGCAGTGAGCTGAGATCGTGCCATTGTACTCCAGCCTGGGTGACAAGAGAGAAACTCCATCTCAAAAAAAAAAAAAAAAGAAATTCTGCAAAGTGAGTCCCTGGAATGTGTATTTTAACATGTTCTGCAGGTGATTCTCATGGACAGTAGTTTGAGAAGCACTGCTGTGACAAAGTTAAGAGCAAGGGCGTTTGAGCCAGACTGCCTAAGTTCAAATCCCAGCTCGAGTACTCCTCAGCTGTAAGAGCTCAAGTGAATTACATACCTCTCTGGGCTTTAATTTCTTTTGTAAAATGTTGCTAATAATAGTACATACCTTCTGGGTTGTAAAGAGAATTAATTGGGTTAATATATTTAAAGCATTTAGCATATTGCCTGGCAACAGCAAGCACAATAAATTCAGTGATGATTCATTCATTCAACAAACATTTATAAGGCCCCCAACTAAGGGTAGGCATTGTGCTAGATGCTGGAGTTACCAGGATTCAGTAGATATAATCCCCTTCTCCCGGCACTGTTGTCCTATAGGAGAGGCGCCCATATAAAAGAATGGACACAGTAATGGTTTAAAGATGCTACGATTGAGTTCCCCACAGAGTGAAGTGGAGCCCAAAAGAGGTCAGTTTTATCCTGGATGAAAGCATTAATGCAAAGCTTAGTAAATTGGGTAGTGAGGGGTTGGAAAAGAATAGAAGATTTGGGCTCGCATCCCCCAAGCCCCTTACCTTAGTCTTTCTGAATCTCTAGAGCTTCCTTTTCATGTGGGCAACAAACAAACCTACTGTCACGAACAGCCTCTTCAGACAGGAGCCACACAAATGCAGGGTCTGGGTATCTCATTCACAAGGCTCTAGCCATTTGGTTCTGTTTCCTGCTTCTAGACCAGGCAGCTCAGCTCAGCTCAGCTCAGCTCAGCTCAGCTCAGCTCACCTTAGGGTGTTTGCATCTGCTTTTCCCTTTCTCTGAAAGATTCTTCCCCCTAATCCTTTCAATGTTGGCTCCTTATCCTTCATGTCCCTGCCTAAATGCCTCCTCAGAGACGTCTTCCTGTTTACTGTGTTTAAATAGCATCTCCATTTCAGAGCCCGTATCATTTCCTGAGCAGTACTAGCATTTAGCACTTACTTATTTGTTCATTTCTCTGTTCACCATTGTCTCCCTGGGTAGACTTCATGGTCTCTAAGGGCTAAGACTTGGTCTTTCACGCACCGTGATGCACACCAGGGGACACAGTAGGTATTCAATAAATATTGGTTATCAAATGGGTAAATGAATGAATGAACATGTCCTTTCACAGCCACTGCAACACTTCAGCATGATTTGCTGAAATGTCTGTCTTAATTATGACAGACATTAATTCAAATTCTGGAAGATGTAACTGCTGAAAAAGCATGTGAAACCCAGTCACTTCAAGGGTCTGCCAGAGATTTGGGGAGGGATGGGAGAGTGAGAGGACATCAGAAAAATTAACATTTACTGGCCAGGCACGGTGGCTCACGCCTGTAATCCCAGCACTTTGAGAGGCCTAGGCGGGTGGATTACTTGAGGTCAGGAGTTGGAGACCAGCCTGGCCACATGGTGAAACCCTGTCTCTACTAAAAATACAAAAATTAGCTGGGCTTGGTGGCAAGCGCCTGTCATTTCAGCTACTCAGGAGGCTGAGGCAGGAGAATTGCTTGAACCCAGGAGGCAAAGGTTGTAGTGAACTGAGATCATGCCACTGCACTCCAGCCTGGGTGAAAAAGTGAGACTCTATCTCAAAAAAAAAATATTGAAAAAAAAAAAACCCCACATTTACTGAGTACCTCCTCCAGGATGCGGGCAAGGTGTTAAGTGTCTTATATGCATTATCTCATATGCATCTGAAGTAGTCATCATCATTCTTTTTCAGGTAGGGGCAAATGAAGAAACTGAGGCTTAGAGCTCTTAAGTAACTTGCTTAAAGTCAGAGCCAGTGTGGCGTAGAGCTACAACTGAATGCAGGCGGTCAGACTCCAATACTGTTGTGTTTAACCACTATTCTCTCCTGCTTCCAAAGAAATGCAGTTCATTAAGTAAATATTCTGCACAAATTAAAGTGTACACAGTTGAACAACTATCTGATACTATAACACCAGACCAGATTGGGAAATACCTGAAAGGTTTTTCAAGGCTGCAGGCAGGAGATCTTATCCATGAACATAGGAAGTGGGCTGTGGTCAGGCAAGTGGTAGCTTATTCATTGCGGCCCCTTCCCCTGCCCAGGGGTCCCACGTTGTTTGGAAGAAAGGGAGTCCATAGTGCAGTAGAAAGTCACGTCACCTCCAATTGACTAGGGAGCTTGTTCTCACCTACAAAACAAGTTTGGTAGTCTCTTCCTAAACCCTTCAAGGATTAGCATTCTCCTTGTCAAGGTGGCATGTAATTTACAGCAATTGGCAGTTCCTGTTGCAAGGAATTCCAAGATCAGACTAGTCAAAGTGGGGGAAAGGGCAGCGACAGGTCAGATCAGAGCTTAGGTAGAGAAGTTGGTGGGGGGCGGGTAGAGGTGGAGAGGGGTTGGGGGAGGGGAAGCTTTACAAAGCAGTGGGGACTGTCTGTGTTGAGCCAAGAGCAGTCTTTGATGGAAGGTTCCCATTAGCAACAAGTCTCCACAGGCCAAAATGAACAAGAAAGGAACCAGGCTTATCCAATCTTAAACAGGACTAAAGTCTGCATTTTTCCCATGTCATTAGGAATTATTGGGCCAGCAGCCAGGGTAGGCTATCATAGGCTAAAATCCTCAGTAGGAGAGAATAATTCGAGAACGATGAATTATGCTTCTGATGACAATTCCCTTCTCAGGGCTTACTTAAGGCTAGAATGTATATTTCTAGTGTGCTTTAGTGAGGTTTAAATACTCAGATTTTCAAAGAGAGAAGGCCTCTGCTGAAATTTACATAGAAATATGTCAAAATATATTTAGTCTTCTTTATACCTTTTTCTTTACAGTTCCTGAGTTGCCTGCACTTCTACAATGTGATCACTCGCTGGGAAATGAAGAAAGCAAGTGTCTGAAGAGACAGAAGTTGAGGTAGAATAGCTGGGAGGTTAGTATTCTGGGGCTGGCCTAATGTCATGCAGAGTGTATAATCGGAGGAATAGTTTGTATAAATTGCAAGTTTTCAGAATAATGGCTTACGGAGGCCAGAGTTCCCAGCCATGCAGACTTTTGTAGATATATGTATACACTTTTACCTATTTGGAAAGGCTACAAGCATTGTGAAAATGACCTGGAAACTTGCTCTAAACATCTCAAGAAACCAGAATTCAGAGAAATAGAGGAAATTCAACCAAAGAAACAACCTTGGAGCATCCAGGGATCATTTGGATAACTAGCTCTATGGTCCATCTTATTCGTGTGCTAATAACAAGTTAGCCCATATACTATACACAGATCACCAACTATAAATGATTTAGACTATGATAAAACGCACTTAACTCACTGAAGTAGGACTGGACGTGATTTAACCTCACTTGAGTGAGTTGGCAGGTACTTTAAGACCTTCCCGGGTCTCATGATTATAATTGTGAGCACCAATAATTATTCTACCATAGTTGCATAGAAGTGCCAGATGATAAATAATATTCAACTGACATCAGGTGAGAGAAGCTTCATTCTGTGGGGTATCAGAAGTTTAAAAAGAAGAAAAAAGATGTCAAGGCACCGTTGGCAGACAATTGCATAATAAAAAGTGTTAAAATCCAACGGGAAAAATGTACATGAATTGTGGGTGACTTCCTGATTTCATCACCTTCAATAGTTGACATTTTCATTTCTCATTTTCTTCCAGTGACTCCATCTATAAAGGGATCTACAAATGTTAATAAGGACCCGCACAAATGTAGCTACTTCCTTCCCTTGTAAATTACAACAGGGAGCCGGTTTTATGGTGATTATTTCTTTCCATGTCTGTTTCTCCTCCTGGAGTGTGAGTCCCTAGAAGGCAGGGGCTATGTGGCACACACATTCTTTAGGAAAATCTTTAGAGAAAACAGAAGATGCCAAGATAAGCAAGCAGGGTAGAGCGTCTGTATCTTCCACTAGGGGTCAGTAAAACTTTTATGAGAATCCTATAATGGCATCCTGACTTAGAGAAGGGCAATTTCTTGTCACCATTTGTCCCTCAGAAAACACCCACAAGAGGCTGTCCTATCACTGGAAAAAGTAGCTCATTCCAAGTTGTTAAACACACATGAAAAGCACAGCCAAATATGCATTAGACTAGCATGTCAGTATATCAAACATCAGAATTTACATCAGAGACAAAAGTCTCAGCTTAAATGCACAGTTTTGATAAATACTAAACACACTATCTTGCTAATGAGCAATCACTGGCTAATTGTCCAGTGACTAGGGGTAATTAGCTTGACTCTGGTTGTCATAGTGTCTGTATCATAAAAATAAGATTTGAAGTTTCCCTTCTTCTGACTTGCTATCCAGGTTTGCAATAGTGCGTATTGTAACATTATACAGGAATGTAGATGGAATTTATTAGAAATAAAGACTTTTGAAAATATGTACTAGATAAATAAACTTGACTCGCTGCCCTACCAACAGCTAGGGGTGAGCTGTTGAAAATTGAAATCAGATCATACCATTCCCCTACTTGAAATCCTCCAAGGCCTTCCCACTCCTAAAATAAAATCCAACACATCATCTGGCCTGTAGTGCCAGGGCATGCCAAGGTTCCTGCAGCTTCTCTGATCTCATCTCTTGCCCCTTGTTCCTGCACTCATTACACTCCAGCCACAATTACTTTATCTGCTGATGCTTTAACTCAGTGGTTATCAAACAGTGGTCCCTGGATCTGCAGCATCAGCCTTGCCTGGGAAGTTGTTAGAAATGCAAATTCTTGGGCCACACCCCAGGTCTACTGAATCAGAAATTCTAGGGGTGGGATTTGGCAATCTGTGTTTTAACCAGACCATCAAGTGATTTGTTACATGCTGAAGTTTGAAAAACACTGTTCTAATTCTTCAAATTCCTTTCTGCCTTAAGATCTTTGCACTGGCCAGATCCTGGGCCTGATACACTCTTCCCAAGGCTCTTTCCAAATCAGTTTCATGGCAGCTGCTGAAATGTTAGCTTATCACAGAGACCTTCATTGACCATCCTGTTTAAAAGTGAGCCTTCTTACTCTTCCTCATCCCAATCTATGCCATTCTCCTTTTAATTTCTCCATAGAACTATCTAAAAGGATCTTGCTAATTTATTTACTTATTATTTCATTTCTGAGACGGAGTCTCATTCTGTCACCCAGGCTGGAGTGCAGTGGCACGATTTCAAATCACTACAGCCTCCAATGCAACCCGGCACCACCACGCCTGGTTAATTTTTGTATTTTTAGTAGAGATGGGTTTCGCTGTGTTGGCCAGGCTGGTCTCAAACTCCTGACCTCAAGTGATCTGCCTGCCTGAGTCTCCCAAAGTGCTCGAATTACAGGTGTCAGCCACCCGACCTGGCGTACTTATTATTTTATTATCTATCTCAGCAATTAGAATGAGAGTAGACACCTTGTTTGTCTTTTATACCATGTACCCTGAGTTCCTAGAACACGGGCACATAATAGGTTCTCAATAAAAGTTCCTTAAATAGATGTCTGTGAGATTCTTCTGATATAGCTTGCCTTGAAGAAAGGAGATAAATTTAGATTCTCTAAAGGAAGCTGCAGTCTTGTGGCAGAGCCCTGGTGAGAGGTGACACCGTGCTGGCAGTCCTCACAGCCCTCGCTCGCTCTTGGAGCCTCCTCTGCCTGGGCTTCCATTTTGGCGGCACTTGAGGAGGCCTTCAGCCTACCGCTGCACTGTGGGAGCCCCTTTCTGGGCTGGCCAAGGCCGGAGCCCACTCCCTCAGCTTGCAGGGAGGTGTGGAGGGAGAGGCGCGAGCAGGAACCGAGGTTCTGTGCCGCGCTTGCGGGCCAGCTGGAGTTCCGGGTGGGCGTGAGCTTGGCGGGCCCCGCACTTGGAGCAGCCGGCCGGCCCTGCCGGCTCCGAGCAATGAGGGACTTAGCACCCGGGCCAGCGGCTGTGGAGGGTATACTGGGTCCCCCAGCAATGCCAGCCCACCGGCGCTGCGCTCGATTTCTCGCTGGGCCTTAGCTGCTTTCCTGCGGGGCAGGCCTCGGGACTGCAGCCTGCCATGCCTGAGCCTTCCCCTGCCTCCGTGGGTTCCTGTGCAGCCCGAGCCTCCCCGACGAGCGCCGCACCCCGCTCCATGGCGCCCAGTCCCATCGACCACCCAAGGGCTGAGGAGTGCCAGCACACGGCGCGGGACTGGCAGGCAGCTCCACCTGCAGCCCCGGTGAGGGATCCAATAGGTGAAGCCAGCTGGGCTCCTGAGTCTGGTGAGGACGTGGAGAGTCTTTATATCTAGCTCAGGGATTGTAAACACACCAATCGGCACTCTATATCTAGCTCAGGGTTTGTAAACACACCAATCAGCACCCTGTGTTTAGCTCAAGGTTTGTGAGTGCACCAATCGACACTCTGTAGCTAGCTGCCCTGGTGGGGCCTTGGAGAACGTTTATGTCTAGCTCAGGGATTGTAAACACACCAATCGGCACTCTGTATTTAGCTCAAGGTCTGTGAGTGCCCCAATCGACACTCTGTAGCTAGCTGCCCTGGTGGGGCCTTGGAGAACCTTTATGTCTAGCTCAGGGATTGTAAACACACCAATGGGCACTCTGTATTTAGCTCAAGGTCTGTGAGTGCCCCAATCGACACTGTGTAGCTAGCTGCCCTGGTGGGGCCTTGGAGAACGTTTATGTCTAGCTCAGGGATTGTAAACACACCAATGGGCACTCTGTATTTAGCTCAAGGTCTGTGAGTGCCCCAATCGACACTCTGTAGCTAGCTGCCCTGGTGGGGCCTTGGAGAACCTTTATGTCTAGCTCAGGGATTGTAAACACACCAATGGGCACTCTGTATTTAGCTCAAGGTCTGTGAGTGCCCCAATCGACACTCTGTAGCTAGCTGCCCTGGTGGGGCCTTAGAGAACCTTTATGTCTAGCTCAGGGATTGTAAACAAACCAATCGGCACTCTGTGTTTAGCTCAAGGTCTGTGAGTGCACCAGTCGACACTCTGTATCTAGCTGCTCTGGTGGGGCCTTGGAGAACGTTTATGTCTAGCTCGGGGATTGTAAACACACCAATCGGCACTCTGTATCTAGTTCAAGGTTTGTAAACACACCAATCAGCGCCCTGTGTTTAGCTCAAGGTTTGTGAGTGCACCAATCGATACTCTGTATCTAGCTGCTCTGGTGGGGCCTTGGAGAGTCTGTGTGTCCAAACTCTGTATCTAGCTAATCTGATGGGGACATGGAGAACCTTTGTATCTAGCTCAGGGATTGTAAACGCACCAATCAGCACCCTGTCAAATCAGGCCACTCAGCTCTACCAATCAGCAGGATGTGGGTGGGGCCAAATAAGAGAATAAAAGCAGGCTGCCCCAGCCAGCATTGGCAACCCGCTCGGGTCCCCTTCCACACTGTGGAAGCTTTGTTCTTTCGCTCTTCTCAATAAATCTTGCTACTGCTGACTCTTTGGGTCCATGCTGCTTTTATGAGCTGTAACACTCACCGCGAAGATCTGCAGCTTCACTCCTGAACCCAGCGAGACCACGAGCCCACCAGGAGGAAAAAACAACTCCAGACGCGCTGCCTTAAGAGCTGTAAAACTCACCGCAAAGGTCTGCAGCTTCATTCCTGAGCCAGCGAGACTACGAACCCACCAGAAGGAAGAAACTCCGAACACATCAGAACATCAGAAGGAACAAACTGCAGACGCGCCACCTTAAGAGCTGTAACACTCACCGTGAGGGTCCATGGCTTCATTCTTAAAGTCAGTGAGACCAAGAACCCACCAATTCCGGACACACTGGCATGAAGCCAGAAAATGAGGGTCAAATTCGAAGTTCTCCACATTAAAATCAGCTGACCTTAAGCAAGTTGTTCAACTAGATTAGTGGGTCTCGAGGTTATTTTGCTTTCAGGAGACACTTTTGGCATCCCAACTTGTGACGCGGGTGGGAGTGCTGTTGGGCACCTAGTGGGTAGAGGCAACAGATGTGGATCCCACAATGCACAGGACGGCCTCTTCCAACAGAGAGTTATGTGGAGCAAAATACCAACAGTCTGGCTAGAAACCCTGACCCAGGCCAGGCCTGAACCAGGCTCACGCCTGTAATTCCAGCACTTTGGGAGGCCAGGTGGGCAGATCATGAATGAGGTCGGGATGAGACCAGCCTGGCCAACATGGTGAAACCCCACCTCTACTAAAAATACAAAAATTAGCCAGTCATGGTGGCATGTACCTGTAGTCCCAGCTACTCAGGAGGCTGAGGCAGAAGAATCGCTTGAACCTGGGAGGTGGAGGTTGCAGTGAGCTCAGATTGTGCTGCTGCACTCCAGCCTGGGCAATAGAGCGAGACTCCGTCATGGGACGAAAAAAAAAAAAAAAAACCCGAACCAGATTCTTAATTTTGTGTAAAACAGGGATAATGTTCTTTTCCTACTTCACGGGGTTCTGGTGATATTCAAGCAAAAATTCTTCTGAAAGTGTTTTGTAAAATACAAAAGACTCTAGACAGATATCCCCTGGTACAGGCTATCTGCTCAATGAATATCTGTTCAAGGACTATGTGAATGAATTGCCAAGAGCTCCCTCCTAGGATTGAGTTTCAGTTTCCTCATTTGTGACAACTGATAAGGAGAATACCTGTGTCTTAGGAACCTTGCAAGGATCAAAGAGATAACACCAGTAAAGCACCTGGCGCAGGTTTGACACATACATGGGTGAATTTCCCTTGTTTTGCTCCTCGTTAGCTTCCTGCTTGCCTATCTTGGGAGGCCTAGTGGGGTCTCCTACTTCTACTTGTTTTCCTTCTACTTGTTTGCTTCCTTCTCAGCGGAGTTCCATCTTCCTCTTTCCCAAGCTCTTCCCTCCCTGGACCCACTTGGTCTACACAGGGCATCCTTGACTATTTCAGCTGGAAAGATATCACCACATCCTAGCCTGCATTTTTTTGGATGAAGCTCTCAAGTCCTAGCATTCAGAAACAATGTTACAGTTTTCCTCAGGTTCCTGGCAGAGAAGGAACTAGAAATTAGGCTCTTGTTTTGTGGCTGGGAATCTCTAGATTCATCATTACTATTCCAGGATGACTGAACTTTTGTCGACCTGATTGTCTTTTCCCACCTTCTATATCCTACCAGTATAAACCCAGCAGAGTTTCCTGTTCTTTCTAGAAGCTGGAAATGCTTACTGCTAGAGGCTCCATCAGACATCACCAAAACCTTACAATGTGCCCACATCAAATAAAAATTTTGTATACGTTTATGAAGATTGGATTGCCTTGCCAGCTGACCTAGGGTTACATTTTAAGGAATTTAAACATTTACTAATTCCAATACTTCAGCTTGTTTTCATATTTTAGAGCCAATCAATTATTTTTTTCTATAGCAAATAGAATTGTAGACCATTGATAAACATATGTTCCTGCAGTGCTTTCTACATTAAAAAGAAAAATAGTCTCCTTTGCTTTGCTTCCATTGGCTATTTTTCCGTTTTTCCCTTTTTCTGTTGGTTTATAAGAGTCACTGACCATTTCAGAGTCTGCAAAGAATCTGGAAACCAATGTGTGTTTGATGGGCGATATTCCACGTATTTAATACTGTTGACTTGCAAACATGATCACATCTCATGTACTTGTGTCCACATTTGTCCAGGAGGGTGATGATTAAATCTTGCACCTGCCACGTGCATTGCGGGCTGCAAAATTTTTCTCGTACATTATTATTTTGTTCTCATTTGATTCTTACAGTAACTCAGTGAGCTAAGCATGCTATATTACAGTTACTCTTGATTTTACCAATGAGAAACCAAAGCTTAGGGAAGTGAAATGACTTGTTCAAGGTTACATTTTCTGGGTCCTTTTGTGCCACACTGTTTTCAGGTCTTTAGACAGCCCTGGGGAAAAAGTACATCTGGAAAAGGAAATTAAGCAAGGCTTGAATGCTTGGGCTACTTTAGCTTCGTGTGTGTGTGTGTGTGTGAGTGTGTGTGTAATGATAGAACTCTAGCCTTAAATATTCTCTTATTTGCCCTACAGACAATAAGATCAGATTAATTAATTAGTTCCACAAGTGTTTCTTTAGTGACGGACAGTGTTGTAACTGTTGAGGATATAACAATGAACAAAAAGACCAAGTCCTTGCTCCATGGAACTCACATTCTCTATGCAACACATCAATAATAAATGAACAAGCCAATAAATAGAATGTCAGGTGCTGATTAGTGCTAAGAAGAAAAGTAAAGGAGGGTGAGGGGATCGGCAAATAGAAGGAGTGCTGCTGTTTTATTTAGGGTGGTCAGAGAAGGCCTTAATAGTAAGGTGGCATCTGAGGAGAGACTTGAAGGAAGTGAGGGAGTGCGCTAGGTGGATTGGGGTGCAGACTGGCAGAGACAAGTGTGTGCAGGGGCCCTGAGGCAGGGACATGTTTCCCATGCATGACAAATAACAAGGTCACCAGCCTGGCTGGAGCACAGTGAGTAGATCAGGAGGGAGGGAGAGAGATATGGGCAGGAAATGGGGTGAGAGGATGTGGTGAGGGGAGGTGAGACGGTTAAGAAAAATCCTGCAGGACCTTGTAGGTAATTGAAAGGACTTTATCTCTTAGTGGAGAGAGACAAGGATCCCTTGAGGGCTTTGACCAGAGGAGTTACATGGTTTAAAACACATCATTGTTAAAGGATTTACAATGGACCAACTTGCCCTCTGTGAAGATAATCCTGGTTAGTATTATCATTTCCACTTCAAACCACAGGCTGAGTCTTGCTTTGAGGACTACCAAGGGGCCTTTAAAAAAGATTTTTCATCAGATTTATTGGGATATGATTGACAAATAAAAATTGTATATACATTTACGATGTTCAACATGATTTGATGTATGTATACATTGTGAAATGATTACTATTATCAAGCTAATTAACCCATCTGTCATGGCACATAGTTATCTTTGTGTGTATGTGTACGTGTGTGTGGTGAGAGTACTTAAGATCTACTGTCTTAGCAAATTCCAGGTATACAATACAGCATTATTAATCACAGTCACCATGCCATATGTTAGATCCCCAGAACTTACTCATCTTATAACTGAATGTTTATATTCTTTGACTACCATCTCCCGATTGCCCCAAACTCCCAGACCATGGCAACCACCATTATACTCTCTGCTTCTGTGAGTTCGACTTTTTTAGGTTCCACATATAGGTCAGATCCACACAGAAGTGCAGTATTTGTCTTTCTATATCTTGCTTCTTTCACTGAGCATAAGGTTCATCCCTATTGTCTCAACTGGTAGGATTTCCTGCTTCTTATGGCTGAATAATATTCCATTGCATATAAATACCACATTTTCTTTATTCATTCATCAATCAACAGACATTTAGGTTGTTGCCACGGATTGGTTATCGTGAATAACACTGCAGTGAACACGGGAGTGCAGACATCTTTTTGACATGTTGATTTCATTTCCTTTGGATATATACCCAGAAGTAAGATTGCTAGATGATATGGTAATTATACTTTTAAATTTTTGAGAATTTCCCTATCATTTTCTACAATGGCCACATGAATTTACAGTCCCACCAACAGTGTGCAAGGGTTCTGTTTTCTTCATATTGCCCCAAACATTGTTATCTTTTGTCTTTCTGATTACAGCCATTCTAATAAGTATGAGGTAGTATCTCACTGTGGTTTTAATTTGTATTTCCCTGATAATGAACGATGTTGAACACATTTTTATATACCCATTGGCCATTTGAATGTCTTTTTTGAAAAATGTCTATTTAGGTCCTTTGCCCCTTTTTTTTTTTTTTTTTTTTTGGCTATTGAGTTGTGTGAGTTCTTTGTATATTTTGGATATTAACCCCATATCAGTGTTTGGTTTGCAAATATTTCCTTTCCTTCTGTTGGCTGCCTTTTCATTTGTTGATTGTTTCCTTTACTGACTGTGCAGAAGATTGTTAGTTTGATGTATTCCACTTGTTTATTTTTGCTTTTGTTGCCTGTACGTATGAGCTCTTTCTTTTTGAGTTTGTACAAGTGCTGTGGTGAAGCTGAATTTTACTAAGTCATTCATTCATTTGAATCAGTGATTGAGCTTCACCTAAGTGCCAGGTACTGCCCTTGGCATTTGGGATAAAGGAGTGAGTAGGACAAACAGTGCTCCTCCTCTCAGGGGCTTCCTTACTGTGAACAAACAGTTAACAAGCAAACAAACAGAGGAGATTTCAGCTAATAAGGGTTAGGAAAAAATAAAACAGAGGAGACAAAATGATGATGCCATTGTAGGGGCTACTTTTAAGATTACAGTTGGAGTTTGAAAAGTGGAACTTAGGCTAATGGTATTACACATGTAGAGCAATTTACAGTTTACAAATTGAGGCCAGGTGCAGCGGCTCACGCCTATAATCCTAGCACTTTGGGAAGCTGAGGCGGACGGATGACTTGAGGTCAGGAGTTCGAGACCAGCCATGGTCAACATGGCAAAACCCCATCTCTACTAAAAATACAAAAATTAGCCGGTCATGGTGGCGGTTGCCTGTAATCCCAGCAATTCGGGAGGCTGAGGCAGGATAATCACTTGAACCCAGGAGGCGGAGGTTGTAGTAAGCTGAGACCACACTGCTGCACATTCCAGCCTGGGTGACAGAGCAAGACTCTGCTAAAAAAAAAAAAAAAAGAAAAAAAAAACTGTTGGCAAGAAAGATATTATTATCCTGACTTTTCAAACGAGAAACTGGAAGTCCACTGAAATTAAGCCACATGCCTAAGGCACTAGTAAATGGCAGATCTGGGGTCTGAATCCAAGTTTTCTCTAATTATCAGTATCAAAGTTTTTCTGACAGTACGCAACACTTTGGGATGTACAAGTAGAGATGGGTAACACTGGGGTCTGAGATAAGGAAATTAGCCATAATTAGGCAAGAAAGGCAGGAAGCACATGCCAAAATATAAACAGAACACAAAAAGAGCAAGGAGGGTAGCTAGCTCCCGCTAAGGTCATGCAAAACAACTGGCAAGATATAGAGGGGCCAGGCAAGGTGGCTCACACTGTAATCCCAGCACTTTGGGAGGCCAAGGTAGGCAGATCACTTGAGGTCAGGAGTTCGAGACCAGCCTGGCCGATATGGCAAAATCCCATCTCTACCAAAAATAAAAAAAAATTAGCCAGGGCTGGTGGTGCACACCTGTAATCCCAGCTACTCTGGAGGCTGAGGGAGGCAAATCACTTGAATCTGGGAGGTAGAGGTTCTAGAGATCCTGCCACCGCACTCCAGCATATATATATGCTGGAGTGCAGAGAGAGAGAGAGAGAGAGAGAGAGAGCGCCTCCAGTCCCACAGCCCCACTTCATAGGGCTGAGATAATCTGCACCCTGATCAGAAGAGAAAGCCTCCTGCCTTGAACAGTTGTTCTTAGCAACTTGGGCTGGGGGGAGCTTTGGGTCACATGTGGTTTCAATCACTGCCTTTATCTGCATCATTGTCACTGTATTTGGAAGATGACTGAATCCTCATTCCTGTCCCAGGCCTCTCTACATTGTGCAGGGGGTTCAAGTCAAATCTGGAAAAGCTGTCTCATCTTTGGCAGGTCAGAAATAGGGAGAGGCTTCAGGAATGTACAGTAATGTCCCACCCATGCCCCTTCCCTGCTTTATTAAAACAAATCTGAAACAACAGAGATCTGAAACTTTCCACTCTATCATTTCACACTGCCTTGTTATAACCCTGCCCTTCATCCACACCCCGATGGGGTTTTTGCAGCCTGAGGGAAGCCGGGAAGTGTCTGCTCCTAGCTCTCAGTCACTCCCATAATAAACAATCACTAACAGCCGGCTGCCCTAGGCAACTGTCTAACTTGCCCGAGCCCTGAGACTTTAGCTAGGCCAGAGGGTGGGAGGTGTTTTCTGTAAAGCAATGTTCAGGATCTGAGGCCAGGGAGTTTGATTTTGACCAGAGATACTGTTTGGGAGCCTAGCACATCTTTGTGGACCTGGAGGATCTTTAGCGGGACTGCTCCTCGGTTACCTGAGTTATCCAATGAAGTTCTTCCACTGGGGGTGGCAGGAGCTTGCGCCAAAGAGTGGGAGGTCAATGAGGGAAGGGCCAACTATTTGGCACTAATTGTAAATAAGGTCGTTTTCCTGATGCAAGTTTCCCTTCTATAGCTGGGACAGTTGGCAATTCTACCAGTCATATGTCCTTAAGAGATATCTTTAAAACCACCACCACCACCACCACCACCACCTCTACCACCACCACCAAGAGAATAACATTACTTTGAGGACTGGGGCAAGCTTAAGTTAACTAGTTTCCCTGCAGCCATTAGAAAATTTATTTTTTCTCTGTGATTGGATCTCTTGGAGGCTTTCTTCATAATAGACAGAGGGGGTTCAGGCAAGGCTGCCTAAGTAGATAATGAGGATTTAGGATAGCCGTCTTATACTTTTAGCACAGAAGTAGGCATGAAGAATTGCAACAATTCCTCTTGATTGTAATAATTCCTCTTTATTGCTGGGCATTGGGGTGTTTCCTTGGTTTAAAAAACATGTGCTATGTAGGGGAGGAGTAAGGGGAGATTGTTTTAATGCTTAGCAGAAAATTGAAATACTGGGTCTCGGAGAGTGGAAGGAGGGCTGGGAGAGGCAGCTTTCGGATCGGCGGTCGCTTTCTATGAAGTCTTCCTTTCCTCCCTGCTTCCCTCCTTCAAAGCATCTTTCTCTAGGCGTTCCGGCAGGCAGCCCAGGAGACCGGATTCTCCAGGGCGCCCGGGGCCGCGCGGCACGGGGCCCCTGCCGGTGCCTCCTTCCCTGGCCGCCGCGTTTCCGCAGGCGACTCTGGTCCCCGGCACTGCGCAGGCCGAGATCCGGGCCTGGGCGCGCCGAGGGGCCGCGGGGCTCGCACCGGGCCGTCCCGCGCTCCACCGGCCCGGCAGCGCGCCGGCACCACGCAACCTGGGAGCCCCGGCTCCCTGCGCCCCCCGCGCCCCCAACGCCGCGCCGGCGCCTCGGCCGGCGGCCGGGGGTTATGAATGGGCGCAGCGGAAGCACCGCCCCCCCCGGACGTGACGCTCGGCCAATGGCAGCGCGGGCTGCGTGGATGGATGAGGTCAGCGCTGTCGTGTCGGGAATGGAATGTGTAAGTGTAACATTCAGAACCGGGTAACATTCGGCGACCGAACGCGGCGGTCGGCAGCGATCGCGCGGGGGCCTGCGAAGCGCCGCTCGGGGCCGGCACTGCCCGCGGGGAGGACGCGCCGCCGCCGCCACCCAGCGCCGCCGCCGCTGCCGCCTCCAGCCGGGCCGCCGCACGTCCCGGGGGCCGGCCCCGCGAGCGCAGGAGTAAACACCGCCGGAGTCTTGGAGCCGCTGCAGAAGGGAATAAAGAGAGATGCAGGGATTTGTGAGGTTACGGCGCCCCAGCTGCAAGATGCACTAGCCGGCTGAACCCGGGATCGGCTGACTTGTTGGAACCGGAGTGCTCTGCACGGAGAGTGGTGGATGAGTTGAAGTTGCCTTCCCGGGGCTCATTTTCCGCGCTGCCGAGAGGAATCTGAGAGGCAAGGCAATCACTTCGTCTTGCCATTGATTGGGTATCGGGAGCTTTTTTTTTCTCCCCTCTCTCTTTCTTTTCCTCCGTCTTGTTGCATGCAAGAAAATTACAGTCCGCTGCTCGCCCGCCCTGGGTGCGAGATATTCAGCCCCGCTCTCTCCCGTGCATTGTGCAACCCAAAGATGAAAGACCGAAGGGGAGAAAGTTAAAGAAATCGCCCACATGCGCTGGATCAGTCCACGGCTTGGGGAAAGGCATCCAGAGAAGGTGGGAGCGGAGAGTTTGAAGTCTTTACAGGCGGGAAGATGGCGGACTGGAGCTGAAAGTGTTGATTGGGAAACTTGGGTGATTCTTGTGTTTATTTACAATCCTCTTGACCCAGGCAGGACACATGCAGGCCAAAAAACGCTATTTCATCCTGCTCTCAGCTGGCTCTTGTCTCGCCCTTTTGTTTTATTTCGGAGGCTTGCAGTTTAGGGCATCGAGGAGCCACAGCCGGAGAGAAGAGCACAGCGGTCGGAATGGCTTGCACCACCCCAGTCCGGATCATTTCTGGCCCCGCTTCCCGGACGCTCTGCGCCCCTTCGTTCCTTGGGATCAATTGGAAAACGAGGATTCCAGCGTGCACATTTCCCCCCGGCAGAAGCGAGATGCCAACTCGAGCATCTACAAAGGCAAGAAGTGCCGCATGGAGTCCTGCTTCGATTTCACCCTTTGCAAGAAAAACGGCTTCAAAGTCTACGTATACCCGCAGCAAAAAGGGGAGAAAATCGCCGAAAGTTACCAAAACATTCTAGCGGCCATCGAGGGCTCCAGGTTCTACACCTCGGACCCCAGCCAGGCGTGCCTCTTTGTCCTGAGTCTGGATACTTTAGACAGAGACCAGTTGTCACCTCAGTATGTGCACAATTTGAGATCCAAAGTGCAGAGTCTCCACTTGTGGAACAATGGTAGGAATCATTTAATTTTTAATTTATATTCCGGCACTTGGCCTGACTACACCGAGGACGTGGGGTTTGACATCGGCCAGGCGATGCTGGCCAAAGCCAGCATCAGTACTGAAAACTTCCGACCCAACTTTGATGTTTCTATTCCCCTCTTTTCTAAGGATCATCCCAGGACAGGAGGGGAGAGGGGGTTTTTGAAGTTCAACACCATCCCTCCTCTCAGGAAGTACATGCTGGTATTCAAGGGGAAGCGGTACCTGACAGGGATAGGATCAGACACCAGGAATGCCTTATATCACGTCCATAACGGGGAGGACGTTGTGCTCCTCACCACCTGCAAGCATGGCAAAGACTGGCAAAAGCACAAGGATTCTCGCTGTGACAGAGACAACACCGAGTATGAGAAGTAAGTGTCTGGGCTGGCGTATCTTTGGGAGTCAGCCTTGGGCCCTGCCGGCCTTGGTCCAGGTGTGAAGTTGGGGGATGGGGTGAGGGCGGATGAGCCCTCAGTCCTCTTACCCCTTTGAGCCTGAAACTGAGCAAATCCGGTTCAGGTGTGCAGCTAGAGGCCTGGGACAAAGAGTTGGAGCTCCTCGGGCAAACTGAAAAGCCTGGAGCACCTTCCCGAGCCAAGTAGGTGACAGTATCTCCCTCTTGCTTAGGAAACCTGCAGGGCGGCGTTTCTCCTGTTAAGAGTCGGGGTTAGATCCAAGTTTAGTAACTGCACTTCAGGCATGGGTACTGGAGGGTGTTTCTGAGGATGTCTAGAGACCCGGAGAGGCTTGATCTACCCAAAGTCCAGAGACCTTCCACCAAGAGTGATGCTTTTGTTTGCTTTTCTCATGAGCGGGGGTACCTACTTTCCCAGGAGTTTTCCCAACTTCACATTTTCTGTAAGCCTGTAATTCATGTTAGCCGTGGAAATGTTTAAATTGTATCGAACTTTGTGTGGCCCTTTCCTCTCTCCCCCATGGCATTGACTTTTATGAAGGGAGACTGTAAACTTGTTGGTCTGTGGCTTTGCATGCATGCATGCATGCGTTCATTCATTCATTTATTAATTCATTCATTTCTGTACATGTCCTGTCTCTTTCCTAGGAAAAACTTTTTTTTTTTTTAAATGTGGGCCTCAGTCCCACTGTCTAAACTCCAGTTGCTAATTTAGATTTCCCGTTCCCTTTTGTCTTTATCTATTTGCATATAAATTGTAGAGTGTTACTCTTTGAATGGGTGTGAGATGCCTCCTTACCCTCTGTAGTGAGGCAAGTTTTGTCCAGTTGCTAAGTAACTGAATTGGTTACTTTGTAGACCTTTTCACTCTTCCTTTTTCCTTCCCCGTGACAGTTACTGACACGGGATTTGGAGTCAAAGCTAAATTCCACAAATCTGCTTTATCCTGAGCTTGGTGGACCAGTTTCCTAGTAGGTGGGGTTGCCGCCCAGACTCTCACTTATATCTGGCTGTGAAAGAATTAGTGAGTTCCTACAGTGCATTTCCACGT
The DNA here is from genome assembly GCF_028885655.2 of Pongo abelii. Classification (NCBI taxonomy): domain Eukaryota; kingdom Metazoa; phylum Chordata; class Mammalia; order Primates; family Hominidae; genus Pongo; species Pongo abelii. The sequence continues at coordinate 134,322,251 of NC_071992.2, read as the reverse complement.
TACGCCAGTTAAAAACCAGAGCAGCCTTGTGCTACCCAGGGAAGGAAGGGGAACCTCTCAGCTGAGTACAACAGGAACTGGCAGAGGTTGGCAGATTTTGCAATTGATTCATGAAATGCAGAATAGGGGAAATGCTTCGCAAACCTGATTGGAACAGGAAGGGGTATGGTGGGAAACTGGCCTTGAAATGAAAGGTTTGATTGTTGTCTGTGCATTTTTTCAGACACTAGGGCCTCTATAGGAGTGATTGGAAGGGAAATTAAAGTCCTCCAAGACTTGATCATAGAGAGTGAAGGAGAAAGTATCAAGCACTCAGATTCAGCTTTCCAACCCCCAATACCTTTTGCTTTTCAGGCATAAGAAAAGCCGGAGACTAAGATCAATTACGAATCCATATTTTCCTCTCATCCGGGGGCAGTTATGTGTGAATGTGCAGTTGCAATGGATTACAGTTTTCTCATAAAAGACATTTAAACTATGGTTAGTAATGAACTGCTTTGTTTATAAGACATTTACATTGACCTATTCCTGTGGGTGCTTGTAAGAAAAAAATGCTTATAGCCTTTCAGGAATTTCTTTGTCTGGTTTATGGTGGAGTAACTCGAGATGAAGTCTAACCTTTCAGTGTCTTCTAAAGCAGTCTCACAGAATTCTGTGGAAGGATTCTGTTCTTCATCCTTCTAAAAGGGCTAAAGCTGAGATTTCAGCTTAGGAAATTTGAATTATATATATTGGAAAATACCCTTAATCCAAGTGAATAATATCTTTCTTACCCTTTTATTCCCAAAATAAATATTACATTTCTACGTTTTCTGCGGAATGGAAACATTTTCTAGAGATTAGCAATGAAGGGAGGGGTTGGTTTCTTTAAAACTTTAATTTTTGCTAAATTTAACTAATTTTTGACCTCTTTGTGATCGGGCCAAGAAATATGACGCCCACACTTTGGTTTATGTTTAAAGACCACAAGGGGTCAGGACCTCAGGATTGGGTCTGATCAGAAAAGTGGCATTTAGTAGAAAAACAAGTTTGCTCTTTCTCCCAAGCAGGGATCTCTTTAGCAGGGACACTTCTGGATTTTCATTATGTTCCCCTTTGGCATACCTTCCAGCCCTAAACTTGCACGATAGCCCGGGATGGTGCTGCAAAAGGTTTACATTCACTCGCCTGGTACACCTGGAGTTTTGACTCATTCCTCTGAGTGGGTTAGCAGAATTATTTGTCTTTGAGAAATGGTGCTTACAAACTTTATTGCTTTTTATTATTGGTTTTGGAACACATGAAGATGAAGCAAGAACTCTTAAATTTGGAGATACACTAGCAGAGCGAGCAACTTATGTTGTGCTCTGGTGTAAGAGCAACTACTGTGCTATACTTATACTGATGCTTTCTGGAAGATAGCCTTAGATATGTGAGATGCAGAACTCCTCAAGTCAAGATATGCCAATCTCTCTAGCGCTTTAGGAGGAGGCGATATTGAAGTTAGGTCTGTAGACGTGATCTGTGTAAGTTTGGCTTCTCATACTGACTCATGGTGTGACTTTTGATTAGTCACCTTAAGCATTAATTTGGGTTTTGCAGAGTGGGTTTCAGACTGCTTCAGGGGTGCTCTGAGCACTCATTTGGTAATGGCTTGTGAAAACACAATCAGTTTTCATTAGCTTATTAGCAAGTGTCCATGGAAAAAAAAAAGCTTCAATTTAATTTGCTCCCTCAAGCAATCACCTGTAAGTTTCCTTTGGAGTAAACTTTATGGGGTCTGATGACTAGACTGAAAATTTATGGTATTATGGTCAAGTTAGAGTATATACAAATATAGAGTATATACAAATGTATCAACTAAAAAAAAGTTACTTTTGGTGAAATAGAATATTATGTGTCGATAAGGAATTTAGTGCTAAGTGAGCAATGACTTCTGTCTCACCTGTGCCTTTGTGAAAATTAGACATTGATTACAAAGGTATAGAAGAGCTACAAGGAATGAAAGAAAATACTTTTCTCTTGTAATAGAGAGAAAATAAATTTCTTTTGTCATTTTTTGACCCAGATGTCCAGGATTGTATTAAAGTATCAATTTTTATGATAGCTGTAATTATTTTTTATCAGTTATATATTTTAACACGTGGATAATGCCAGCTAAAATAAGTCATTGCAGTAGATGAGTTATAATGATGCTTTAGAGAAATTCTTTGTATTTTATGTTCTTTCAGCTATTTATGCATCCTTATAGAATTATTGTATTTTTGCATGAACGTCATAGTTCATATCCCTACAAAGGGCATTATTGTGAAACTTTAGATTCAGCTATTTGAAATAGAAGAAAGAGAGGGAAAGGAGAGGTGGCTTCTATCTTTGACCCCCTCCAAGGAAAGCAAGGGTGAATATTTAAAGCTTTTCTGGGAACAGGCAAGATTGTGTGCAATTCTTTTTGATATTTCCCTTTTTCTGTGTTTGCTATCACTGTACCTCACCATCCTGGTATCTTTAAGGGTCTTGGAGGAAAGTGATCATTCAGCTTCCAACATCCTGATTTTTACAGATGTAGAAACTGAGGGACAGAATGTTTCAGGGATTTGCTTAAGGCAAGAAAACTGTTTGGTGACAAGGGTAGCACTAGAATGCAGGCCCCCTGAATTTTGCCTTGATCTGCAGTCTTTCATTTCTATTCTCAGGCACCCTTGAAAATTCACCAGCCATGAGGAGATCCTTATTAATGGTGTTTGTTATGGGATTTCTCTTAGAATTCTTCAGTAATCTGATGAAAACTTGTAGGACAACCTTTGCAAAAATAAATGATAAGTAAATAAATAAAAGCACGTACACAATTTGTTATATGGTTTCAGGGGCTGACACACACCTCCCGCTGAGGGCATCCTCAGGCTTACAAACTCTTGCTCTGGGAGTTTACATTTTGCCTGTTTGTTTAGTTGGGGAGGTCTGTGGAGCTGTTTAGTCTAAGTAGGAGTTTTTTGAACCTTTCAATTTGGCCCTAAGGGGTTTAGGGAATAGACTGTGCATTGACTGAACAATAAGTTGAATTACATGCACTTACAGCAAAAAGAAAATATGTGCAAGGCAAGTAAAAATGCTAAATGCTTTTTTCTTTTTTTCCTCATTATCCCAAACTGTATTAACAGACACCTTGAGCAAGTTCATGATCCAGCAGTGAACCTTAGATGAATGTTTTCCTTCTCCAAAATGAAAGGTGGGAATTGCGATTCTCGGGTTTTAAATGTAAAATATTAGCGCCTTTCTCCCCACAGTTGTACAATAGCACAAAAGCATTTCTAAAATAAACCCAATTAGCACAGTTAAAAAATAAGGTAGGGCCAGGCCTATGGAAAATTATGAAGTTGGCAAGTTTGTCTTCTGACACTGAGATTCTGATTCTCTCCTTCCTTTCTCGCCTCTTTCTAAATCTGCTTTCTGGAGAGCACCTGAGAACCTCAATCACAAGGAATCCCTGAGTAAAGGTTGGGGTGTTATTTGCTACTTTCAGGGACATTGGTATTATTACTGGATTCAGCCTAGCAAATGAGGGTTTCCAGTGGAGTCTGTGATCTAAGCTAGGGGCCTGCTAAAATTCGTAGAGATTTTACTCTACGAATAATGGCTTGCTACTAAGGTTTGGGCAGGTCCTGCCGATTGGAGGCCATCTTTGGTCCCCCTGACTGTGACAGCAGCTTTGGATGGCAAAAGGGGAGATGCTACACCTGCAGGTGGTGTTAATTCTTTCTGTCAGAAGGCTTGAGGATCTGCCTTCCCAGAACACAGTGCTAGAAATTCCTGCCAATAATGACCTTTAATATGCCAATGTCACAGCAGAAGTTGTGCTTGGTAGGGCCTGGCTGCTTTGCTCACAACCGTCTTGGTGTCTTCTCAGGCTATGTTGCTGGGGTGTAAACAGAGGCAAACAGTGGTAAGGTGACTTGCCTGAGGCTACGCAGCCTGTAAGTGGCTGAATTGAGGCTAAAACCCAGGTTTTCTGGCCCGAGTTCTCTGTTCTTTTGACTGAGAAAAGAACATTCATTGCTACCTCACTGCATTCGCTTTGCAGCACTGCGTATTCAAAATGAACCAGGTGAGACAAAGTGGTCATTGGCTTCTGCAGGCTCCTGGACATGTTTCATGTTCAAACATGAACACGGAAGCTTATGTTTCCATGAGGTTAATAACTACAGGTTGAGCTTCCCTAATCCAAAGTTCCAAAATGCTCCAAAATCTGAAACTTTTGACCACTGACATGAGCATTTTGGATTTCGGATTTTTGAATTAGGGATGTCCAACTCTAAGTATACGATGCAGGTATCTCAAAATCTAAAAAAATCCAAAATTTGAAACACTTTTGGTCTCAAGCATTTCAAGCATTTTAAGCCAAGTCCTTCTCAGCCTAAATTGTGTATTTGAAACAAGGTATTTTCTGAACAAGGTGTTTGAGAAGTAGCCATTGCCATGTAATAATTACCTAGTGCTTCCCTCATACTCTGGAAGAAGAAAATAGTGCGGTTTTTTTCTCTCGAGGTCATAATGTGAATGTCATATGCAGTGGCCATGTCATCAGAACACGTGTGCCAGCCCCCTGCATGGAACATGTACATGCTTCAGGTTGTGCGGAATTAACTTTCTTTAGATAAGGGATAACTAACATTCATTTCAGATAACAGATATTCAACCTATAATTGTTTTTATTTAAAAGCTCTTCCACCGTGACCAAGTTCCTGTAATAAACAGGATTGCCTCCAAACTAGAAGATTTACTGAGTACCTGTTATTTGAATTTACTTTTATTAGTTCATATAACCTTTCAACAACAGCGTGAGTTAGGTTATATCCCCGTTTTACAGATTAGAATGTAGGCCCCTGAGAGAGTAAAGTAACCAGCTCAGTGTCACATCTAGTGAGTAAATGGCAGGGTTCCTACCTGGGTACTTAGATTCCAAAGTCCATTCTCTTCTACAAAATGTTACCACCTTAAAGAATCAAACAGAGTTTCTATCTGTTACATATTAACTTTTAACAAGTGAAGCGTGAGTCAGGTGTTTGTATATGGATCTTTTTTCCATTGCTTTACTTTATGAACATGTTTCCCAGGGGAAAAGTTTGGCTCAGAGATGTCATAAAGATGGCCCCTAAACCTGACATTTAAGCACTGAACTCCTTGAACTCTTCTGTTCAAGGGGCATTGGAATTGTTTCTATGTAGATTCTGCTTGTAATTCTCTCCTAGGCTTCTTCTAAGAAAAGTGAGGAAGCTGATTAGCAATCTGTCTGTGTGACCTTTCCCCTACTGATAGCATCCTGCAGGGTGTCCCTCTGTGATTGTAAGTGAAAGTGAACCCTGGAGATGTCGCTGCAGGTGGATGGGGATCAGAGTGACTGCTGCCCCGGGTAGACATTGTGATCCAATAGAATAGAAATGAAAGGCCTATGGGAATATTCTGTTTCTGGAACATACCACACCCAATGCCTCCAGGACCTGAGGCTCTTTAAAAGAAAAACAGTGCTTAAAAAATTATAAACATTATACACAGGCTGAGCACAGTGGCTCATGCCTGTAATCCCAGCACTTTGGAAGGCTAAGGCGGGAGGATTGCTTGAGCCCAGGAGTTCTAGATCATACTAGCCTGGGTAACACAGTGAGATCTTATCTTTACTAAAGATCAAAAAATTAGCTGGGCTTGGTGGTGCACACCTGTAGTCCCAGCTACTTGGGAGACTGAGGTGGGAGGATTGCTTGAGTCCGGGACATTGAGGCTGCAGTGACCGATGATGGCACCACTGCACTCCACCCTGGACAATAGAGCAAGACCTTGCCTTTCTTTCTTTTTTTTTGAGACAGAGTTTCCCTCTTGTTGCCCAGGCTAGAGTGCAATAGCGCGATCTCGGCTTACCACAACCTCCTCCTCCCGGGTTCAAGCGATTCTCCTGCCTCAGCCTCCCGAGTAGCTGGGATTACAGGCATGTGCCACCACACCCGGCTAATTTTGTATTTTTAGTAGAGACAGGGTTTCTCCATGTGGTCAGGCTGGTCTCAAACTCCCAACCTTAGGTGATCCACCCACCTCGGCCTCCCAAAGTGCTGAGATTACAGGCCTAAGCCATCGAGCCTGGCCGACCTTGTCTTTCAAAGAAAGAAAGAAAGAAAGAAAGAAAAAAAAAGTATGCATAGCCTTTGTGGAAGACTGGGAAAATATAGAAGATTGGAATACATAATTAAATTTCTTTCCTAATTCTATTATAAGTGTTAGCCACTATTGGTAAACTTTGATGTAGTCAGTCTATTCTAGAACATATATATACCTATATGTTTATATGGCTCTGTCTCTGCATATCCAAGTACTCTGGATAGATAGGTTAATTATTATTTAATTAATGGTGAGTAAATAATGAATTCAACACATTTTTCTTAAGTGTCTTGTTTGTGCCAGACACTTAGGTATTGGAGCCGGGGCTACTTCAGCAAACAAAACAAACTCCTACCCGTTCACCTTACTATTCTAGTCTGTGAGTTTTCTAAATTTGAAGTCAGACTTTAAATGTATTTTTGGATGTTATTTTTTTTCCTAACATTATCCAAGGGCATTTTTCTGTTCTAGTAAATTGTTTGGAAAATAGAATTTTTAAGGTGTGATTTTTTTTTTTTTTTCTAACCCATGGCTGGACCAGAGTTTGTTTAACCATTTACATTTTCTTACATATATTTTATTTATTTATTATTATTTTGAGACAGAGTCTTGCTCTGTCACCCAGGCTGGACTGCAGTGGCACGATCTCAGCTCAGTGCAACCTTCGCTTCCTGGGTTCAAGGGATTCTCCTGCCTCAGCCTCCCGAGTAGATGGGGTTACAGGCACCCACCACCACGCCCGGCTAATTTTTGTATTTTTAGTAGAGATGGGGTTTTGCTGTGTTGGCCAGGCTGGTCTTGAATTCCTGATGTGAGGTGATCTACCCGCCTTGGCCTCCCAAAGTACTGGGATTACAGGCGTGAGGTACAGCACCCAGCTGTACCTCACATATTTACATTTACAAGTTAAACCTCTTACATATTTAACTTTTTTTTTTTTTTTCCTCATTAGAAATAGTCTGTAATGGGTTTCACCTTGTTGAGTGTTTTCTTCTTGACTAGGGTCTCTCTCTCAAAACACAATCTAGAACTTCCTGTCCTGTCCTCCGTAACTCCCCACTCCAATCCCATTCTGGGCTATAGCTGTTTTTAAGGTGAACACCCATTTAGTGAAGTAGCCATCATTAAATGACAGCCTAGATAAACATTTGTAGGTGTTAATTGGTCCTGCCAGGGGGCCTTTGAAGCTCCACTGCTGTGTTCTCTTTGAAGTTTTGTTTTTCTCCAGCCAAAATCCTCCCTGGTCTCTTACTGAGCAGACATCCCTATACTTCTCTCCAAGCACTGTGCATATAACCTTGCCTGGGATTTCAGAATCTGCAGGACTTACCTAGGTAGATGTTACTCTTCTAGCTAATTGTATTCAGTTTATCAAGGCATTTGTTTCTATTTTCTCTTTTGTTGTTGACTCCATGGACCATAGGAGGTAAATTTGGACAGGTCGCTTTGACCTCTGGGCATCTAAGTAAGGCCTGGGATTTTAAGTGTAAAGGAGGCACTATTCTAAGTGATTTAAAAACAGACAGAAAAGGAGACATTTGTGAGGATACACAGCCTCTTTTTGTGTACCCTTTTGTCTTCTGTGAAGCCCTTTAGAAGGGAGAGCCTGTGGCCCTGCACCATAACAGTAGCTGATCCCCCAAAATTCCTGGACTAGGTTTTTAACTTCTCAGCCTCAGTTTCCATATCTGGAAATGGGGATCATAATACTGGTCTCATAGGGTTGTTAAGAAGATCAAATGAGGTGGAGTGTGTGAGACTGTACCTTGTAAATGTTAATGTGTTCTGCAGGGTGGTGGTATTATTAAACTCATCTTCCTGCTATTTTCTAATCAACAACAGAGGTTCATTTAGTTTGGAAACTTAGCTCTTCCTAACTAAGCCACAGCAATAACTTATCTCTACTTTGATACTTAAGTCCTCAGGAAATTGTGGTAGGTGCCCTGGAAGTCCAGCCATTGTTTCTATACAGACCTACAGGGGTCTTCAAGCTGGGGCTTGCATGTGTGTGGGATAGGGGTGGAAGCAGTTGAGGGGGATCCCTGGGGCAGTCAGACACTTCCTTGACTCCATGGCCTTCAGGTTCCCTGGTTGACTGCTCTATTAATGCAGGTGATCTGTTTTCCAGTTGACTTTTTTTTTTCTTTTTTTGATGGAGTCTCGCTCTGTCGCTAGTTTGGAGTGCAGTGGCACAATCTCAGCTCACTGCAACCTCTGCCTTCTGGGTTCAAGCGATTCTCCTGCCTCAGCCTCCCGAGTAGCTGGGACTACAGGTGTACACCACCATGCCCAGCTAATTTTTGTATTTTGAATAGACAGGGTTTCACTGTGTTAGCCAGGATGGTCTCGATCTCCTGACCTCGTGATCCACCTGCCTTGGCCTCCCAAAGTGCTGGGATTACAGGTGTGAGCCTCTGCACCCAGCCTCCAGTTGACTTTTAAGTCCTCACCAGTTGAGGGTAACATTTGGAGGGACACCTTGTGTGAGTGGAGCTCAGCTACTAGGAAGCCTCCCTCGGCCGGTTCAGCAGGCCCTTATGTTGCAAAGAGCAGAAAATCATTGGGCTACCTTAAGTTTTGGGATTTATTGTGAAGGGACGTGGGACAGAAACTGAACTGAAACTGCTCTAGTAAGTTCTCTGGACCCACCACAATACCTGGGCCAGGCTCCTTTGTTCCTGCTCTATGCCTTCATGTCTTGCTTGGCCAGCACCTCTGGCCCTGTGTGTGTCTTCCAGCCACTGGCCAGTCTTTCTTGAATTCTCTCATCCAGTGCCTGGAGGAGACCAGTCGGATTGACGTTTCCAGTAAGCATTGCTTACTGGGGAGAGCCATTCATATTAGGCCACGTCTTGGATATGGTGGTGACCTGGTCAGTGAAACGACTGCCCTGTCACGTTGCCACTCTTGATTTACTTGGTGGTCATCGTTTTGCAAAAAAACAGCCCAAAGTTGCTTCCTGGAACAGAGGACTGTGGTTAGGGGAAGTTGGCTGTGGCAGGCGCTGTTGAAGCCATATCCTGTTGGCATGCACATATTTGACCCCAGTTGATGATGAGGATAACAGCAACAGCAACTCATATCTGAGGGCATCCTATGTGAGGATAACAGCAACAGCAACTCATATCTGAGTACATCCTATGTGTAAGATAATGAGAAGTATCTTCTTTAATCATTATGTCCACCTAGCAGGAAGATACCCATTTTATCTCCATTTTACAGATGTAGAAACTGAAGCAGACAGTCTTTAAAAGTGGTTTGCCTAAGAGCATACGCGTAGCAGATGAACTGAGGTCCTCTGACTTTTGAACCTGGGTCCTTAACCACAGCACCGTACCGCTTTTGAACAGCTGGAACTGATGTCATAAAGACCACACACTCACAAACAATAGTATGATTGATTTATAGAGTATCACTTGGGTTTCTGACCTAGAATTTGTTTAATCTTACGTTAGACAATTCTAACCTGTTAGGTAATCTGATTTCTCAGCCTGCAGTAGATTAGAAGCAGTACATTTAAAAATGAAAGAGGGATTCTTGCAGATAGTACTGGGAAGAAAGGACAGCTGGTAACCCAAATATAAGGAAGCGGGCCAGGAAATTATAAAATGTAATGCCCAGAAGAAGTAAAGAACCATGACAGTTGAAGAACAGCTGGCCCAATGCCCAAGAATGTATTCTACACACTCCTCAGGAATGAATGTGCTTCCAAGTCTAACACCTACTGCCCTGCGTGTCACCAAGCACAGCTTCTGTGGATATTTGATGAACTATAACATGGAACAGTATTGACTCTGAAACATCATTTGTGTTCACTGTCCTTTGTTTAAGAATGTAGAAAAAGAAGTAATGTGTTTTATAACTTTTTTGAAAACTGTATGATTAATAAAATATACTGATGGTCTTAAGAGTAAGATCTCCATTTGAAAACTTGTCTGCCAACTTTAGCAATTTCTACCAGGGCTCCAGAGGGACAGGGTCTCCTTTGGGTTAGCATTTGATTTCTGCTATTTGTTGCTAACTCTGATTTCTGGGTTTTCAAGATGCATATCAGTTTAAACCTAGGTGAAATGGTAAGTTTTCTGATCCTGTGGTGTAGGCCTGTAGTGCTAGCTATTCTTTTTTTTGTTTTTTGAGACGGAGTCTCGCTTGTTGCCCAGGCTGGGGTGCAGTGACGCGAACTCGGCTCACTGCAAGCTCCGCCTCCCCGGTTCTCGCCATTCTCCTGCCTCAGCCTCCCGAGTAGCTGGGACTACAGGTGCCCGCCACCAAGCCCGGCTATTTTTTTTTTGATATTTTTTAGTAGAGACAGGGTTTCACCGTGTTAGCCAGGACAGTCTCGATCTCCTGACCTCGTGATCTGCCCGCCTCGGCTTCCCAAAGTGCTGGGATTACAGGCATGAGCCACTGCGCCTGGCCACTGTGCTAGCTATTCTTGATGGACTAGTATCTAGAATGACTTGGGCTGTGGGCTCAGGTGAAGAGAGTAGCTAGCCTAGGGCTAGGGCTGGCCCTGCCTGCCTAAGGCGTGGCATATGGATGTTAGTGTTTGGAGAAGGGAGGGGCCCAGGAGAGGACAAGGGACATCTCGTCTCTTGTCCTATGGTTGTCCTGGCAGGTATGTTGGGCATTTCACACTCCTAGCGGGGGCCTAGCTTGCCTCCAAGCTTCCTGCACACATTTCAGCGTCCTGACGGATTGGTAGAAATCATCCACAGTGCCACTGATAGAAAATATGATCACCACCCTGCTTGAATGGGCCTTGGGAGTGTCTCATAGTTAATTCACATGTTACTAAGGCAAGCAAGCTCTGCCTGCCTCCTCATCCCCAGCCCCAGGGCAGAGCCACACTCCTCCTCCTTCTCCCCGCTTTCCCCACACACCTCCTTTCCACTTTCTGGAAAGCCAGCACCCAGCTGCATCTGACTTCTTCCAGAGTCACTTCCTTGATGCCTCAGACAAGGCCAAATTCTCCTGGTATGTGCTCATATAGAACATTTAACACCCAGCTGTGGTTTTCCATTCAGTTAGCTGTTTGTTTTTCTCTCTCCAGTAGATTGCACAGAACCTGAGGGGAGGATTCATGTTGGTTTTTAATTAATTTACTCAACAGATACTTATTGAGCGCCTACGGTGTGCAGGCACTGGGGATTCAACAGTGAATAAGAATGTGCACGTACCTGCCTTCTAGATGCTCACAGCCTAGTGGCTGGGGGCTGAGGCTCATGGCTTACACATTTTGTCATATATTAGAAGGTGCTGGATGCTGTGAAGTAAAACAATGTATGGAAGGGGGTTAAGGCAGTGGGTCTCAACCTTAACTGTACAATAAGACTCTCCTGGGGAGCTTCTGAAAAAGCCAGGCCCCAGTCCAGGCCAATTAGGGATGAAGTTCCAGGTTTTTATTTATTTTTATTCATTTATTTTTATTTTTTGAGAAGGAGTCTTGCTCTGTTGCCCAGGCTGGAGCGCAGTGGTGCGATCTGGGCTCACTGCAACCCCCACCTCCCAGGTTCAAGCAATTCTCCTGCCTCAGCCTCCCGAGTAGCTGGAATTACAGGTGTGTACCACCATGCCCGGCTAATTTCTTGTATTTTTAGTAAAGAAGAGGTTTTGACATGTTGGCCAGGCTGATCTTGAACTCCTGACCTCAAGTGATCTGCCCGCTTTGGCCTCCCAAAATGCTGGGATTACAGGCGTGAGCCACTGCGCCCAGCCGGCCCGAAGTTCCAGGTTTTTAAAAAGCTCACCAGGTCGTTTGGATGCAAAGTGAGAGTGGGGATGAGGAAGAATTTTGCAGCTTTAAATATGGAGGGAAATAAAGGCCTCCTTGGGAAAATGACATTGAGCTCTCGTACCATTATACCTTCAGAGCCTCAGCACCATGCCTGACTGACTCATAGGAAGCACTCAGTGTTTGTTGCATAAATGAAAAAAATTTACATTTATTTAACCGAAGGGAATGTTACTACTGTTGATGTGGTATATTCAAAGTATGGAGTCTCTAAATGTTACTCTCTTTGGTTTATAGCTCAGGCATTCCTGTTCCTACTCCAAGTTCATTGTGTTCATTTGCTGGTTCACCCAGAGTTTCTTCTCATGTTCAAATGGGAAGTTTCTCCCAATGAACCTTTTTTTCCCCAAGGTATTTTCTCTTTCTTTCTTTCTTTCTTTTCTTTCTTTCTTTCCTTCTTTCTTTCTTTCTTTCCTTCTTTCTTTCTTTCTTTCTTTCCTTTCTTTCTTTCTTTCTTTCTTTCTTTCTTTCTTTCTTTCTTTCTTTCTTTCTTTCTTTCTTTTTCTTTCTTTCTTTCTTTCTTTCTCTTTCTTCCTTCCTTCCTTCCTTCTTCTTTCTTTTCTTTTCTTTTTTTTTTTTTTGACGGAGTCTTGCTCTGTCGCCAGGCCGCAGTGGTGTGATCTCGGCTCACTGTAACCTTCCACTCCGTGGTTCAAGTGATTCTCCTGCCTCAGCCTCCTGAGTAGCTGGGATTACAGGCACACACCACCATGTCCAGCTAATTTTTGTATTTTTAGTACAGATGGGGTTTCACCATGTTGGCCAGCATGGTCTCGATCTCCTGACCTCGTGATCCGCCTGCCTCAGCGTCCCAAAGTGCTGGCATTACAGGCATGAACCACTGCACCTGGCCTCTTTTCTTTCTTTTTCTGTTTTTACTATTGTGTTTGATATAAGTATCACTGAAGCCAAATTAAAATGAACCAAAGGGTTTTGCTGCATAATACAAATCCAAATAATTTATTGGTACAGGAAAAAACATTATGATATTTTTATCATTTAACAGTCTGTAGATATTGAAACTTTTCCCCCCTTTAATTGTAGTTTTTCTCCCAAAGGATTGATAGAATAAAACTTTTGGCTTACATTTTTTGCTCAGGTTACGTTCAAACTCTGCTAACTGATATTGAAGCATTGCCCCAGAGTATATAGTAACACAGGGCTTAATTGAGCTATCAGGCTGCTAATGAATTCATATTGAGATTTGTCATTTAATTAAAAGGCAAAGTGGGGAAAAGCAAAGGGAAGGTGTATAATTGTTCCTTCCACTGGCCTCCATTTCCTCCACTTAAAATCGTGGCTTGTTTGTTTAGTTTGTAGAATCCTGTGGGATATTGCATAGAAGTACTCAAGGTGCATAGGTAAAATAGAGGGTGTCCTGTATTGCAAGGACTTGACTTCTTAGTGGGTCTTAAAAATTGATTCAGATTTGGTGACAATCATATGACACTTGATTAAGTAGAAATTATGTTTTATGTTTTTACAAAGATTAGGAAGGCCATTTTCCAAAATTATTCCTGGGTCTGTATATCTGAAGCAATCTGAAAATTCAATCAGAGGGAATCTAATACTGAGATGCTTTTGCTTTACTGACAGAGAGTAAATTTTTCTTGTAAACACCATTTCTTATATGCTACATGTGTCTTTAAAATTCACACCTGCATTGAAAAAGCTACCTTTAAGCAACACTTTTTATGATAACTGCATTTTTAAGTATGCAAGTGCAATGTTGCAAACCTGTAAATGTAGGGCAGTCAGTCTTTTATTGATTCAGAGTGGAAATGTGTAATATTTTAGAGTTACACATTTTTAAAAAAGAACAGTATTTTATGATAAGATAAAATTTAAGTACCTCAATGCTTAGTACGGTTAAAAGGTGGAGTAGTATTTTCCTGCACTTATTTTAGACTTAGCTATATCTAAGGAGTAACTCAAGTAGGGATAACAGAGGGCAAAAAGGATTAGATTTCAAAACAAATCTTAGGTTTCTATAAAAATAAGCTAAGAAATGAGCACCCTTGGATGAAAAATATGAAGTGAGAATGTAGGGAGTGTTGGTGAGGTTTGAGCCTCTTTGGGCCTCAGTTTTCCTCATCTAATTTTCCTACACAGAGACCTCTGATTGGAGCTGTCACATCTGTACATGCACATGTAGGTCTGCATGTGTGTTGTATGTTTGCTCAGGGAGGAGAGCATGGTGTTCAGCTGACTCCAAATATTTGGTATCAGACAGTTTTGTCTGGAGAGAAGAGCAATAAGATTATGGAAGTGATCTTAAAATCTAGTTTAACTCTTGTGTAGTGTAGACAAAAAGTAGAGATCCAGGGAGGTGGAGCAATTTGCCAAGGTCATGTAGTTGTGACTGAATCAGAGATGGAACACACGTCTCTTGACTTCCAGCTGAGGATTGCTTAGAGGTTACACATAAGGGTTCTGGTTTGAACTCTCACTAGCTATGAGACCTTGGTCAGCTTCTCTGTTTCCGTTCTTCACTTGTAAAATGGAGATAACAATTTCAACTTCATAGGGTTGCTATTACAGGGATTAAATGAGTAATAATACATGTAATATGCTTAGAATAGTGCATGGAACATAGTAAACACTCAATAAGAAACTATTGTTACTGTCATTATTAATCTGTCTGTTCCATTAAACTACATTTGAGCCTGTAACTTCAGGCTTACCATTTGTATGTGTTTATCATGGTTTTAATTTCATTTCTTTCATCTGACCTGTTTACAGCTCATTATAATTGTAGTGTGCAATATTGTACATTAGCTTGCCAGTCATATAGAAGCTCCTGGTGGTTTGGCAAGTGCCCAGAATTCCAACCACCTGTTGGAACTGTTGCCAAAATACAGTAGATTTTTATTTCCCAGATGTTGTTCAACCGAGAGTACAAATCATTACTATGACTTTGTGTCTTTAAAAAAATTATTTCTCCTATTACAAAAGTATTATGTTTCCCACTAGTTCTGTGAAGCTGAGCAGTCACAGAGGTCTTGTTCCTGCCTCTTGAAAAAACATTAAAACGGGTAGCAAATGTGCTGGGGGTCGGTCACCTGAGATGACTTTCAGAGATAAACCTGTGCGAGATAGAGAAGGGAAAACTATTTTTTCTTTTCTAGCAATCCAAGTAGCCAAGTGAGTGATTCCACCGTGCAGGGGCACTTAGCAAATCAGGAAGCGCGATAACAGTGAATGACTTTCCACTTTCAACAATTTGAAGGGCTGCTAAAAACTGACGGCTTCTTCTTGAGGATGGCATTATCGGTAGCAGCAGGACCCAGACCTCTGCACCGTTTCTGCATGTTAAGTTTAAACAGCGTATGCCTGTCCTTGAGGATAAACTTATAACAGGTAAAAGTTAGAGAAGAAATTCTAGCCTGTGATTTGAAGATCTGGGAGCATTCAGACACATTGGAACTTACGTTTTCGTTCTTTTTCTCAGGAAACAAAGCTGCAATTATGAATAAACACATTGTAAGAGCCTTTCTGTGATACTGTGTTGGCCACCAAATCCAGATGTGATCTGATTCCTATCCAGTTCCACATTGTAGCAGGCTTTGCTGTCATCGGGTCATCTGTGTTCCTTGAAACTTCACCATATCCAAAAAAAAGCATGTTAGAACAGGATTAAATTCTTCTTACCCATTACAGAATTATACAGAGGGTTCTCTAACATCCACTGTTCACAAAGAGACTCTGGCAAATGGTTCACTAAGTAAAGTGAGATGGAATGTCTTATCCCATATTTGATACTGCTTGGCTCAAGACAGGAAGCAGGGTATGTATTTTATGCACAACGATGATTAGAGGCCTGTATTTGTATGTGGAACATGTACTCAAATTTCAAATCTTTTTTTGTTTTTTTTTGCTGGGAATTTTTCTGGAGCATGTGGTGTATATTGTTTTCTGCCAAGCATCAAGGGGCTGTTTTATAAAGGACTCCTTTTTTGGGGGGTGGGGGGAGTGGATCCTCTTCTTTCTTTTCCTTTCCCAAAGTTTTCTTGTATCTTCTCCACAAAATAAAAATTTCTTTCTTCTAGTTCACTGACTTGGATATTCAAGCAGCAGTGCGATAAAAATACCATATTGCATTTCCAATGAACTCCTTTAATTAGATGAGATGAATTAATTGGATTTTTGGGACTTGTCTGTGAAAGTATAAGATACTCACTTTTGAAACTCCCAGGCATGGTGTGGCCTGGGAGCTTTCTCAGTTTGCTCCTATTCAGGACATGGTGTAAGAACTGTCATTTGAAGCCTGTCATTTTCGTTCCCCTTGGGGGTTTTACAAATGGCCTAGTGATTTTTCAGATAGCAGAGAATAAATCAGTAGTGATTTGGCCTGCCCTTCAGCCTAGGGCATTCCCTGGTTATCACCAGCCTCATCATCAGGTGCTTGTGTTAGACATTTCTCTGTCCACACCAGCAGGTGAGATGGTAATCTAAGAGTTGATTTCCAACACGTGCGAAGGGACTTTCGAAAGTCTCCCTAGCCCCAGTATTCTCTTGCCCTGTATAATTTTAAGGGTCCAGGCATTCAGGCTTGGATGGTCCTCCTTATGTCTTTCAGGGCCTTGGAAAATCCTGGAATTTAGACAGGGGCAGTAAGTGAGTGGCTGTAGCCCTTGAATACCATTTGGGACCTTAACTCATTCTACTTTGCATTATAATTATTTGGTTTTTAACGACTAGGTTTCTATACTTTCAGGGGTAAAGCTGATTCATTCTCTGTATCCCAGAGTCCACCTCCAAGGTGATAGGTTGCTTGATAGGTGCTTAGTAAATATCATATTTGATTAACTTTTTGTAGCCTTCTCTTTAGTCTAGAAATTCTAGATCCCAAATAGAAGGTAAGATATGGTATAATCTGGACTTTTAGTTTTCTATATCTCCTTTTCAAATACAGACCTAGGGTGACAGACAAAAAAATATTGTGATCAAAGTATATAGCATTTCCTTTCATGGTGGAAAAATGTGCCTGATAAATGTTTTCTCTGCATTATTTGCCTCCAAGTATATTTTAATGACAGTTATTTGGATATTTCACACTTTATACTCGACTTGGGCTCAGATTAAGTCTTGTGTTAGTTATAACCTTGAACATCAATTAGGTTCATGAGAACAGGGATGGTGTATATTTGTTTTTAATCTGTTTCCCAGCACTTAACCCAGTGCTAAGTTTATAGTGCTAAGAAATACTTGTTGAATGAGTGGCTTTTGGTCATGGTGTCCTTTTAGTGCAGAAAAACTTTTGGATCTGAATTGTTAGACTTATTTAATTTTTTTGTAATAACAGAGAATGTTGAATAGAAAAAGTAAGTTTAGAAGATATATATAGAGAGAGAGAGAGGGAGAGAGGGAGAGAGGGAGTTAGATTTATTTATTTATTTATTTTTTTGAGTTGGAGTCTTGCTCTGTCGCCCAGGCTGGAGTGCAGTGGTGTGATCTTGGCTCATTGCAAGCTCCGCTTCCCAGGTTCACACCATTCTCCTGCTTCAGCCTTCCGAGTAGCTGGGACTACAGGCGCCCGCCACCATGCCCGGCTAACTTTTTTTCTTTGTATTTTTAGTAGAGACGGGGTTTCACTGTGTTAGCCAGGATGGTCTCGATCTCCTGACCTCGTGATCCGCCCGCCTCGGCCTCCCAAAGTGCTGGGATTACAGGCGTGAGCCACCGCGCCTGGCTGACTTATTTATTTTTTTTGTAATAACACAGAGACTGTTGAATAGAAAAAGTAAGTTTAGAAGATATATATCTATATCTCTATATATTTTACCCTCCTTGAGGTTCAAAATTGTAGGAGTGAAATTAGAGATTTACCAAAATCGGATGATGATTTGCACTTTTGAAATAACTCATGCCTTTGATTGTCACTTTAGCTACAAGTAGGTTCCTGGTCATAACTTGAATATCCCTAGAAGCCTGCTTTATGGAACTTGAGCTGCATCGTATTGTCTAAGATAGGCCTCAGTTCTTGGCCGGGTGCAGTTTATGTTCTTTGAAACTGTCTCCTTTTGGGGAGCAGGCTGAGAGATAGTGAACTCATTGAAGAGAATTGTAGCGGAACTCTCTAGCAACTTCCTAATAGAAGATGTCCCCCGCTTGACTTCTTTGGTGTTTCAGCTGCCTCATTGAAGGAAGGGACAGACTGTGCCCTTGGGACCAGAGCCTCCTTCCTAACTGTCTGCAGATGAATGAGGCACCAGCATGCCATGCTCAGCCAACCACCTGTGGTGCAAAACAGCTTTCCTGGACTCTAATCCCTTGGCATAAACCTGTGTATACAGGATTCACAAGGATATAATTCTGTGGCGTCACCTATCGGGCACATGCATTTTTTTTTTTTTTTTTTTTTTTTTTGAGACAGAGTCTCGCTCTCTCACCCAGGCTAGAGTGCAGTGGTGCTATCGTGGCCCACTGCAACCTCTGTATCCCAGGCTCAAGCAATTCTCCTGCATCAGCTTCCCGAGTAGCTGGGATTACAGGCACCCACCACCATGCGCAGTTAATTTTTTGTATTTTTAGTAGAGATGGGGTTTCATCATGTTGGCCAGGCTGGTCTTGAACTTCTGACCTCAGGTGTTCTGCCCGCCTTGGCCTCCCAAAGTGCTGGGATTACAGGCGTGAGCCACTGCACCCGGCCAGGGACATGCATGGTTTTCTACAGAGTGGCTTCAGCTTCCACGGTTCATCCCTAGACCATTTTGCTTTTTATTTTTTTCGAGACACGGTCTTGCTCTGTTGCAAGACAGAGCAAGTGGCACTGTCACGGCTCACTGCAGCCTTGACTTCCCAGGGTCAAGCAATCTTCCCACCTTGGCCTCTGGAGTACCACCAGGGCGTGTGCCACCACACCCTGCTAATTTTTTATTTTATTTTTTTAGAGATGGGATCTCCCTATGTTGCCCGGGCTGGTCTCAAACTCCTGGTCTTAAGTGGTATTCCCGCCTTGGCTTCCCAAAGTGTTGGGGTTACAGGCATGAGCCACCACTCCTGGCCTACTTTGCTCTTTTTTGCAGGTTTTTGGTTGACACTTCTCTGCAGAATAGCACCTGGCACCTCTCACCACCACTGAAAAGGATGGAATTTTATACACCTCTTTTTCCTAAGTTCTCTCTAGCAGTTACCAAGGGACCATCGGAGGTGCTTATTGTGGCCGTTTACAAAAGCCTTCCCTCCAGTCTGAGTCACCTCACCCTACTCCCTGCTTCTTCCTTTTAGCTACTCTTTTTTTCAGTAACCCTCCCTCTTTCCTCTGAAGGCTTGTGCTTGCACACACAGGCACACATACTCATGCATGCGCACACCACACATGTTTCCTGTCCTCTGGCTCTCCCGTATCCTATGTAAAACCTCCTACTGCCATTTAAGTGAAACTCTTCTAGCACATAAGAGTTTTCATCTCAGAAGCTCAATTTTACCTTTCGCTTTTCAGATTGAGAACACCCAAGGGTTTTAATAATCTGGCGAATGTTTTAAAAAAGGACATATTTTTTAAAATCTAGATTGCAAAAGTAATACTGTAGCATTGTTGAGTTCAGACATTATAGAAAGTGAAAGTTCCCTATCATTTGTTTCCCATAACCACCTTGAATAGTTTAGTGGATATATTTTGTTCTAAGCACATGCTGTTTATCTTCTTGAAAACAGGTTCATTGCATACATATTCTCTTTTGCAATTTCTCTTATTAGAAAAGAAGATTAATCATATATCAAACACTATTCCATGTCATTCCATATAGATCTTTCCCTCATTCTGTTTTTACAGCTATAAGGGAGTCTGCTGTGAAAATGCTCCTTTGATTAGTTTGTAACTGAGTGTAAAATTTGGCATTTCACTCTTGATTATAGTCTTTTTCTGTATATTCACCCCCAATTCTTTGAGAATGAGGAGTACCCTAATTTTGTAAGCATAATTTTGGGGGGCTTTGGGGTGAAAATTAATTTAAATGCTTATTTTCTCAGTTGCCTACCTCCATTTAAAAATCAGTTTTAAGGGCTATAAAAAAGCCTTATGATATGAAGGCCTTTTTTTTCAGTATAAAAATAACATACAATTTATTTTTTTGCATTTATTCAAAAGACCAAATTACACTAGCCAAGAAATGATCAGTCTCATGTAAAAGAATAATACGTGTTCTCCTTGAATCAAGACTACTCTGAGATTCGGAAATGCCAGTAGCAGAAGGTGGGGTGTGACCCCTTAAGTAAGTGTGACTAGTTAAAGGTGTATGAATATTCTTTGTGGAAAGCGGGCTGCCAGATACAATTTCAGGCTGTTTCATATTACTTCACACGGCGCTTTCAAACTGCTTATTTTCTCTCTTGGCACTAGTGAGTACAACTTATAACTGGCCAGATAATATCTAAGTCTAGGACCACGGCAGTGAGTGGGTTTTACCATGATTTGATCAAAAGTAAACAAGAAAACAAAAGTAGAGGAAAAAAAAAAGTAAGAGAAGGAATCACATTTTTTTCATTATGGGGCTAAAATGCTGCATGTTGAATTTTCACTTTCTGATTAGAACCCACAGTTGAACAGATCTGATTTATTTTTTTGGGGTCAGGAAGAAACTGTCAAATTTTAGTTTGACTGTTCTTTTCTTTAGGTCTCCCCCCTTTCTTCCCCTACTTTTTTTTTTTTTTAAAGCATTACTATATTAATCAGATAGCAGCCACTGTTTGACATGTCCTTCTGCAGTGGCTGCAGATTAAGTCTGAACCATGTCAGAAATCTCTTTGCATTTTTCGATGTAGCGGAAATGAACCTGCTTCATTCCATCTTAACAGCTTTAGCCAAATGGCTCAGAAGGGATCTACCCGATTTCATAAAGAAGAGTTAATGTGCAGTCTGGTTTAATACAGGTGCCCTTCAAATGCATTTTTGTTTTGTTTTGTTTTCTCACCTCCAAGTTTAATATGTCCATGGACATTGGCTTTACTTTCCCCAAGACGAGTCCATGAATGACCTTGTTCCAGTATCCCTTGCTGATTTGAGTTCCCAAGTAATAAGCGTGGGAACGTTTTCAGTGCAGCAGCCGGGAGAAGAAGGGGGATTCAGTAGTTGCTGTTCAATGCATTCACTCTCTACCTGCTGGCTTCAGACAGTATTAACTTTATGTGCTCCTTGTGCATTGTGTTTAATTAAAAGCAGTTCTCTTCACAGAGGCACTTGTAGGATTTTTTTTTTTTTTTTGCCCTGAAATGAATAAAACAAATAGGCATCTGGTATTTGTTTTGTATAACACGATCCCCATAAAATGAAGAGTAATAAAACATAATTATCTGTAAAGGCTTGTTTTATAAGGCTGAGAATGGGCTTGTTTCTACCAGGTTTTTATATTCATTCATAGGAGAAAGAATCTCTTTGTACATTAATATGTAACAACAATAAGAACAAGTGCTTCCCAATTACATGCATGAATCAAACTTATCTTTTATTAAACAATTTTTTTTCTGTTGTAGTATGCATGATAAAAGTTTGTCATTAAATTCTTTCTGTGTAAACACATTAGATTGAAGGAAGATGTTTTCCTTCAATATTCTGTTCAACTGGCATAACTTTATGATTTTTTTTCTCCCTAGCATAATTAAAGAAACAACTTTATGGTTGGTTATTGACTTTTTTAGGTCAGAGAGCACTCTGTGGATTCTAAAACCGCCTTCTGGAAAAGTACACATCAAACTTCTACATACGTTTTTATAGGGTTTGTAGAGCTCTGATCCTTGGTTAAAGATCCCTGACAATGTCTAATAGCTATTTTGAAAACTGTACCTCCAATCTGAAGCTAAGGTTTTAGTTTTAGTTTTAGTATGTGAATAGCTGATGAAACGATTCAATGGTTTTGTAGCATTGGATTCAATTTCAGGGTTGGGCTCCTTTCTAGGAATGGAGGAACATTCTTATCTCAGGAAAAAAAATTCAGAGTGTGGGAAGTACGAAAATTATTAATTCAAAGGTGTATTTGCTGTCAGATTGGATGGCAGTGCCTATATCCCTAGGGGCTCCTGTTCCCAAGACTGTTTTCATTGTTTCTATCCAGCGCTGGGCACGAGCCTTGAAGTGGCGAATTCATCCTCTGAAATTGTGTGTCCATTGCTGCAAGAATAAAAGAAGCAGTAACAGAATCATGCAGCGCAGTATTTCATGGTGACAGTTTTATGTGGTTGTGTGATGTTGCAGAGTCTTGTAGGTGATATCTACCCTTTTCTTTTGAATCAAAACACGGGGTTTTACTGGAGGAGGGAAGTTTCAAAAACGACCTAGTCTAACACAAAATTAAGCTCCTAAATAGTTATCCCATTCTGTCTACTACAAAACTAATTGCTTACAGGAAGTAGAAGTACACATATCTAATATTTATATCCTGTTTGAGTAGTGGTTTCTAATTTTAGATTTCTAACCCCTTTTTACATTATCTTTGAAATTATACTGAAACATTCATATTATTATGAATGCAAGCTGAATTAAATAGACCAAGATTCTCGGTTTCTCCCTTCATGTTGTCATCTACTAGAGAATGAACAGCTTAAAATAAGTGCATCAGTTCCTCATCCAAAGGGAAGCTGAATATTCCAATTCAAGATCAGCAGTCACTTTGCGTGCTTACTGGAAATACCATTTTTGAACATACTTGGCAACTTAAAGTGCCCAATTAAAAGCTCTGTTGAAAGAGGAAGTCTGTGGATGTGCAATTAGTCCTTAGGATTCAGAGCATTTCCTTTATGTGTGGAAGGCCATAATATGAAATCACTGGTCACAATAGCTTTATGCCAGGTGCTTAGAATAGAAGGCATTTTCAGGATGGATTATTTCTGTACTCTTGCTCCTAAAATGGTTTACCTAAAGAGGCTCCCAAGTCCATAAAAATACTGGTGGTGTCAAGAAATTTTGGAGGTGGCCTTTCACAGATTTTAGGCAGTCAATAAATATAACTAGCCATGTACGTGATAGGCAATACACAAGACTTGCTTATATTCCTAGACTTTCTGTTTTATCTGATTGACAGTGTTCCTCTTCCCACCTTTCTATTCATTTATTTATTTTTAAAAGATGAGGATTGGGTACTAGAAAATTAGCCAGTATTGTGGGCTTTTCCTTACTAAAAAAATGAAGCCTCGCTGAGTAGGGCCAGATGAGCTGTATATTCTGAGATTATTTATAGTGTTTATGATAGAGAGACCAAAAACAGTAAGCACTTAATAGCTTTCCTTATTTACAAGTCAGATTCATCTAAGGGATATTTTTCTTTTATTTTTCTGGTGCTTGAAATGTTCCTTTAAAATAGATTATCAGAGGATACACAGTGACACAAAATTTGTTGCTTGTGAAAATGCAGAGTGGATTAAGCTTTTCTTTTTCAAGGCTCTGCAACAAAACAGGTATATTTTTATTTCAGTAAAAACACTGCTTTTTTGCCTCCGTCACACACACGATTAACATAGGATAGATATGTGTATGTGAACATGTGGCTGTTGTTCCCAGTCGTGTAATGGATGCATTCCATTAAAGTTTGCAGTAAAGTGAATGTTTATTAAGCAAATTGTTTTTCCCCAGTGACTTCTACTGTAAATATGGCATTGTCTTTCAGTAGGCTCTAAATATAGTATGTTCCCATATTCTTTGGTAAGATGACCAACCAACCAAAAAAAAAAAAAAAAAAAAGCCCCCAAAACAAACAAAACAACCCTTTAGGTACCATAAATCTATAGGAAATACGAACCTTCTGATGAACTGGCCCGATACCACTTATTGTTGTCCCCCACCCCTAAGCTATGGTATATGGCTTTAATAACAAAATGGCAACACACAATAGTACCACAACCTGGAGGGCGTTACTCTTTCTTCTCCTCACCCTTCCTCCCATTGTTCCCATGGGAGAGAGGACAGACACCAAGGCTGTAGCAAATAGGTTATTTTAATAACTTCTGCATCCTCATTTCCATATGATATACATTTGATATCCAAGTTGAATTTACCCACCTCTCTCTAAACACTTTTTCCTAACCCTTTGTCAATTTGTCACACCATCTTTGGATGAAGAGTGCTACCTGATGGTGTATGATGCTTAACAATCGAAACATCTGTACCTTGTTAGCCATAAAGGCTCATCCCATTTCCTTCCATAAACATCTATTGTAATACAATATGGATTGTGTGAGGCACTGGGCTTTATGCCCCCAGCCCAAATATCTGTCATCTATTAAGTACTTACTGTGGATAAAGAAGGCAGTATACTTAACACGCACTATTTCATCTAATTTTTGCAAAAGCTCTTTGAGTACATTAGGCCAGTCTCCATTTTATTAATACGGATGAAGAAAGTGAGACCAAGACTTGTTCAATGACTTGCCCAGAGTCGTGCAAAGCATAAGGGGTGGAGTAGGATTTGAACCCTGCGTGAACTGGGCTCTGGAATCAAACGCTTCCCTAATGCCATGCCCTAGGTCTCAGCCTGGAAACTGTGCTCCCAGAGTCACTTAAGCACTTTTCAAAACACTGACATATGTGGACCCAGCACTTTGAGGAGGTGGGCTCTGGGCATTTGGGTTTTGAAGGTTTTGCAAGTGACCCTGGTGCTCTGTCAGGCAGGCTTAATAACGACTGAATTATATAACATGCCCAGCTTGGTTTCTTGCTTGGTTGTTGAATTGCTGCATGAAAATCTGATCCCTGTAGTCTTTGAGCCTGCAGCCCAGTGAAAGAGATGGATGTGCACACAACCAAGCATGAGCAAGATGCATTATGACAAGTACTATGGTAGTACAGACTTTGTGCTCTGTGATAATTCCCATGACACGACTTGCAGTTGATCCCAGGAGGTAGCATCTGGGACATAGTCACTTCAGCAAGTCCTATTTATTCTAGCTTGGAAGAGTTCCTTGCATCTTTACTCTGTATACTCTGTGATCACCCGACAGTCTTGGTCTAGGTTATTATAAAAGTCCCAGTTGAGGATCTTGAATCTCTCCCATTCAGTTTGACTGAGAGAGCTTGGTGATTAGATCAGTGGTTTGTATATTACCTCATTTGTCTTCCAAACTAATAGATATGTTCCTCAGGATCCACTCCAGTGGGATTACTAGGTCAAAGATAAATCATTACCAGACTGGTTGATGGTATCACCCAGGCTGGTGTGCAGTGGCATGATCTTGGCTCACTACAGCCTCTGCCTCCCGGGTTCAAGCAATTCTCTTGCCTCGGCCTACGGAGTAGCTGGGATTACAGGTGTCCACCACCATGCCCGGCTAATTTTTTATATTTTTGGTAGAGATGGGGTTTCACCATGTTGGCCAGGCTGGTCTCGAACTCCTGACCCCAAGTGATCTGCTCGTCTCGGCCTCCCAAAGTGCTGGGATTACAGGTGTGAGCTACTGCGCCCCGCCTCCCTCTTTTCTGATTGAGACCCATTGACCAATAGCTTGGTCAATAGTGCTTGATTCTTGAGTTTAGAAAACTTCTATTGAGCTTCTTACTATGTCCTGGGGATTGTGCTGGGCAGTAAGAACACCTGAAAGGGTGTGGCGTCTTAGGAGCCTATTAAACTAGATTAGGAAGAGAGGTGTTGAGGTGTCACCTAGGGCATAGGCAGAGAACCTGTCTGCCTAATGATACTGGGTTTAGTTCTTGAATTCTTTATACTCAGAATATGGATTAGGGCCAGGCTGGCCTTGACAACCTGAATCATTAAAGACTTATGGTGACTGGTGGGTGATTAGCCACATAAGAAGAAGATATATTCATAACAGATATAATAGGAGCAATGGGGACTCAGTGGAGAGTATTAAATAGTACAGTGTTTTCCATAAATGTTTTTTAATTGTGGAGATTACTGTTCTGTAGATTATTCACTCAGGCATTGAATATGCATTTATTAAGTGCTTTTTGTGTCCTAGGCTCATTCACAAGTCTAAATTGCAAATTTGGTTCTTAAATTCCTCAAGATCAGAGTTTAGCTAAAAGTATCATTATATCCTGAGATGGAATTTTATCAAATTATATGCTTAAAATGAGGAGATATGTCTGTTTCTCCATCTCGCAGGCCCCACCAGTTTAACCGTCAATTGGTCTTGTCAATCAACTATAAGAGATGTAAAAATGTCTTGGGCCATAAGTACATACTCCAGGGCGTATCCTGGTGACAGAGATTGAGAAACTGATTGGAAGAGAGTTGTAATCACTAGTGCTGGCCTTACTGTTCTGAAATTTCTGGTTTCTTTCCCTCGCTCCAAACTTAATTCTTTCTTCTCTGTTTTCAATTTCAGAAGAAATTTAGAATGAGTGAGGGAAATTAAAATGAAGTCCAGAAGACCAGCAGAGAGTTCACTGGGCATGTGGGTAGGAATGACTTGTGAGAAAACCATTTGAAATGGAATTAAAAGAAAATGTGTTCAACTCACTATATAATTATAGTTAGCTTGACCTGGTGTTTTGGGTTGCATTACCTGTAAGTTTGGAACTCATTTGTTGTATAGAAATTGATACCCCACATTTACTTAAATTTTGCCCATCTGTTTCTTGTTAAAAGAAACTGGACATCTGCTAAAATATCCTTGTTTTGGATTACTCAATCTTATTGTCACTTATAATGGTTTTATTTTGGGAGAGGTTTATTCATATTAGTATGATTGGGAAAGAACAGAAAGATCTTATTGGAAAATAAATTTAGAATTTTCCAAATAATAAAATCAAAAGATTTCCAGCGGTAATCTTAAGATGCCTTTTCATGATGTCTAGTTTTAGAGACTTTTTTTCCTCTCAGATGTGAAGAACAATGCTTTTTAGGACAATAGTGAAACTTATATGAGAATTGTTCTTTTTGCATTGTGTTATGGTGCATGATGCGAAAGTTTAGAAATAAATATATCCCTGGATACAACAGGTCTCAGTTAAGACATCAGCTATTTTTAATGCATTTTGTTATTTTTGGCCTGGCATAGTATCTTAGGATGAGAAAATCCATCCCCTTCCCTTAGTCTGAGGTCACATGTTGCCATCAGTTCTCTATAGTGGAGTTAATGATGTTATGGTTTTAAAATAACGGGAAATTAACATTTCTTGTCCCCATGATTGTGGCCGCAGGACTTGGTCATTTTTATACTGTTAATCACACTCCTCTTTTGCAAGAACTCCCCGACTCTTGTTTCCCCCAGCAGTTAAATGCCATATTTTCATATATTTACCTTATACCTGGCTAAAACCTTGCAATTTTTTGTTTTGCTCTCGGTTTTTGTGACAATTTTAAGAGGAAGGCAAGTAATGTACAGACTGGGTTGAAAGGAGAAAATGGAGCAGTTGCAATTCCCCGGGGCAGGGTAAGAGACTGTTAATACATTAGTGATAGGAGGGCTTCTGCAGAAAATACGACTGTACAATTAAATGGGGCTATTAAAAGCACGCCAGCATCAATTCATTAAATGACAGTGGCAATTTCTTTGTAATCCCCCTTTCCCCTTCTCCTCCTGCGACTCAGTATATGCAGGGATGAAAGGCAGATGGGCGAAGATCAGAAAGACTACTGAGGAAGAGGTACAGTTATTTAGATGTCTGCTTCCTCATCTTCTTTGGGGGCAGCTTCTGTGATGAAAACACTTTATGAAAGGTAAGACCCCAAAATACCTGTTCTGTAGACATTGGGGATGAAAATGTGCATTCTAGCAGATGATCTGGTTCTGCATTCCAGAACACTGCTCTGACTTTAGAAGCAGTTATCTATGCATAGTGTATCTACTTGGAGCTAAAACAAAGGGAGAAATTGTTTGATTGAAACCTTCTTATTGCAAAAGTATGCAGAATTGACATTCAGCAATCTTATGTGAATATACTGCAAAATGTTTCTTTTTCTGGAAAACAGTGTATTTTAAAAATCAGTTGGAATCTGGTTACCTGCATGACCTAGTGAGAGCTTCAAGGCTTGGGAAAATGGTTGAGATTAGTGGTTATGAGTATTTGATATCCTTTTGCGTGTCATTTAATTGTCTAAGCCCCCATTTCCTCATCGGTAAAATGGTGATTCTGGTATCTGTCTTTTTAGTGCTGCTCTGTAAAATTAAACGAGATACTGAATGAAAAGCATTTTGCTCAGTGCCTGGCATAAGATAAGTGCTCCCTAAATATTAACTAGTTTTATTATCCATTGAATTTTAGGTCTCCACCCTCCCCCCCACCCCGCAAAAGACTTAATGGTCTTATCTGCCTGCTGAAGAGTAGGGTTATGAGGAAGCTGAGACGTAGAAAGATGATGTGTTAATTAGTGAAGAAACCAGAATTGGAACCACATTTTATGACTTCCCACTGCACTGAAGTGCCTCTCATAGTATGAGATTTCTGTATTTAGTAAAGGAGGGCCAACACTTGCTCCACCTATTATAATAGATAAGGTATGCTTTTTATCTATATACTTAAAAATGTAGTTTTAAGTTCATTGCTCAGGTTCTTTTGGTGGCAAAAATCCTTGCACTTTAAAAGGCATTATTATTGGCTGAGTTTTAAAAGAACTACCTTCAGAGAAAAATGCATTTCATTTTGATTATGCCCAACACCTGCAGAATACCATTTAAACTACAAGTGATATAAAAGGTTAAGTATTTGATTAAAACTAATCTCCTTTAAAAACTAATGCTTCAGTCTCCACCAGAACTTCTTCAGGGAACTTCAGTGTTTTGCTGATAACTGGATCCAATTTATGGGAGGTAAAAAAAGGCAGTTTTTACTTAATTCATCTATTAGTTTCCAGACTTGATATATTGAATCTAACGAATGGTGAAATTGATAAGAGAAGAAGTTTGAGTGGTTAAAAAATGGATGATATCTCCTATTTCAGGGAAACAGTATTTGATCAGATTTCAGGGTGGTACGAAGTTCTTGTTGATGATAAAAGGCAAGTCACATTTATCAGCTGAACAACTCAGAAAACACAGATGATTTGAATTTGTGGAGGCGTCCTCCATACCATTATCTCCATTGCTTTGATGATTGTCTGAGGTCTCTACCAAACAGATACTCATATTCATATTTCCAGTTCAAATCCCTGTTGCACTGTGAACTCTTTGGGAACAGAGACCACATTTGCCTTTTCAACCAGTGCCCAGCAGGGTGCCTGGAGGCATTAGGGAATATTTATTGAATAACGGAATGACTCACACTGTATGCCAAAATCTGGCTTCCCTGAGTTTATATGCCTCTGGTAACCTTTTGTAAATGACACCTTTTCTATATGATTAGCCACTTCTATTCTTTCTTTCTATTGAAGTTATTTCTTATTTCCAAGTAAATCTTGTTGCAGCCATCCTCCTCCTGACTACATCCAATGTGGTTCATGTTTTTTCTTTTCTTTTTAATTTTGGGAGGGGTGTGAAGTGCAAGATAGAACATAATGTGGGCTGAATCCGGGGCTATTCAACTTGACTAGTGTCTTTAGCCTTCCAGAATGTTGAGAAAGTAATTAGTGGGTGGGGTGGGGGTGGGGGCAGTGTTAGAAGAAATGGCTGGGGTTCTTTGTATCCAAAAGAATGTTTCTCCTTGGTGATGAGGCAGGTATTGTCACCCCTCTGAATAAATCCTTAGGCAAAGTACAAAAACATCAGCCGGCTGAACAATGCCTGGCCACTCTGGCCTTAGGATTGCAATACCTTATGGGTAAGTTTAGAAATGAGTTTCCTGTTCAGGTTTTAGGCCTGTCATACTGTTGAGTGGCTGTCTAACCTTTGAACTTTCTGTGTTTTTGACATCAAAAGGAACTCTAAGCTTTACCAAAAAGGTTTTATTCGAGTAATTAATACTCTTCATGCACAGAGGGAAATTAGCCTCCAACTTGTGGACATGGTGAAAAATTAGTATCTTCCCATTTGCTTGGCTTGTTTGAACTATAGTTGATTATTTTTAAAGATAAGGGGATCAAATTTCCTTAATATTTCAGTACGTTGCTTTTTGTACCCTTAAAATTATTTTTTCCTATGCAGAATTGACTTTGATTAAAAAATGTTTTTGATGACTATTTTCCTGATTCGTCAGTATATCTAGTTGTGTTCATTTTACTCATGAAAAATCTTGTCTATGAGGGACATATTTTTAGTAACATTTTTATAGCCTGTAAGAACTTTTATAGCAAAAACAGGAATCATTAAGTGTGTGTGCATTTATCATAACTTCTCTTTTAATGGAACTTCAAATCTTAACTCGTGTTTTTGCAGCAGTTTTTTTGCACATGGTAGGTTCTTAATATTTGAATGGAATTCAGTGTGATTGTTCTTTGTGTTCTCAAAAGTCTGATCTTTGTAACAATTTGTCTTTCACTTGAGACTTTTTTTTTCTTTGCATATGTGCACGTATCACTCTTGGTTTTCCTTAATCTTTTTTAACTAAACACATCTATAACTCATATTTCCCTATTTATGAATAGGAGCAATTTAAAATTTCCCAACATGGTGGTATGTGATGTAACATAACCAAAGGCTACATGTTTACCCTTCTTTAATTACCCTTCATTTGCGGAAAGATGACGTATGTATTTATGATGTAAATGTCTTTCAGAATGACCTTTGGGACTAAGCTTTTTTTTTTTTTCCACCAAAAAATGGTCATGACCTAGGAAGCCTTGTTAGTAAAATTTAAAAAGGAAAAGTTGGCTGTGCATGGTGGCTCACGCCTGTAATCCCAGCACTTTGGGAGGCCGAGGCGGGTGTATCAATTGAGGTCAGGAGTTCGAGACCAGCCTGGGTAACATGGTGAAACCCCATCTCTACTAAAAATACAAAAATTAGCTGGGCATGGTGGCCTGTGCCTATAATCCCAGCTACTCGGGAAGCAGAGGCATGAGAATTGCTTGAACCTAGGAGGTGGAGGTTGCAGTGAGTGGAGACTGTGCCACTGCACGCCAACCTGGGTGACAGAGCGAGACTTCATCTCAAAAATAAAATAAAATAAAAATAAAAAGGAAAAGTCTGGTCAAATGCCCCTTGTTCTTCTTCAACAGATATATAATGAGTTGTGTAAAAAAGGAGTTGGAAAAAGAATCTGTAGATTCAAAGTGACTTAAAGAATAGAAAAAAAATTTGTTTTAAAAAATGGCCAAGACTAAATCGTAGTGTCTAGGGAGGTACACCTGAATAATAAAACTATAAAGAAATACAAAATATGATTACTACTAAGAATAGTCTGTTGCCAGTAGTATATAGAATGAGCACTCAAATTATAACAGAAGCATTTTGGTATTCATAAATGTTCTTTTTTTAAAAAGAACACAATCGAAATTATAATATAGGCTGTAAGTACTGATTTTAATTGTAGTGAATGTGAAAGTGTTGTTAATGAAAATATAAAGAATATTTGTTAAAGTGTGGACCTAGCCAGGAATACTAGGTAGAAAAGGTAACTCTTTAAAAACATTTTTTTAAATTGTGAAGTTAATTTATTGTCACTTTGTTTGATATTTATTATTAGAGTCCCTAGGTTAATTCTGTTTTTATTGCTTTTCAGAATAATTAAGACCTAAATCTTCTGCTGAATTCTGTTTAGTTTCGTTATTTCTTTTGCCATGTTCTTTCATTCCACAAATGTTATTGAGCACTTCCAGTGTACCAAGCCTTGTGTTTACTGCTTTGATGATAAATGCAATAAGGTAATGCTGCTTTTAAGGATCCTTCAGGATAGGATCTTGTAGCAGGAAGGACTTAGTATTTTTGCTATAGAAGTGTATGGAGAGCTATCTATGGTGCAATAACTGTGGAAATACAGTTTTTATTCTATTTGGTTCCCATATACGTTGAGTCCTCCTTTGGTGGGAATTTGATCAGGGTGGTCTCAGTTGAATCCTGGCTGCATACCCCTCAGTAAGGAAGAAGGCCTTGGAGGTGGATCCTAGGGGACTGTGATGGTCCTGGAAGGCTTGAGAATACCTGGAGCTGGAAGCTCCTTGCTCATTGGTGACCTTTTTCATATACAGCAGAACTCTTGGCATTCCTAGCATACTACCTTGAAAGGACTGTGTCTTGCCTCCTAGAAATTCTGGACTTGGTAGAATCATTTGTTTATGTTATTTTAAAAAGAAAAAAAATCTAAAGTGTACTTTTTGGAAGAAAAATGAACTTGTTTTTGGACTTTTCTGTGTGTTGTTTCTTTAATTGAAAATTCTGTCTGGAGACTGATTTTCAACCCCCTTCCTTTCCCTGTAGTTTTAAATTGTAACATTGCTTTCCAAGCATTTCAAAAAAACAACAACAAAAAAGAAATATTTTATTATTACTCTATTTTTATTTGCTCATTAATAATCTTGATTTTCTGTCTATATGAAAGAAAAATGACTGTATAATTTTCATCCAGTTGTACAGTCAATTCTATAACTGAAATACAAGATAAAAAATAAGTAATTGATTTACTTAAGAAAGAAAGGCATCTTGACCTCCTAAAAATTTCATGAAATATTCACTCTGCTGAGTGAAGGTAATTGTCAGCAGACCCTTCTTTATAATAGGAGCTCACTTACTCTTGTGAGCACTGACGGTGTGAGCACTTGTGGCAGGGATTGGGTTTCCTGAGGAATCCGTAAGACACTTGCATTGCTTTTGGGCATGAGGGTGAATAACACAGCCATTGGCCTTCAAGGCCTTTGAGGAGGTGTTCTATGGGGAGAGGGGCTGAGACAGACATATTCCTGAAAGGAATAATTACTGAGTGATAGTGGAAATATATACAAAGACTTTGGGAGTAACAGTGATGGAGGGGCCCATTGAAAACTTACTAACGTTTACAGCTGTTGTTAAAATTCATCCAAACCAGCCAATTATATCTACGTTCTCTAGAATGAAAGTACAAAATGATTACAGTGGGTGTTCTAAACAACAGTGTTGACACAATACCCTTTTCCTACTGGAATGGGAATCTAATGGGGAAAGTGAAATTCTTTCTCAAAACCTTATCGGTGTTGATACCTTACATGTACAAGTGAAAGCAGCTGACTTTGTGTTTTGTGGCCTTTGAGATCATATAACTCTTATAAAGCAACTTATAAATTTTCTGGGAGGTTCTTTTGGAATATTGCTTTATGTTTTGTTTTAGGAATATACTTCCCTCTCCCCTGAATTATCTCAGTGGGGATATATAAATCTACTCCCTGTCCAAAGCATAACCATGTATGTATTTGTTTTCTCTTTATCATATGATATAGTTTGGATATTTGTCCCCCTTAAATCTCATGTTGAGATGTAATCCCCAATGTTGGAGGTGGGGTCCGGTGGGAGGTGTTTGGGTCATGTGGACTGATCCGTCATGGCTTGGGGCTGTCCTCAGGACACAGTGATTTCCCATGAGATCCCATTGTTTAGAACTGTGTGACACCTGTCCCCCACTCTGTCTTGCTCCTTCTCTTGCCAAGTGAGATGCCTGTTCCCCCTTCTGCCATGACTGTAAGCTTCCTGAGGCCTCAGGAGAACCCAAGCAGATGCCACTGCCATGCTTCCTGTACAGCCAGCAGAACTGTGAGCCAATTAAACTTCTTTTCTTTATAAATTACCCAGTCTCCAGTATTTCTTTATAGCAACGCAAGAATGGCCTAACATACCATATATAAACTGTAAAACAAAAACAAAAACAAAAACCCAGAACAATTACCCTCTGCAGTACAAATAACAACTTTCTTCCAAAGGAACTTCTTTCATTGTTTAAATAATGAGAAACTTGTGTCGTTAGAAACACTGTGTAGGGTGCAGCGTCCCCTCATTACAAACATTTCTGTGCCTTAGAGGACACCCCTCCTGATATGTATCCTTAGAAGGAACACATAGATCAACCTCTCTTCCTTTTGTCCAGCTGCAGTATCGGGAATGGAGACACAACACGGTCAAGGTGCCTAAAACTAGAGCGGCCTGGGGTGAGTCTAGCCTTGATCTTCCCGGATACTATCGTTTGTCAGACTCCAACACTGTGCACAGCCTGGTCTCTCTGGGCCCAGGAATTGGGGCACTTGCTCAAAGATTCCTTTGCAGGTGCTCCTGGAAATCAGAGCAGTGTTTAAGCAGGATTTAAAGCAGTAACATCTGTCAGATGTAACCATGGCATTATATCTGAGACAAAAAATTGTAGGAGGAAAAATGCCTGTTCGGAGTGTTCGGTTACTGAAAACCCGCTTTTTGACTAGTGTTTTATTGTAGTGATGGGAAATGAATGAGACTGGTATCTACACCTACTGGCACGGGTCTGAATAAAACCCACAGCCGGCTCTCCTCTCCCTGAGCTTCCAGGCTTCTGTGGTCCAGATGTTCATGTTCCTTCCAATTTGCCCCAGAGCAAACTGTGACCCTCATCTATCTTTTTTTTTCGTTTTGCATTTAACAAAGTTGTAAAGGGATTTATATGCTTTCCATTAGCCTTAGCAAAGCTGCTGTCATGAATATTTAATGGCAAGAGCAGTTTGTTTTCTTTTACTCTTTCCCAGCCTTCCCTCCAGCCCCCAGCTCTCCCTTCTCTTGCCTGGAGAAATGTAAATATCTCGCCCCTCACCCCTTGGCCGGATCCCAAAGCCCCGGGCTCGCTCAATTCAATGTTCTCACCCGTCTGGTGGGGACCTTTTTTTTTTTTTTTTCTCTCCTCTCTCTCGTAGCCCCCCACGAGGCAGCCAGGGTGGTGGCCGCGGTGCGAGGGGCCGGACGCGCGTGGGGCTCTGCCTGGCCCGGGCCTCCGCGCCCTCTGCCTGCACCACAGCTCAGCGGCCCGGACAGACGGTCCTTTCCTTTGAACTTCACAGGAGCACAATAGCTTCCGTGCAACTTAGCTGGAGCTCCCTCGGATGCATTCCTGGCTCTTCACGGGTCGCTGGCCCCTTTCTCTTTGCAACAGGAAAAGGGGCGAATGTCTGGGACAGAAAATGACTTCTGAAGACACGAAAAGATTTACCGTGTCTAGAGCAACCTCTGAACTTTTGTGGTGGTGATCTCAGAAAAATGCATATTTTCCTATTGGTTGCTTAGATCATCTCCCATCCTTCTTCCCTCCCCCTCCCACTCCCCGCAGTTATTTATCTAATTTCTCCATTTCTGTCATAGCTCACCCTCACCCCCACCCCCACCCCCACCCCACCCCCATTCCGGTTTTGCCTTTTCCTTAATTCTTTGTCCGCTCTTGTGCTGCGGGAGTGGAAGGGTCTGAAGGGTGAGGCTGGGAGAGGGCCTGAAAAGTTTGTGTTAACTGAGAAGGAAGGTTCCAGGAGAACCCTCCTCCCTTCTCTAATGAAGTCAAACCTGCTGGAGTGTGCCTGCCCCAAGGGACTGTTGGAAAGATGAGAGAAGGAAATCCATATAAAATGCTTAACACAGTATTTGGCTTTAGTAATTGTTCAGTAAGTCATAGCTATATGTTATTAATATGATACACAGTCATTCTTCTGAAATAAATGGGCATGAATGCTTCCCTTTCTGTATAAGGAATTATTTGTGCTGGATCCTTCTTAAAAGGCCCTCTTCTCTTCTCTTCTCTTCTCTTCTCCTCTTCTCATCTCTTCTCTTCTTTCTCTTCTCTTCCTTTCCTCTCTCTGTAGCCCAGGCTGGAGTGCAGTGGCATGATCTCAGCTACCGCAACCTCTGCCTCCCAGGGTCAGGCAGTTCTTGTGCCTCAGACTCCTGAGTAGCTGGGATTACAGGTGCGTGCCATCATGCCCAGCTAATTTTTGTATTTTTTTGTAGAGATGGGGTTTTGCCATGTTGGCCAGGCTGGTCTTGAACTCCTGGCCTCAAGTGATCCGCCCACCTTGGCCTCCCAAAGTGCTGGGATTACAGGGGTGAGCCACCGCACCCTGCCAGAGCTCATCTATTTCTGATGAATGCCATCCACAGCATGCTTCACTGATGGAGGTGTCATTTCATTTCTCTTTGAGTAACCTAAAATTGAATTAGTTAGCATATGTCACTAATGTATAGCATAGTTTTAATCAATTAAAAATTTGTAAAGACTCTAGATGGGCTACTAAGTGAATATATCTTCCTCTATCCTCTGGTGGACTTCACTACAACTTTTGACATATTTCGATACTGAAATTCTTAATAGATTTGGCTTCAAATTCCAACCTGATGAGATAATATTGGCATCTGCCCCTGAAGTCCAGTATCAGGTCATTCTTGCTCCACTTCAGGCGTCTCTCAAATTTGGGAATCGTGCTCCTCGTGTCTTGGATGGCTATATTGGCAAGTCAGAACCCTTCAGTTCATCTCTGTAGACCTACCTGCCTTGGGTTCCCATAACCCATTAGTAAGTCCCTTTGGGTAAGAGTTCCCACTAATAATGTTTTTCTCTCGATTTTTTTTATCATGCCTTGAAACTGACTTGAAACATTTTGTTAAATGCCTTGCTAAAATCCCAACACACTTGTGAACAGATGTTGGTATGATGGAGGAATAGAAAAAAGACACGGCCAAGCTAAGATGTTGGTATGATTAAGTTGGATGAACAGAAAAAATGTGCAGCCAGATCCATCTCCAGAATCAACCAATTTCCACATTGCTTTCGATCTCATCCTATTATGTTTTCTGTAAGTAAAACTTCCACTGCAAATATTAATTGATGTTAAGTCAAAAGTACTGACGGTCTGGTCACAGGGGCTTAGGGAGAAATGAGAGAAGCAAAAAGGGTCTCCCCCTTAGGGTAAACTAGAGTCTTGCTGGGTCAGACAATTAGGCAACAATGTAAGGCAGTGTATAATTAAATGCTAAATTATGTAGAGCAGATTATGTGCTATGGAATGGAGAAAATGGCTCTCACAACATTTCTAATGTCCTAAATCAGTTTCCTAAATCAGAATGGTTTCATACATCCATATGTACTTAAAGCATGCTCAGTATCATTGATCCTTTCCTGCTTTTTTGAAGCAATGGTGATAGTAAACATTTTCTAAGTACCTACTGTAGGTCAGGGAACTGGTCGAAGAACTTTACAGGTATCAACTAATTTCATGCTCACCGTATACCTCTGAGATAGGTATTCTTTTCTCCATTTTGCAAATGAGGGAACCAACGGGGAGTCTAATACCCGCCCAAAGTGAGTAATGATACATTCCTTCCTCTTTTTGATTTGGTGGGTCTGTGATGAGGGTAGACTAGGAGAGGCAGTGTTGCATTCTGGGAAGTGAACCTAGATTTTCATCCTGGCTTCTTTTAACCTACTTACCTGTGTAATTAGGACCTTGGGCAAGGTGTATCATCTTTTGGAGCTTCTCCTTTGTAAAATGGGACAGGATGCTGTTTTAAGATTTAAGTGCTTCTTATGCAATAGGAGCTCAAAGAGTGGGAGCTGTTGTTTATTAAAAATAATATCATTGTCATATTCTCTACCTAAAGAGACCTGTTGAAATTGGACAGAAAAGGAACGTTTCTGTCTTGATAAGTCTTAAAACCCCAGTACCAAGTGCAGCATTAGTTTTTTGTGAGATATTTGTAGAATGGGTGGATAGAAGGATGGGAGAGGAGAGGGGTCTGAAGAATTCCTGTAGCAAGCTGAAGAGGTATCATCTTCCAGTTGAGCTATTTTTAGCCTTACTCATCATTAGTAATCAAAACAATCCTTTTCTTAGCCTTACTCCTCCCCCACCCCTGCCCCCTTACTACTTTTGCGATGGTAATCGTCATTGCCAACTTACTTTCTTTGAAATACACAGAGCTGTCTCTTCCCGTCATGGAGATTTTAACAGTAAAAAACTCACTGCACCATTACCTCTGCCTTGTATTACAGACAATAGTAAAGGACATTGTAACATCACTGTGTCAGCGCAAACAAAGAACTATGTAATTTTATCCCATATTAATACAGTGTCACGCAGAAGGTACTATCATTAGATGGCAATCTATAAAAATCGCCCCTGAGACCAGGCACTGGCACAATTATTTATTCTTCAATTATTTATTCAGTTCTAAGGATGGAAATGCTGACAGACACTGCAAAATGCTCTACCTACCAATTTACAGAAATTGAATGACGGAATCATTTGTGGACTGAAGTAGCTTTTTATTGACCCTATTTTTATTTATTTAAATTCTCACTTTCACAGCTTAACTATGTTTACTACACCCACTTACATGATAGAAATGAGAGGCTGTTTTGTTCATAAAAGCTACTTCAAAACAAATAAATTAATATTTATTCTGAAAGGGTCAGATCACAAATGGAAGCTTTAAAACGGCCTCAGGAACATTCATATCGCATCCTTAATATTTCATATGGTTTTATATTTAGATTGGCTATTTTATGTAAAGTCTTTTTTCCCTGTTTAGTGCTCATACCTCTTGAGATCCCTTTTCTAGCCAGGATGGAGGGAACAGTTACACATAGCTTCCATTTGCAGTAAGTAATTTCAACTTAATTTATGTCAGGGGAGATTTCCAGAAGGTTCCTGCTCCTGTCTGCTATTCTTGTGATTCTAATATATTATTTGTACATGATAAAATACAATTCCCATTAATTCACACTTAGTAGTCATAAAATAATTTGTTTGGTCTTAACTCCTAAAGTTTAAAAGATTATTTACATTTGTATTAATACTGAAGTTCAAAAATTATGGCTTTCTTTATAGATCAGTTCCGATTTTCCCTAAATCAGTTATTTTCAGTTTTGATTTTTCAAACACTTGGGTGAGATCCAATTTATCTCACCTTCTGATAGTTTTAAAAGAGGAGTAATTTTAATTTACATTAACTTTAAAATATTTGTATGCCAAACACTAGTTATTTTGAGGGGATCGAAACAAATCATAGCAGAGATAAGGAACTTTCAATACTTTGGGAGATTATTTTTTTAAATAACTGTATGTTTACTCTAAGTAGATATGTGTATGCATGCATTCACTTATGATATGCACACACACACACACACACACACACACACACACACACACACACACACACACACACACACACACACACACACAAGTTTATGATGTCCTT
Organism: Pongo abelii; assembly: GCF_028885655.2. Lineage (NCBI taxonomy): Eukaryota > Metazoa > Chordata > Mammalia > Primates > Hominidae > Pongo > Pongo abelii. The sequence continues at coordinate 134,283,406 of NC_071992.2, read as the reverse complement.
TAAGAATCTTGGGACTATCAGAAAAATGTTAAGTGAAATAACAATTTTCAAAAATACATTTTTGTAGTGAAAACGCACCATCGGTATTACATTACTGTATAAATCAAATTTGCTGAAGTTTATAAACATTTTTATGTCTACTTTAAACTTGGACATAATCAGATATATCTGCTGTTGACAACATGGCTCTCAATATAAAAATAATCACCTTTTTTGCTTAAAGCCTCATTCTCAGAAGTGAAACGTGTGTGTGAGGATATTAACTAGTTCACAGGATTGTTGTAGAAAATCTTTTACATATGTGGATACTGAAATTCTTATGGCCCGGATCAGTGGCCTGGATCATAGCTAATCTTTATGAAAAGATCATTGTATTATTACATTATTACTACAGGTAGATTTTCACCCTGGGCCTTGCATTAATCATTTGGTTGTACTGTCCATGATGTCCAATAGTAGATTAAAAAAAAAAACAAAAACAAAAACCCAATGCCTACAACGTTGCTACAAGTATCTTTTAACCTGTGGTGTGAAGTCATTTCCAAAGATGAAGTTTGCCATTCAAATACCATTTCCTGGTGTTCATTTGATTTCTGTAGCACCTCTTTTTCTATCTCCGCTAACTCTAGATCTGTAGTCCTTCCAAACATGCTACCTACCACTTACACTTTGCCAAAGTGTAATTTTTACTCCCTTGTCTGCTTCATAAGACAATATTTTTAGTTTCATGATTTGTAAGTGGGAGGGGGTGCTTAGCAGGAGTTGAGGTCACCAGCCCAGGGAGGAGGAAATGGAATCAGAATAACCAGAGAGGAATAGACGGGGTACTGGGCTGAAGAGCACTGTGGGAGGGTGCTATTAGTGATTCGCACTGCTAGAGTGAGACCACTCTTTGATTCTGTTTGTAGAAATTTTAAGCTAAAAGTGACAGGTTGTTGCCTCTCTTTATGTAAATTGTTACACATGGGAAGTTAACCTCTGCTACAGGATACTGATCAAGACAAGTCATGGGTGATATTGATCAAGACAAGTCACGGGCAAGTGCAAAGAGCTAAGTGGTTTACTTCATACACTAGTATGTCCCTTCTAAGTCTTTCTTCTTATTTCATATGACTTGCTTCCTCCAGCTAGTCCAAGCTATGTTTGTGTAAATAAGAACTGCCGTTTAATGAACACTTGCTATGAACCAGATACTGTGCTAGAAGGGGGTGTAGGTACTCCAGGGAAAAGGCCTCTCTGGCAGATTAGCTTGTTCACATGATAGTAGAGTCTCAAAAGGGCAAAGTAGAAGCTCTAAAGCTTCTTGCAGCTTAGGCTTGGACTGAATAAATAACAACAGTAACACAACAGCAATGGTAATAGTAATAATGAAAACAACTCTTCTAAAAAATTTGAGGAAAGTCTCTTGTCTATTGAATATAAAAAATATTTACCATTAAAGATTATTTTAAAATTTATTTTGAGTGTTTATTGTCTATCAGGCATGTGCACTTGGAATGTGTTTTTTGTAATATATTCTGCCACCTAAAAATAGGAAATATATATCCAGGTTTAGGTGTCGGGCAAGTTTTTCACTTCTGGTTTCTATTTATCTTGAATGTACTGCATTAGCCACACTATTTAACATGGGATTAAAAAAAACTGCTGTGCATGTTCTCACTTACAAGTGGGAGCTGAACAATGAGAACACATGGACACAGGGAGGGGAACAACACACACACACAGTGGGGCCTGTCAGGGGAGAGCGGGGTGGGGAGAACATTAGGGAAAAGAGCTAATGCATGCTGGGCTTAATACCTAGGTGATGGGTTGATAGGTGCAGCAAACCACCATGGCACATGTTTACCTGTGTAACAAACCTGTGCGTCCTGCACAAGTACCCTGGAACCTAAAACAAACAAAAACTGGTGTGATCTCTCTGTAAGACAGGATTTTAAAAGCATGTCTACATTTTTGAATTTTCTTTCAAGGTGCCAAGAAGAGGCTGACCACATTGTTTGAAGAATGGTTAAGAACTTGAACTTCCGAGTTTGCCAGACTTGCATTCCCGGCTCAGCTCTGGCACTGTAAGCTCTGTGGCCACACAACTTCACTGAACCAACCTGCTTAGCAGTAAAAATGAGAATAATAACATTTCCATTGAAAGGTGCTATGAAGATTAAATGAAAATGTTTTTCTAAAGCTCTAGATATATAGTGGGGGCCCTTCTCAGGTAATCAGAAAGTTGTATTTGCAGTTATTGTAACTGTTACTAATAATTGCAAATGCTCTAAAAACCTGCCACCATGGCTATTTCTTGTAGATGGTGACTTAAGCTCACCTTCCACAGTGGGAAAATAAATGATTTATTTCCCTTTAATAGCCATCACTCTGTTGATCCAGCCCTGCAAAGCTTACAGTGTGGGGCTTATGAATCATGAATCAACGCAAATGTCGCCAAGCTAAAAGAGAGTTAGCAGAAGTAGACTATGTTAAGATTAGGTTTCTGATTTAATGTGCAGCTTCTAAAAACCAAGTAGCATGTAACTGGTCTTATCCTTGCTGAGTTAAGATTGCTGGATTGTTAATTTAATAATTGGGAGAGGATAATTCTTGCAACTTCCAATTAGTATTGACTTGACCACTGCTTTGATCTAAGATGAAACCCCTTCATGTTGGTCTGATTTCCTCAGCCATGGTGTGTACAGTCTAGTTTAAAGCTAGGCTCTGTTATGTACTATGTCCATCCTGGAAAGTTCATTGGACAAGGAACAGAACAGTGGCTGTCTCAAGCAGTCAGTCACCCAGTGAATACTATAGCACCTTCTTCCATCCAGCCCTTGTATTCCTTCCCCTCATTCTTCTTTGTTACTTCACACCACATTCTTCCTTCAGCTAGTCCAAGCTATGCCTGTGTAAATAAGAACTGCAGTTTAATGAACACTTGCTATGAGCCAGACACAGTGTTGGAGGTGGTATAGGTACTCCAGGTGGAAGGCGTCTCCAGCCAGTTAGCTCAGGTGTGTTTATGTGGTGCCAGTGCCCCAAGACAACAATATTCAAAAATGCCAGGCTTCTTGAAGTTTAGACTTGAGAGTCTCCCAGTGTCATTTCTACTACATTCCTTTGGTTAAAGCAAGTTACCTGGCTAAACATACAGTCAGTGAGAGAGGGGATTGTTCAACAGTGTGCATTTAGGGAGAGAATTATGGCTATGTTACAAACAATCTACCAGAGACTTAGAGATGGCAGCTGTCTATTCCCCATTTGACTTCATCATTTATGAGCAGACATTGGTCGAGCACATATTGGGTAGCAAAACATCTATAATATTAGCTTTTAATTTTTTAAAACACTTTTATTTCCAGAAAGCTTAGCTTTATCTACAAGTACAGTTGGTCCTTGAACAATGTGTAGATTAGCGGGTGCTGACCCTGTGTGAAGCTGAAAATCCATGTATAATTTTTGACTCCCTGAAAATGTAACAGTGAATAGCCTGTTGTTCACTGGAAGCATTGCTGATGACATAAACGGTCAACTAACACGTATTTGTTTGTTCTATATATTATATGCTGTATTCTTACAATAAAGCAAGCTGGGCCTGGCGCTGTGGTTCACATGTGTAATCCCAGCAATTTAAGAGGCCAAGGTGGGCGGATCACTTGAGGCCAGTTGTTCAAGACCAGCCTGGCCAACATGGTGAAACCCCATTTCTACTAAGAATAAAAAAACTGTTTTGGGTGTGGGTGGTGCTCACCTGTAATTCCAGTTACTCAGGAGGCTGAGGCAGGAGAATCGCTTGAACCGGGAGGCGGAGGCTACTTGAGCTGAGATCATGCCACTGCACTCCAGCTCTGGGCAACAGAGCGAGACTCTGTCTAATAAATAAATAAATAAAGCTAGAGAAAATAATGTTATTAAGAAAATAATAAGGAAGAGAAAATATATTTACTATTCATTAAGTGCAAGTGGATCATCATGAAGGGCTTCTTCCTCATTGTCTTCATGTTGAGTAGGGCTGAGGAGGAGGAAGATGAGGGGTTAGTCTTGCTGTCTTGGGGGTGACAGATGTGGAAGTAAATCCTCATGTAGGTGGGAATGAGCAGTTCAAACCTGTGTTGTTCAAGGGCCAACTGTAGTTGATTAACTCATATCTCTAAAGTTAATTTTCAAACAGTTGTGATAGCTGAATGAGAACTTTTAAGATAGTACTGGACAGTAACCTTATTGGAACTGGAATGGCCTTTAGAATTTTTGTGTCCAGTTTCTTCTCACCTCCTCTTTCTCTTCAAATGTGGCAAGTGAAACTGAGAGACTTCAGTCCCATGTCCGAGGTCAGGCAGATACTTAGTGGCAGAGTGAGGACTCCAGCCCATTTCTGCAGCTCCACTGTGCAGTGGAAGATTTGGGACAAGTACATTATTTTAAAATGCCCACCCACTAAATATTACATTCCTAACTTTTCCCAATATACAAATATGCTTGAACTTTTAAAAGCTTGTTTTTGGTCGTGCTTGGTTTGGAATGTGAATGACTAAAACTACCTTTAGCAATTTCCCAAAGTGTAAGTTCAAATGTACAGAGAATTTTTTTCCTGAGTGCCCAACACAATATGCAGTTTTACAACACATACCAGATTCTTAGATTCATTTGGTGAAGTAAGCCTCTGAATTAAAACTTTTAAATATTTCTGATTTGCAACCAGAGGAAAAAGAAGAAAATTGACAACTTTTTTGATGCAACTTTGTGAAATCATGGTGTTCCTGGTTTTTCTGGTCTGGGTTTTGTTGTTGTTGTTTTGTTTTGTTTTGCCACAGTTTAGTTCCTCACCTGATCTTTCCTTGTATCCACTTCAGAGTCTCTGAAATGTTATCTGTTTGTTGGTTCCTGGGGAATCGAGAGCATTTTCAAAGACTCCATCTAGAAGCATATTTAAAAGTGTGAAAGAAGACATTTATGCGACCAACAAACATATGAAAAAAAGCTCGTCATCACTGGTCATTAGAGAAATGCACATCAGAACCACAATGAGATACCATCTCATGCCAGTTAGAATGGTGATCATTAAAAAGTCAGGAAAGGCCAGTGGTGGTGACTCATGCCTGTAATCCCAGCACTTTGGGAGGCTGAGGCAGGTGGATCACCTGAGGTCAGGAGTACAAGACCAGCCTGGCCAACATAGTGAAACCCCATCTCTACTAAAAATACAAAAATTAGCCGGGTGTGGTGGCGGGCACCTGTAAGCCCAGCTACTCAGGAGGCTGAGGCAGGAGAATCGCTTGACCCTGGGAGGCGGAGGTTGCAGTGAGCCAAGATCGTGCCACTGCAACTCCAGCCTGGGTGACAGAGCAAGACTCTATCTCAAAAAAAAATAAAATAAAAATAAAAAAAAAGTCAAGAAACAACAGATGCTGAAGAGGATGTGGAGAAATACGAACACTTTTACACTGTTGGTGGGAGTGTAAATTAATTCAACCATTGTGGAAGACAGTGTGGCGATTCTTCTAGGATCTAGAACCAGAAATACCATTTGACTCAGCAATCCCATTACTGGGTATAATCCTAAAGGATTATAAATTATTACTACTATAAAGACACATGCACACATATGTTTATTGCAGCACTATTCACAATAGCAAAGACTTGGAACCAACCCAAATGCCCATCAAGGATAGACTGGATAAAGAAAATGTGGCACATATACACCATGGAATACTATGCAGCCGTAAAAAAGGATGAGTTCATGTCCTTTGCAGGGACATGGATGAAGCTAGAAAGCATCATTCTCATCAAACTAACACAGGAACAGAAAACCAAACACCGCATGTTCTAACTCATAAGTGGGAGCTGAACAATGAGAACACATGGACACAGGGAGGGGAACATCATACACTGGGGCCTGTTGAGGGGTGGGAGCTAAGGGAGGGATAGCATTAGGAGAAATACCTAATGTAGATGATGGGTTGATGAGCGTAGCAAACCACCATGGCACGTGTATACCTATGTAACAAACCTGCACATTCTGCACATGTATCCCAGAACTTAAAGTATTTAAAAAAAAAAAGTGTGTAGTGGCTTGGCGCGGTGGCTCATGCCTATAATCCCAGTACTTTGGGGAGGCTGAGGCAGATGGATCACCTAAGGTCAAGAGTTTGAGACCAGCCTGGCCAACAGTGAAACCCCATCTCTACTAAAATACAAAAATTAGCTGGGCATGGTGGCACATGTCTATAATACCAGCTACTCGAGTGGCTGAGGCAGGAGAATAGCTTGAACCTGGGAAGTTGAATTTGCAGTGAGCTAAGATTGTACCACTGTACTCCAGCCTGGGCCACAGAGCGAGACTCCATCTCAGTCAATCAATCAATAAAGTGTAGCTCTGGTCTTACTAAGTGTATGATGTTTGTCTCCATGAAATAATAAGAATGTAAGATCTGAGAAGTTAATACTTAAAGTAAAACCTGCAGCAAAACAGTCTGCTGAATTTGTCTGTGATCTCACAGGAGAGTCTAGTTGTAAAACGAAGCAAGGACGTGTGGCTAATATCGCAGCAGTGTTTGTAAGAGGATTTTTAGTTTGTCATGCTTAAGCAGACCCCTCAGTATTCTCACAGAGAACTAAAGCAATTCATTTTCAAGACTAACAAGAGCACAGCATCTGCATGCATGTGGCAGGCATGTTAGTGAATGTTGTGAAGTTGGTTGTCCCATCAATTGTCGTGGTTCACCTCTGTCCAGACTATGATTGTGTGACTCGCAGTTGGCACTTCAGCAAAGCTTAGGAAAATGGCTCATCCGCTTTTGTGGGAGGTGGAAAAATAAGTAGCTGCTTTCAGTGAACACTGCAAGCCTTGTTAAAGTCTATACCTTTCATACAGAAACTTCTAGATGAATGGCAATGGAAAATATGGGTTTGTGATAACTTTGAATGATGTGTGATTGCCTTGATTAGCACTATAGTTACTAAGCAGATATGCACTTCTTTGTTTTAAAAGAGAACTTGAATTTTTTTTTACTATAACTGCCAGTTGCTTAATTTCTACCACTTTGTCTATTTTTTTAAAAAATGAATTTCCACCTAATTTGTGCTTGTCAGTGATGACAAGTTTTAAAAGTAACTCAAGTTAAAAAAAAAAAATTCTCCAGAAACCATCATCTGTCAAAAAGTTTGCATTTAATGTTTTCTTTCAGGTAGAAATGAGACATTTTCTCCTTCTTCTTTCCAGATTTGCACCCTTAATTTTCCAGAAAGCTGGGCATCCATATTATTTTGAGTTTAGGAATTTATAGTGACCTAGTCAGAGTTATAAGGTGTTTGAGGGAAATGAAGGGAAGGATGAGTAACAAAGACACGTTAAGCAGAATAAATTATATAGTCTTGTTTTTGGCAACTAGTCTAGCATGCGGTTTCCTTGCTTTCTTCAGTCCACATATAGAACAACTCTGTCTAAAACAGTGATCCAATTAGGCCAGTTCCCTGTTTAAAAGCTTTCTGGACCCTCTCTTTTCCTGCTGGCAAAACCCCAGGCTTTGAGACATAGTTCTTTCTAAACTGACCCTAATTATTCTTCCCAGGTCATCTTTACTGCCACTACTGTTCCTCGTGAATATTTCACATCTCTGGGCTGTTAACATATGATTCCTTCCACTTTGAATGGCCTGAAAATCCTCGCCTTTTCACAAGCTGGTGATATTCTTTTCAGTCATGTAGACTTAGACCAAATCCTCTCACTTTGTGGAGTCTTGGAATAGTGTTCCACGTAAGACTGGCCTGGTTAGTTTCTCCTCTGCTTCCTGAGTCCTTGAGTGGTCTTTGTGTATAGCATGAAGTGCACAGCATTGGGAAGTCTGTGTCTGCAAGCCCATCACCTTCACTAGGATATAACATTTTCATCTTTGGACCTCTAGGCTAACCGGAGATTGAAACTTACTTGGCCTCTAGCTAAACATTTCTTGAGCAACTCAGTGAGCTGTCCATGTAGTTTAGCAGACAGTTCCGATGATTGTTTCATGGAGTTTGTGTCAACGGGGAAGGACTGCTGAGAGGCAGAAACCGTAATGACCAGGAAGCTGGAAGTCATGGAACACGTGTGCACGTTTCTTCAGTTAATTTTTAGAAATGAGTGAATGTCACCTGATAATTGGTGTCTCTTGTTTTTTTTTAATGAAGCTCTACCATTGCAAGCCATTTTCTGTCTCTAAGTTTCCTGTGGAATTTCTTTCCTTATCAAGATAGTAATACTTTGGAGTTTTGAATTTTTAAGAGATTCAGTCAAAGCATTTTGTCATTTTATCCAGTTGCTCCACTTCTTAATCTGTAAAACGGAGATAGTGTCTTTGCTATTAATTTTTCTTAAGGGAGACAGAATCCAAATACTCTTTGATCTACAAATCTTTTGCAAAGATGAATAACTCTGTTTACTGAACATTTTACTAGAAGTCAGCCTGTTGCTTTTAAAATCTAGGAATGTTATTTGGCTTACCAAGTAAACATATTCATATTTTGCTCAGCATGCCCCCTTTCAGATGACTTGCTGCAGAATAATGAGATGCAAGTTGAACAAAGTACTTTTCAAATTACCACAGGACCTCACCAGTTTTACCACTTACCTCCAGATGTGTGGAGGCCATCATGGGAGAATTTACCTTTTTATGTTTGGACATTTTTGTAAAAAGCTTGGGGTGTTGAATCAATGGGTTATGAAATGGTTTTAGGAACGTAACGAGCCATCCCGTGATTCTACAGAGATAGACAATTTTGTTAGCACATTTTCTATTGAATGTGTTTGCTGGTTGTACTTGAACCAAACCAAACACAATCTCCAGATCATAACACATACAACCTCTCAACTTGGAGACTCTTGATTTACAAATGTCTCTCTGTGACTGAAGTGGCTGCCAAGGGAATCCCCTTCCGTATTTTGGTTGAATGTGTTTTTAATTTGCATGAGCTGTCTTTGTTGATAATAATAAAATGATAACAGTAATTTCAGCCTTTATTGAATGGGTGTGCCAGCCACTGAGCCAAATGTTTTGTGTGCAGTGTTTATTTCACTTCACTATGGTGCCCTAACAAGGATGGATTTTAGATGAGAAAACCAGTACAGAGAGAAGGGAAGTAACTTACACCAAGTCCTCAGTCAAAGTTTGCAGAAACAGACTTTTTGTGGAATTTTTGTCTCTGTGATGCTTCCTCATTTCATTCTCAGGCATTTTGCCTGCAAATCACTTTCACTTGAGAACACCCATTGTGCAGCCATTTCTGTTTTTGGTTTCACCTTCTCATGATGTAAAGAAAGGGAAAGTGATACCAGGCAGTGTCTTTTTACTAATAAAAGGCAGATAAGTCTTCCTCAAATTACTCTTCTTGGTGAAGAATAATACTTGTGCTCCAAAGGCTTTGGTGATGTGATTTTTACACAAAGCAGCTGAGCCAGGTGGTGTTCCAGCTTGTTCCTGGACATGTTGATACAGCCCTAATTGCTTAAGGTGTGTGCCTCTTCTTAATCATCTGTCCTTTAACTGGAGAGCTGTGCTACATTATGACCTGGAAAATGTGGGCATTAAAAGCAACCCCAAATGTAAATGGCCCTTACCAGCAAGTCACCAGCTGAGGAAATGCAGACGTCACATGAAGAGAACCTCCTGGATCCTCTGAGGCCCCTGGGGACTGGCTTCCTGAGAGTGTATAAGTTGGTGGTTGCCATCTTAGTTGTTTTCAGAGCCCAGGTAGATGTTATGAGTGGAATGCAGAGTGGTAACTGAGATGGTTGTCATGCAAGAAAGTGGGGCCAGGGGACTAGACCTTCGAGTCTTTCAGAAGTTGGAAATGCGGAATTTTAGGGAAAATCTAATTTCCAAAAATTGGGATCAGTTCAAACATTCGAAAAAGTCGGAGGTCCAAATCAAACACATCTATGGGCCAGAATCAGCTTGCAAGAACCCAATTTGTGACCACTGGGTTAAGACACGTTGATAAATGGATCTATTGGTCCTTTACTAAAGGGAATCTAGGAAAGATTTGTTTTATTTTTGGGAGGGTAAGAACATAACACACAAGAAAGAAGTCACTTATTCATTTTTACCTGAGAGTTGTTTATTTGTCTTGTAAAATACTCAAACCTTAGCACTCATTGAGCGCTCTGTGGTAGCAAGCGATTTGTGATGATGGTAGTATTTTTGGAGAAGATCTTCAGAGGTTCAGTGTGGTTCTAAGTGTGTGTATATGGGTTCTATGTGTGGCAGTAAAGAAATGTGTTCTTTGGTGAACAGTTTTTGCATCCCTGTGTTCACCTGCATGGAATTGCAAGTTGTTTGATAAATGGATCACTAGTATACACAGAGGCTATGCATTGAGGTCTTTTCTCTGTATTATCCTACTTATCAACCAGCTGTCAGTCAAAGAAACACAAACATGGTGAGTATTATGGGATTAAGGGATTTATTATAGAAATTGGTCCTTCCTTAAATAGTAGAGGAGCTGGCGGAAGTAAAGGTCTTGAAGGAAAGTGAGAGGATTAGAGAAAGTTTCACCAAAAGTTCTTGCGTAGGGCTGGGCAGGTCAGAACTGCAGGATGCTGATGAGGGACCATAGCAGGGAGCGGATGAAACGTTCTAAAAGCTGCTGCTGCCTCTGTGTCTGTGGAGTTCCAAACCCTGTGGTCTGCAGCCAGATGTCTGGTGCTGGGTGGATCCCTTGCTGCTCAACAGGGTCCCTTGTTAGGAAGAAACAGGGATCAGAGCAGAAGAAAGCAAAGACAAGCTGGACCCCACTGGGCACCTTCCGTTGTCCATCATGGTGTTTCCATCAACCTTATGAGAGTGGTAGCCTGTTTTCACGTTCACTTTCCAAGTCTCATTAAGCTCCCCATATGGCTAGCTGTACCCCAGGACCATAGCAGGAAGGGTATCCCGTTAAATGAGAGTTCCTGGCTTACCAAGTTGACAGTTGTACGATTCAGCATACTCTACAAATAAGGACAACATCCTTAGGACTATACTGCCGTGAGCTGCTGGCTACTCTCCCCCGTTGCCCTAAAAGGCTTCTACCTGCTCTGAAACACAGTACTGAAATAACAGGATTTGGAACCTCTGCCTTGGCCAGGCCAAAGTAGGTGTATTTCTGTTTAGGGTCCTCCCAGTATAGTACCAGCCATTTACATGCACATTAGATTAATGATTTTATCTGATCTTTCTTTGTGGAAAATTTTGGTCTGATGGGGTGGAGGAAAGGGAGGTACTCAAGACCATCATACAGAGACGCAGAAGGGGAGAACGAGAAATTTTGGAGGTTGGATTGAGGAAAGCTGAACTCAATTTTAATTTGGGTCCAGTCCATGTAAATCCTTTACTTTTAATTTTGTCTGCCTGCCTGTCTACCAATCAATCAGTCCATTCATTCGTTAATCAGTTATGTATATCTGTATCTATTAATATTTTTCTGTAGATCGATACCTATCATATCTATCCATATGTTTATATTATATTTATCTAATCTATTTAATCTATATCATGTTATACACATATACATGAAAGATTTTTGAGTGGAAAATTTTATGGAAAAAGTATTCTATATAAGGTGGATTAGTTATCCTCTTTTGAAAAAAAATTCTAGTTCTTCTCAATTGTGAAAGATATGTCTAAGCTTTCTAACAAAATGAACTCCAAACAGTCTTAGATGTCTGCCTCTTTTTAATCATTTAGTGAAATAATTGGTTTCTGTTTATATGAGAAGGTGTTAGGATAAGTAAGAAATCCTGATACTTAACTCATCTGCCTATTGCTTGACTACAGAGTTACTAGAGTTCAGTCTTCGCATTAAAAGGAAACATATTTGTAATTTTGCACTCTTTGCCAAAGTGTGAGCTGCTTTTTGGGTGATACTTCAACTTTTTATTGAGGTATTGGCTACTTCTACTTCTTGCTGGTAGTGTGGCTACTAAACAATATAAAATATATTACTTTCAAACCTTAGAAAATTAAAGTCTTAGAGCACAGAAACAGGTTTTTCCTGCTGCTAAAATATTTTCCCTCCTTACGTTGTTTGTGTGTGTTGTGTATTTGTGTCTGTCTGTGTGTGCGTGGGGAAGTTATTTGATGTAGAAGTGTTGGGAGATACATTGTCGTTTGGGAATATTCTCCTGAAGCCACTAAACGTTCCAGGTAGTGACAGTGGTTTGCTCTGGTGCAGATCACTTTCGATTTTTTTTCTTTTCCTTTTTTTTTTTTTTTTTCTTTTGAGATGGAGTCTAACTCTGTTGCCAGGCTAGAGTGCAGTGGCGCAATCTTGGCTCACTGCAACCTCCGCCTCCTGGGTTCAAGCGATTCTCCTCCTCAGCCTCCCGCGTAGCTGGGACTACGGGCGCCTGCCACCGTGCCTGGCTAATTTTTTATTTTTAGTAGAGATGGGGTTTCACCATGTTGGCCATGATGGTCTCGATCTTCTGACCTCAGATGATCTGCCCGCCTTGGCCTCCCAAAGTGCTGGGATTACAGGCGTGAGCCACCACGCCCGGCCTCACTTTAGATTTTTTTTTTTAAAGAGACCAGACATTTTTTCAACCCCTCAATATGCTAGGCACTGACCGGAGTGCTTAACAATCCTAGCTACTTAGTGGGAAGACTGCCTTTTCTTTTTTCTTTTTCTTTTTCTTTTTTTTTAAATTAAGATGGAGTTTCGCTCTTGTTGCCCATGCTGGAGTGCCATGGCCTGATCTCGACTCACTGCAACCTTTGCCTCCCTCCTGGGTTCAAGTGATTCCCTTACCTCAGCCCTCTGAGTCGCTGGGATTATGGCATCCGCCATCACGCCCGGCTAATTTTTTGTATTTTTAGTAGAGTCGGGGTTTCACCATGTTGACCAGGTTGGTCTTGAAATCCTGACCTCAGGTGATCCACCTGCCTCGGCCTCCCAAAGTGTTGGGATTACAGGTGTGAGCCACTGCACCTGGCCAAGACTGCCTTTTCAAGGCTCTTAGGAGAGTTGTTATGGCCCAGGTGTAGAACATAAGAATGGAAGTTGAACATTCACGAATTAACCAGTCACAATTCAGCACATAACTGTTGGGCATCTATTATGTGATGAGGGTTAGGAAAGTCTCTTTAGAGAGGGCAGTGATTTGGGGTGGAGGAGGAGAGCAGTCCTGTCCTTCGTGTCTGTGTTCACCTATGATCATCATAAAGAAGAGCATCCTGGAGGACGTTCCTGTCCTGTATCCCAGGGCCTATGTTTGGGAAACCAAGTCACACCTCCATGGCTTTTTGGTAATGGCATAGTTGGCTGTGAGGAGTTGTTCTCCTAAGTCTGACTGAGTCGTCATCCTGTGCTCTTAAGCTATGCTTTCCAAGCCCACCAGGCCCTTCATTCCCAGTTGTGGTTGGAAAGATACGTAAAGTTCTCCTCCAGGCTCTCTTCTCTGGTGGAACTCCTTGACAGTTTGCCTCGTCAAAGGGTTCTTCTGATTATGTGTATGTCTAGTTATCACACCTGCCATCTTTTTGTGGGAAGCTTACTGTCTAGGACAGACCACCCCCCAGCACTAGACTCCTTCCTAGCCTTCCTCATGGATGGTCACCCAGGCTTGAATTACACACCTTTCTCTCCTTCACCCAGGGCCAAGTACTTCTCTTTCAAACGGTCCCTTTTCAGACTTGCCCGCATATGTGAAAATACAAGGGGTAGATCTTGGGGGCCTGATAGATAGTAAGTGGTAAGATGCAACGTAAGCCGGGATAGGGGGGATGTTTATCACAGGCTTCCTGGAAACTAGTTGGGTTTCACTAAGTCCATTCATTTCCTTCTCTCTGATGAATGAGTAATCAGATGATTCACAGGGAGCTACTAGTTAGAAGACTGCAGCATGTTCTCACTAGTGCTGTCCTGTTAGACCCAGGGGAAAGGTTATATTGGTGTGTTTTTAGGCACCATATGTCGATTCTTCCAGGATGTATATGTATATTTGTTTTTCTAAAGGGGGCAGGGTTTTAAAAAGGTTTGAGAAGCATTGTGTTAGACCAAGTTCGTCCAACCTGTGGCCCATGGGCCACCTGCGGCACACGATGGCTTTGAATGCAACCCAACACAAGTTCGTAAACTTTTAAAAAACATTATGATTTTTTTGTGATTTTTTTTTTTTCCTAGCTCATCAGCTGTCACAAGTGTTAATGTATTTTATGTGTAGCCCAAGACAGTTCTTCTTCCAGTGTGGCCCAGGGAAGCCAAAAGATTGGACACCCCTGTGTTAGACCATCATTTGTTTGCTATATGATGTCATAGCGGTAGAATGGTCACTTAAGGTAAAATCTGAATAGAGAAATTTGGCAGAAATCATAGGAATTTCTGTTTGAAGGCATAATGAGGGTTAATCATTTTTCATAATAGATGTTAAGATTAATAGTAATCATATGTAGGGACCAGCCCTACAGGGTCGGTGGGTCTCTCCCTGTGTGCGGCGACGAGAGAGTGTAGAAATAAAGACACAAGACAGAGATAAGAGAAAAGGCAGCTGGGCCCGGGAGACCACTACCACCAATGCACGGAGACCGGTAGTGGCCCCGAATGTCTGGCTGCGCTGTTATTTATTGGATACAAGGCAGAAGGGGCAGGGTAAAGAATGTGAGTCACCTCCAATGATAGGTAAGGTCATGTGGGTCACGTGTCCACTGGACAGGGGGCCCTTCCCTGCCTGGCAGCCGAGGCAGAGAGAGAGAGGAGACAGAGAGAAAGACAGCTTATGCCATTATTTCTGCATATGAGAGACTTTTACTAATTGATTACTTTCACTAATTGACTGCTGCTATCTAGAAGGCAGAGCCAGGTGTACAGGATGGAACATGAAGGCGGACTAGGAGCGTGACCACTGAAGCACAGCATCACAGGGAGACGGTTAGGCCTCTGGATAACTGCGGGCGAGCCTGACTGATGTTAGGCCCTCCACAAGAGGTAGAGGAGCAGAGTCTTCTCTAAACTTCCCCGGGGAAAGGGAGCCTCCCTTTCCCGGTCTGCTAAGTAGCGGGTGTTGTTCCTTGACACTTTTCGCTACCGCTAGACCACTGTCCGCTTGGCAACGGGCGTCTTCCCAGATGCTGGCGTTACCGCTAGACCAAGGAGCCCTTCTGCTGGGCCCTGTCTGGGCATAACAGAAGGCTCGCACTCTTGTCTTCTGGTCACACCTCACTATGTCCCCTCAGCTCCTATCTCTGTACGGCCTGGTTTTTCCTAGGCTATGATTATAGAGCGAGGATTATTATAATATTTGGATAAAGAGTAATTACTACAAACTAATGATTAATGATATTCATATATCTCTAAGATCTATATCTGGTATAACTATTCTTGTTTTATATTTTATTATACTGGAACAGCTCGTGTCCTCAGTCTCTTGCCTCGGCGCCTGGGTGGCTTGCCGCCCACAATCATAGCCCATATTTATTAATCACTCGCCACACACTGGTTTGAGATTTAGATTTTGCGAGAATAATAATAATCATTTAATCTTCCCAACAGCCCTATGAAGGAGGCTCTATTATATTGATTTTATACATAAGGAAACTGAAATTAGACTAAGTTATTATCAAGGGATGGGTCCAAATGACAAGACCAGCCATCTGTCCTGGAAAACCATGCCCTGGTATGCATTCAAAAAGAGAATAAGGTTTTGTTTCTCACCTCCATTTCTTTATACTGGAAAAACAGTTCAAAATTTAATACAGTTGTATGGTCTGGCAAAATTCTTCTTCAGATAGAGGTGGATTTTAAAGAGAATGGTGATTTGTCCACACGTGTTCACAGCAGCTTTATTTATAATAGCCACAAACTGGAAGCAACGCAGATGCCCGTCAGAGGTGAATGAATGAGTAGACTGTGGTATATCCATACAGTGGAATAATATTCAGCAATAAAAGAGAACAAACTGTTGATACATGCTGACATGGATGATCCCAAAATATGCTGAGTGAAGAAGCCAGAGAAGAAAGAATGTGTATGTTATAGGATGCCATTTATACAGACTTCTAGGAGATGCAAAATTAATATACAATGACAGGAGACAGATTAGTGGTTGCAGTACAATGGTTGGAGTGAATGGTAAGGATAAGAGAGTGCAAAAACTTTAAAGAGTGATGGGTATTTTATTAACTTAATATTGGAAGTGGATGCATGAGTGCATATGCATGTCAAACTTATCAAAATATACAGTTTACCAGTGTGCAATTTATCGCATATCAATTATAGCTCCATAAAGCTGTTAAAAAATTTATATGTATATATATATATACATATACATACAGTAAGGGAAGGCAAGGAGAATGACCCATTAATGTGTGGGAGTAATAAAAGAGAAATTGTACAATGGGAGGCTCACTCTCAGAGCGGCCTCGGAACCCCAGAGAGGTTATTATTGTTTGATCAGTCAGTCAACAGGTATTTATTGAAATTCTTCCAGGTACTTTGAGAGAATGAGAGACGTATGTGAGCTTAACTGTGCCTGGTAGTGGGACCCATTTGGAAAGAGCTGGGCTCTGGAGTTAGTCTGATGTGGGTTTCAATCCTGGCTCTCCCACTCCTTGGGTTAAAGCTTTTGAACTCCTTTACCTTCTCTTAGCTTCTCTTTAGTCCTAGGGAAAAATGGAGATGGCAGTATCTTTATTTCAGGGTCATTTGAAGGATTAGCAATAATATGTATCAAATGCTTGGCCAAAGTGTGGGGCACATGGTAGGAATGCAGTGGCAGCGATTATTATTATCACTTTCATTGCAACACTGGAAGTTCAGATTGCAGGAGGAGGATGTAGTTGCTGTGGACTGGCCTTCTCAGGCAAAACTTCACTTGGAATAGGCTTGGAAGACTATATAGGAGTTACATGAAGTGAAATGGTTTGACTCAAAGTGCAGAAATGGGACTACATAAATCTGTTAGGTTTCTTGGGGAAGTAGGGGAGATCAGGTAGGGGAAGGGCAAGAAATCCTACTTACTAGGAAACATGGCTTCCTAGCTAGTTTGGGGCACAAATACTCAACAGACCATTGCTATGGTAAAATGGCAGAAATGAGAAGAGCAATGGAGGGAGGAAGACCTGTGTCATGAAAATACTTATCTGACTGTTCAGCATTATTGATATTGTGGTCTGGATGACTCTGTGTCATGGGGACTTGTTCTGTACATTATAGGATGTTTAACAGCATCCCTGGCCTCTACCCACTGGATGCCAGTAGGTAGCATTCTTCACCCCCATACACATGACAATCAAAAATATCTCCTGACTGCCAGATGTGCCTTGGTGGGGTCACTGAAGACCACTGCTTTAGTGATTAGACTAAGCATCAGTGAAGATGAGATTTTCATTTCAGTGTTGGAAGGGAGAAAGGAGTGGAGTTCATTTAAAATAATAGAATGAACTGCTCTAATTATAGAGGTTTAGCAGAAGTAACATGGTTCAGTGCATTGACAGCAAGGCCACTTATAAGCTGTATGGTCTTTGGCAAATAACCTGTTGTACTTCAGCTCCCTCATGTGTAAAATGGGGGCAATAATTGCACCAACCTTAAATCAGTAAGTTACATTGTAACTGAGGCCACTGATTATTTGCTTAAAGAAAACAGCATTACTCTTCCTTTATTGGAAAGACTTTGAATAAAAGGGGATCTTCCTGTCTCTAGCTCTCTTGAGTTGTTTTTTTAAAGGATCCATCTTTTGAAAAGACCCGTTAAAAAATTAGTCAGACATGAGGCTATTGAAATTTCGATCAGTGTGGAAAATGTACTTTGTCCTTGAGTTGATTCTTTTTCTCTGGGCCCACTGAAAGATCTTCAAATTATAATGTAAAAGTGAAGTCTTCTTGAACAGAGCAGAAGAAAAGGATATCAAGGGCATGAAGTGGATGTTACTGAAGGGAGTGGTGGTGTGCTGTAAAGGAACTCCTGAGAGGGACATTGGCCGAATGGTCATCTCCCTCTTTTTGGCACTGAACGACCACCACAGACCACGAAGGGCTTAGAACCGACCTCCATTTCAATGGGACTTTTCAGTGACACTTGAGACCTCGTGTCATAGCCAGTTTGTGACCATTCTCCAACCCAAGCATTCTGCTGCTTTTACAACAGACTATTTTAGAAGCTGCTTAGGAGATGCTACTAGGGATGTGTCAGGCTTCAACAAATTAGGATTTCCTCCCCACCACTCCAGTGATGGTGAGACCAGCCAGCATGGAGACTGGCAGAGTGATGGATGCATTGGCTTATCAAGGTCATGAGTGGCAGCTGGCTGCATTGTGTCCCCAATTCAAACAAGGATCCCCCAACACTGCAACAGACTAGGATTGTCTCCTAAATTCCTCACATTCCAAGCACACAAAGGAGGTGTCCTGGAGCCATGTACCTTGGGGAAGGCAGATTATTTGTAAGCTCTTGTGTTGCCTTCACTGCAGACAGATGGGCCTCCTCTATCCTAAACAGAGGCTATTTAATAACATTTGCTCCTTATTAACTTTCCTTACTCACCTGATCTAATGAACCTATGCTGCTTTGGAACATCACTGCTTTGGAACATCATGTTTCAGAACAAAGCAAGAATCATTTGGACTAGTACTTCTTTTGGAGAGGTGGCTATTAAATGGGGTTTAAAGTTTTTCATTTGTTTGTTTTTTTACCTCTTAGCTTTGGAGCTTCTTCTATGGCCTTGCACATATCGTTCTCTGACTATGATGCCCACATTAGCCCAGTTGTCTTACAAGTATGTAAAATCCTTCCAGCAGTTCAGGTTCATTTGGCATTCTTGTTAAATGTACTGGGGTTAGGACTGGAATGAGAAAAATGATAGAAATACAAGTAACCATAAAACAAAACTAGAATAGAATAACAGACACTGAAGTAAAAACAAAATGTTTATCCATATTTTGTCATTCAGGCCTATTCATTGAAATAAAGAGTACAAAGATTTTAAAAATCCAACTATATTATGAGGAAATGTTTTAAGAATTTTTTGACAGTCTTTCCTAAATATTTCAAGTTGATTGACAAAAGATAAAAATCCATCATATTGCCTACTAGCCAATGTTTTGTGGTGCCTTCACCTCTGAGTTCTAGGAAGTGGTTTTAATCATGTTTGCGTTCAGCTCTGCTTCCTATTTATTAAAGATTGGAAAATGCTAAGGTTTAGTTGACATGATGACCTTAATGTAAAAGGACATGAAGAAGGCGAAGACTCCCAGCTTCTAAGTCTAGTTCATCTGTTACCCTCAAAGATGTCTTTGACACTTAGAAATGCTCCCACACCCTTGCCTGCTTTTACTTTTTAGGAAGCGTGCAGTATGGTAACCCCCTTTCAAAGGCCAATAGCAAGGCCATGCCTGACTTCAAAATGAGGTTATGCTTTATGCTGGAGATGTACAGCAGAAAACAGTAGTCCAGCCAGGTGGGGAAATAAAGCCAGAAGAGACAGTATATTTTCAGGAGCAATTTAGTGCATGATTGATCTTACTGATATTGTTAGTGTAGTGTTTATAGATGACTGGGTTTTACCTGAAGCAACTGACCAGCACTCTGTGTTTGGAAACAGTCAAGGGAGAAAACACATTGATTAGTTGGTAAGTTAACTGTGTACTTCTATACTCTAAAATTAGTAAATCAGCCTGTCATTGACAGCTTGGAAAGATGTTACTGTGTCTCACTGATCCCTGGCCGGGATTGCCAGGACTTTCTCTTTACTTTGTGTTTTCCCTGGCCCATCAATTCTCTTCAACTTTTGTGACTTTTTTTTAAAAAAACTGCCTTTATTCAGTTTTTGTTTAACTGAAAGGCACAGGATGCAAACTGAATTTATAGGATGTTTCATAGCGAGAATAAAAGGATAAATTTCAAAGTCATATGCTAATATGTAAACTGAATTTACTCAAAACATTCCTTTTGTTTTGTTTTTTTGAGATAAGATCTTGCTCTGTCACCCAGGCTGGTGTGCAGTGGCACCATCATGGCTCACTGCAGCCTCAACCTCCGAGCTCCAGTGATCCACCCACCTCTCTGCCTCTTGATTAGCTGGGACTACAGGGGCATGCCACCATGCCCTATCAATTTTTTGTAGTTTTGGTAGAGATGGAGTTTTGCCATGTTGGCCAGGCTGGTCTCAAACTCCTGGATTCAAGTAATCCACCCACCTCGGCTTCCCAAAATGCTGGGATTATAGACATGAGCCACTACACCTGGCCAAAACATCACTATATTTGTGTGTATGGATTATACCTTCTCTGCTGATGTTAATAGCAGGGATTCTTTTTTTCCCATTCTTTCTGTGAAGTGTGATGGAGAAAACTTATGTCCTATAATGAAATGAGAATAAGGATTTAAAATACATTAAATAGCACAGAACACCTCCCTCCATCCCCCTCCCCTCATTTTCCCTTCTAATTCTTAGAGCAATATCATCTTTCTTCTTCTTTAGTTCCCTCCAAGATTAATCAAGATATTATTTATGGATGGTGTAGACCTGGTGTGGCAAATTAGAGTCTGTGAGCTAAGAATGGCTTTTACATTTTTAAATGGTTAAAAAAATCAAAAGAAGAATAGTACTCTATGAAATGTGAAAATTGTATGAAAATCAAATGTCAGTGTTCATAAATAAAGTTTTATTGGAATCCAGCCACACTCAATTGATTTACTTCCTGTCTCTGGCCACTCTCCTGCTACAATGGCTGAATTGAGTACTTGCAAGAGAGACCATATGGCTTGTAAAGCCCAAAACGTTTACTCTCTGACTCTACACAGAAAAGTTTGCCGACCCCTGCTGGGAGGCAGATCGAAAATGAATAACCATCAGTAATAGAAAGAGCACAGCCTTTAGAGTCAGGCAGTACAGAGTCCATGTTATTATGTCTTGGTTTCCTCAGAGCTGCAACTATTACACATTATTCCACCTTAGAAGGTTTGGGTGAGGATGAGATGAGATAATGAATGTAAAGCATCTGTACGTGTATAGCATGCTGCCAAATACCTCACAGATATTCAGCCAGTGCTGGTATCTTTCCCTCTCCAGGTTACAAATATTTCAGGTTCATTGCCTTACCTCAGGTCCTCTGTTCACACAGAACTGGAGCGAAAAATACCATTTGCAAGTCTGACAATAGCCGGAGAGACAGAAACCCATGTCTCTCTCTCCACCTTCATTTATGTAGTGTCTTTTCCTCCATAAACTGGTGGCATTTAGCCCTGTGAAATGTCATTTTACCTTAAGGTGAATGGGTATATAGAATTGGTCTTGACCTTGAATAAAAGAAGGACACACCAGGCAATCATCATTTGGGGGAACTTCAGAGAAATTGCTCCATGAGAGTAACATAGAGCAGTGACTTCTGCTGGAGGGGTTCACAGGTGACATTTTGAGCCCTGTGCAACCTGTGCCTCCAAGACAGTCAGCGAGGGAGCCCTGGCGGTCGTGGGGCTGCCTTTGCCAGCGTCAGAACTGTGATTTCTCCCCCATTAACACACTGCTTGTTAAGCTGATGTGGTTGCTTTCTAAACTGCATCTTCCCTTGGCCAGAAAGAAAGAAAAAGCTTCCCTGCGTGAAGATGAAGGTTTATTGGCAATGTCTTCTTTAGTCTCTTAGCAAGAACAGCAAACAGAGAACTCCCTTCTTTCTGACTTAAGTTACACATATTTTTTTTCTCTTTTTTACTTTCAAAGCTGGCAGCCTCATAAGAGCAGCATTCAAATAGACCGTGCCAGGGATGCGGGATGCCATGAATGGGGCATTTCTTGTCCTCCTGGCCCCCTTTCCCTTTGTGCTGTCTCTTCCATGTGTTATTAGCCACCTTGCAAAGTCGGAGCTTTGCCAACAAATTCTGGGTTCTGTGGGTTGCTGTCTGAATCTGCCGCTTATTCAGGAAAATGAGTTAGTTTCTGCTGTTTGCAGAAAAAAAACCAACAAACCCACTTATAGGTTACATTTAGGTTACTAATATATGTGGTAACACACCTAAGTAAACTGGAGATTATGCTGATGCTATGTGCTTATTATTACAGTGTGGGTTTTAATGTGAATTTTGCACAAATCCATGAATGATATGCCCATTTGCCTTTTTAATTTTCTTGCTGTTAAAAAATTAGCTTATTTTGTAGCCATTGAAATATATATAAAGAAAAAATTAACTTCTACCTCTTTTTTTTCTTTTAAAAATATTTTTATGTGATCTAACCAGTGTGAAATAGTTGGCTGTAAATGGATTGGGAGTGTCATTTCAAACCTTTTATAATTTGGGATTTCTTCTGGGGGGAGTGGGTATCAGAGCTTTAGTTCTTGTTATTGGCTTATGACGATAGTCTGGAATTTTATAGATTGTGTTTGGCTGTCAGCATGGTGCTTGGGTGTGATTAATTTGTGTAGCTTGCCATTGGATAAATAATATTCATTCCTTGGATCCTTGTTCAGAAGGGATTAACCAAGTGAACTGGAAAACATGTCTTTGCGGGAGAGCTTTCACTGTTTGTGATAATCAATGAACAATCTAGTGCTAATTTAATTCCACTCTTATAGATCTGGCTGACTCACTGGCTCTTAATGCTTCTTAACTTCTATATTTTTAATCTTTAGTTTTTTACACATATATCAATATTATAGTAGACATAGTTCAAAACTTAACATTTCTCCAGGGATCTTGTTCTGGGAATGCAAAATAAATACCCTCTAAAATAGGTTTCTGGAATGTTGTTTTTCTGATGGGTCTGTTATTTCTCCCTTTCTTCTAATGGGAAAAAAATTTGATTTGAAAGGGTAAAATAAACTTAGCTTTTTTGGAAAGGGAGGGTTAAAATAAAATTAACAACAACAACAACTAAACAGGTGATACCTTAAGAGACCTATCTGGCATAGGACTCTTGAAGCCTATAACATGGCTTTGGGTTTTGGTATTCATCTTTTATAGGGCTAAATAATTTATAGCCAAGCGTTTGCCTTGTGGGATGGTTGGAGTGTGTGTTCCACCAGGAGGCAAAGGTTTCTGTTCAAATCTTCCTGTTCACTTGATTTAGGTATTTGATAAGTGACTGCAAAATGGAGAGGTCACTTTAGGAAAGGTTTCTCTCTTCTTGCCCTCCTTTGCCTTTGAGTAGTTTCCTCCTGTGTTTTGTTCGTCTGAACAATGCATTGACTTGCCCTATGTAGGAAGCCTGGAGAGCTGCTTATGAATTGTAGTAAGATGTCTTATGGCTTCCAGGGAGCAAAGCTAGGGAGTTCCCAGGTACTGATTTTTTTTTTTTTTTTTGATATGAATTCTTGTTCTGTTGTCCAGGCCAGAGTGCAGTGGCATGATCTCTGCTCACTGCAACCTCTGCCTCCCGGATTCAAGCAATTCTCCAGCCTCCCAAGTAGCTGGGATTACAGGCATGCATCACCATGCTAGGTATTGATTGATTAATTGATTGATTGATTGATTGTGGTGCCTCCATGGACTAGACTCTGCCTCCCACTTTACTTTTAGCCTAAATGTAGGTGACAGGTGAATGTAGGGTTGCCAGATTTAGCAAAGAGAACTATAGGGCATCCAGTTAAATTTCAATTTCAGATAAATAGCAGATATTTTTCGTATTAAGTATGCTCTGTATTTTATCTGGCATCCCCAAGTGAGTGTTGGGGAATTAGTTTTCTCTATCCTGAAGGCCTTCAGGTTAGATCACATATTTAGAGATAATTGTGAGTGAGATGTATGGATGGGAAAAGAGAGCACCATTTATTAGGTACTTTTTATATCAAGTACTTCGTATTTATATTTAGTCCTTAGCTTGGGAGGCAAGTATTGTAAACTCACTGTACCTTTGATGATAAAAGTAGCTAACGTTGATTGAGTGCTTTCTATGTCCTGGGCCCTGTTCTAAGAACTTCGATGTATCCTCATTTAGTGCTTAAAATAAACCTAAGAGGGTTAAGTACTATTATGATTTCCATTTTACACGAAAGGAAACTGAGCTGCAAGGTCACATAGCTAGTAAGGGATTGTTCTGGGCTGAAGAAAAAGGATGCATGGGGGGAGAATCTTGCCCAAGGTCACGTTATTAGTAATTAGTGGAGTCAGAATTCCAATGCAGGTTCCTTCACTCCAGCTCTTCTTACCTCAGAAAACACACTTGCCTGGACCCTCCCCTGGAGTTGGATTTAGTTAACTTGGGCATGGCAATTTTTAAAACTTCTCCAGGCGATTTTAATGCACAGCCAGACTGAGAACCACTGCTTTACCCCATGTTTGGAGTAAAATGAATTACCCTCCTTAGGAAATCTGGTCGCTCTATGTGGCCATTCCTTTAGTTCCTGCCTCTCCTCTGCAGAAACACACCATTCCAAATCTGGCAGCTAATTTTTCATGGTCTTTGTTTCTTCGAAATTATTTTCAGGAAGTCTTGGTGAATATATGTTGGGGTATAAACAGACCACAAAGAAAGACCCCATGGGGGTATTCTGTTGATGGATTTTCTGCACGGTCTTTTCTTTTTCATTCTTCCATTATACTTCCTGGAGGAGGGACTACCCCTTTGTTCGTCATTTAGTTCCAGCTGGGTACCAGGTTGGGTATTTGGGGAGGTTTACAGATTAATAAAACTAGACCACTACCCTCCAGGAGTTTTCAATTTTAGAAGGGAAGTATATAAATGTAATTCTAGGCTTAATTTTCTAAAAGTCACTTCAGAGGAATACAAAGTATTAAGGAATTCAGAGGCAGCAGAGGCAGAGGGAGGTGGTGTGGAGTGTGAGCTCTGTAGTCACTGCCTTGGTTTGAGTTCCTGCCCCACCGCTTCCTACCCATAGAACTCTGGCCAGTGCTTGAGCCCTCCTGGTCTCCGGGACCTTGTTGGCACAGTGGACATGCCAAATTTTTTGATGAGAGACATGACGAGTTAGTGCTGGTGGAGTGCACACCACTGGGCCCAGTGTGAGGGTCAGTCCTGGTGAGCTGCTGTGCTCTGTGCATTGCCTGAAGCTTTCCGGCAGGCCTTAGCTGATGCCGATGGATCCAAAACATCAACAGTAAGTTACTAAGCCTTATCTGCTGCTCCTTAAATTGACAGAATCAAGAATTATCCTGAATTTGGTAACCAGGGAGGAGCCACAGAGGTGTGTGAATGGGAAACTAGACACAGCCCTGGAAGATGAGCAGGAAATGGAGTGGGAGACATTGATACCCCAAGACCCTAGTTAGGCAAAAAAAAAAAAAAGACATCTAGGCTGGGCACATTGGCTCATGCCTGTAATCCCAGCACTTTAAGAGGCTGAGGCTGGCGGATCACTTGAGGCCAGGAGTTTGAGACCAGCCTGGCCAACATGGTGAAACCCTGTCTCTACTAAAAATACAAAAATTAGCTGGGTGTGGTGACGTGTGCCTCTAATTTCAGCTACTCAGGAGGCTGAGGCACGAGAATTGCTTCAACCTGGGAGTTGAAGGTTGCAGTGAGCTGAGATCATGCCACTGCACTCCAGCCTGGGTGATGGAGTGAGACTCTGTCTCAAAAAAGAAAAGAAAAGAAAAAAAAAGACATCCAGTCCATCCAGAGATCCCAGGACCCTTATCTAGCAAGAAGGCAGCTGCAATAGAAAGAGGAAGGCATTTGGTGTGAGGACTCAGATACGTATTATGTATATGTGGTGGCGGGTGGGAGGAGGGTGGTGATGGAAGCTTCTAGTCTTGGTGGTAACATTCACAGATGGATGACATAGAAGAGGCTGATTGTTAAAGGGAAAAGGATGATGAATTAGGTTTTGGGTAAAGTTATATTGCAGCCTTCATTGCAAGCAATGCAGTGCCGCATTCTATGTTGTTAATATGCACATGCCCCAGATTGCACATTTGGGGATGAGGGACCTCTCTATGTCTAACTTTTACTGGTTTGAGAGCGTGAATGAAGAAAGGCTCACACCACTGCTACCATCCTATCTGTCTTTTATGTTGAACTTGTGCTTTCTTCCCCTAGTTTGTTTAGGTCTAAGTAGAATACTTTGCATAGGAAATCGATAAATCTATTGCTGTTTGAGTGATGGGGCAATTTCTTTATTATCAGACAGTTCTGCAAGCAATAAATACTTCTAATATCCTGAGTATATTTATTTCTAAGTGGGAGTTAGAGTAATGAGGCATTTACTAACACTGGACTCGACTCAGAATTCAGAAACAGAAGGTAGATGACCAGCAAGGACTGTTCCTACTCTAGAGTTTTAAGGTCGTTAGAAAGCTTTTGTTTTTGTTGAAAGCACTGTACTTTGTGTACAATATGATTGAGCCTTTTAGAAGGTTGCTGACACTTACATCTTATCTTTGCTTATATAGTATCAACTAGGGGGTTGGCAAACTTTTTCTGTGAAGTGCTAGATAGTAAATGCTTTAGGTTTTGCACATACGTTCTCTGTCACAGCTAGTCAACTCTTGTAAGAGGATAGCAGCTGTAGACAATATGTAAACAAATGAGCTATGTTCCAATAAAACTTTGTTTACAAAAGCATGCGGTGGGGCGCCTGTAGTGCCAGCTACTCCGGAGACCAAGACTGGAGAACGGCTTGAGCCCACAGGTTTTCGACCAGCCTGGGTAGTAGAGTAAGACCTTGTCTCTATAAAAAATAAAATCAGCCGGGCGCGGTGGCTCACACCTGTAATCCCAGCACTTTGGGAGACCGAGGCAGGCAGATCACCTGAGGTCGGGAGTTTGAGACCAGCCTGGCCAACATGGAGAAACCTCGTCTCTACTAAAAATACAAAATTAGCCAGGTGTGGTGGCCCACTCCTGTAATCCCAGCTACTCAGGTGGTTGAGGCAGGAGAATCGCTTGAACCCGGGAGGTGGCGGTTGCAGTGAGCTATGATCATGCCATTGCACTCCAGCCTGGGCAACGAGAGTAAAACTCCATCTCAAAAAAAAAAAAAATAATAATAATAATAAAGAAGACCAAAAACATTGCAGGCTGGATTTGGCCCACAGGTCTAGGTTTTCTGACCCTTGGTTCACTATATGAGCCATGGGGGCAGCAGTTCTGGTTTGATCAACCATTAACTGTGTGACTTACCTTCTCTGACTCTCCATTTTATCAGCTATAAAATGAGATTAATAGATGAACAAGTTCGTGGTGTTATTTTGACACTGAAAGAGATCACAAAAGTAGTTTTGTATAGTTGCTAGAACATAGTAAGGTATAGAAAATGTTAGCTAAAGGGGAACAAAAAATCCATTTCAGTCGGCTTTGTATGTAACCCTGATGTTTAATTGCAATTATCTTAAGGTAAGAAGGAGAGACTGGCAAAGCAGAATTTTTGAATTAAAAAAGCAGATTAAAATCACAACTCTACACAATGAGCTGATGGAAATAAGGTATATATTGACTTTTAATAGACTTAAAAAGAGTTAATGAGATCATGGAAAGCTCCACGTGGCCAATATTGTTATTATTCTGTAGATGGTATTTCTTGGAAATTTTGTTTCATTGCCTTTCTGGAAGTGAGTTGGACTTTTACCTATTTTTTGGTATAGATTTGGTCTCTCCTCCTCCCAATAGTGGAGGTGTAAGGAGTAAAAACTTTTCCTAGAAATGAAACATAACAAGCACTTATTGAGTGCCTGGTGTGTGTTCACATTGTGTGAGGTGTTATGACTGCAGAATGAGTTTTCCATAATCACTATGTCTGCATTGGAGTTGGAGGAGAATATCTTACACAGAGCTCCCAGATCCCTTGCAATTTCCTGGGTGATCAACTATCTTTTGTTCTAATGAGGTTACCCTTAGTGGGCATGATGCTAAGGCAGCATATAAATAAGTGAGGGCTCATGTGATGTGGGCTGTGAAAAGTTGCCAAGATACTTCAGTGTGAAAAAAAGTCATATCTGATGGCATTAGTCTGTGGAAGCTTCGTGGAGAAAACTCTGGATAGGGACTTTGGGAGTGTATAGTTTTTCTTGGCTGAGTAGATCTCTTTCCTAGGAAATAATTCTGTCCCATTCCCTGCAGGTATCAAGTTTGGATTTTGGTGAATAAAGTGTCTCTTCGTTTTAAAAATAGGGCACCGAATCGCCAAGGCAGTGGCATACAGGGTGGAACTTCGGGGCCATGGCCCACGTGGACTGTAATGGCTTCAGGCATTTGGTTTTGCTTCACACTTCAAAGAACTGAAAAGTAAAGGGGATTTATTTATTCATGAAAACATGCCCCACACAACTGCTCCGTGTGCCTGGAATTCTTGTTGTGGGTGGGCAGGCTGATCTGGTGAGAACAGTAGTGGAAAGAGGAGAGGAACGTTTCCTCCCTAGGATGGAAGTCTCATAGAGCACGTATTTGAGACTGCTGAGTTCATTGCCATATGCTAGCACATTAAACAGAGTGCGCCATAGAGTTGGGGCTCAAAAGTTTCTGAATAAGGGAGTGAGATAATAATTGAGCTATGCCTTCTGCTCTTAATTTGGTGTTAGGCATACAAGCAGGGTAATCTAATGACAGAATGAACATAAAACAAGTGAGACTCATTCAACAGATGAGGCTGTGTTGAAAGTATAGGTGGGCAGAGGTGAGAAGGAGCAACTGTCCATCTTGGAGTTCAGGAAGGTTTTGGACATGGTATTGTATGAACTTGGTCTTTAAGTATGAATGGAGACATAAGTTGAATGGAAATATACCAGGTATTTCAGGACAAAAAGAACAGAGGAGAACATGCCTAATAATAGGAATGGCAGGGCAAAGGCGTACTGGAATTAAAAAACAAGGTGGGGGCCAGGCGCCCCCAGAGGCTCATGCCTGTAATCCCAGCACTTTGGGAGGCTGAGGTGGGTGGATCACTTGAGGTCAGGAGTTCAAGACCAGCCTGGCCAACATGGTGAAACTCCATCTCTACTAAAAATAC
This sequence comes from Pongo abelii, assembly GCF_028885655.2. Taxonomy (NCBI): domain Eukaryota; kingdom Metazoa; phylum Chordata; class Mammalia; order Primates; family Hominidae; genus Pongo; species Pongo abelii. The sequence goes on along the minus strand of NC_071992.2, from coordinate 134,254,580 downwards.
AAAAACTAGCCAGGTGTGGTAGCGTGTGCCTGTAATCGCAGCTACTCAGGAGGCAGAGGCAGGAAAAATCACTTGAAATCAGGAGGCGGAGGTTACAGTGAGCTGAGATGGCACCACTGCACTCCAGCCTGGGCAACAGGGCAAGACTCCATCAAAACAAAACAAAACAAAAAACAAAACTAAACCAAGGTGGGTTTGGGAAAGACTTATAAGCCCTGTGATTGAGCTCCTCTGTTGTTGACTTCTTGATCCTCTTTAATTCAGGAATCACAGTTAGATTTCTTAGAATCCTTCTTTGTGCTCCAAGTATCAAAGACCTTATGGGGCTCCCCAACCAAAATGGAGAAAGTAATTTCTTTAACAGGGCAGACACCAGAGCAAGAGCAGAGATGGGGGTACGAGGGGGTCCTCATTTATGCAGCTGGCCAGAGCTCCTCATCCAGCCCTGGGCTTAGTGAGGTGACAGATGTGATGTTAGCCAATGTAGTCTTCCTTTTCTTTCTTTTTGTTTTTTCTGAGGCGGAGTCTCGCTCTGTCACCCAGGCTGGAATGCAGTGGCGTGATCTCAGCTCACTGCAACCTCTGTCTCCTGGGTTCAAGCGATTCCCCAGCCTCAGCCTCCCAAGTAGCTGGGATTACAGGCACGTGCCACCATGCCCAGCTAAATTTTGTATTTTTTGGTATAGACGGGGTTTCGCCATGTTGGCCAGGCTGGTCTCAAACTCCTGACCTCCCTTTTCTCCTTCCTTCCTTCCTTCCTTCCTTCCTTCCTTCCTTCCTTCCTTCCTTCCTCCCTTCCTCCCTCCCTCCCTCCCTCCCTCCCTCCCTCCCTTCCTCCCTTCCTTCCTCCCTTCTTTCCTTCCTTCTTTCTCTCTCTCTCTTTCTTTTTCTTGTTTAAAAATACATCTATATTTCCTCTAGCTTGTATATAAACTGACCTCTGCTTTAAGTATTAGCTATTTATTGAGGAACACGATGCATGGGCCAGACACTGTGCTAAGGGCTTCACCTGTAATACTCAGTATGGACTTCTTATAATATCCTATGGGTAAGATACTATTATTATCCCTACTCCTATTGTTTTGGGGCAGGCACCTTATCCATTTGTTTGCTGCTGTATTCCCCATGCCTCAAAAGGTGCCTGGCACTTACTAGGTGCTGGATTTTAAATGGATTAATCACATGCAGAGTAATTTGACCAAGTCATACTGGTTGTATATGGGAGTTGGAGATCAAGACTGTAGGGTTTCCAAGTCTGGACTCGTTACCCTGCACCATCTCTGCTTTCTGATGCTTAGTTAGAGAAAGAACTTCCTATCTGTTTTAGACTTGAGGACTTCTTTTTAATGACTTTTTCAGACTTGAGGACTCCTTTTTAAAGTTGTGGACTGTTCCAACTAGATCCTTTTGGTCATTCTCTACTTTGTTGTGGATAAAAATTTTATAATAAATTAGGTAGTGTTTAAAAGTGGCTTTGTATTTTGTACATTTGCAACAAAGTGTTTATTAATTTCTCCTAATTCCATCTACTGGCAATGCTTGATTTGATGAGAATTGGGTCCCCTGCAGTAATGTGACTCTGAAGCTGACGGATTAGAGAGCTTGTGGTTCAGGCATGAACCTTGTCTCTTGAGTTGGACCTGAGTCTAGACTGACCCTAGAGTTGGAAATTTAGTAGCTTAACTGACAGAACTGACATGAACAATTGCTGCTTTTTATTAAACAAGGGTAGTTCATCTCATTCACAAAAATTTTCTAAGGCCTTGTGCACCAAATGGTGAGAAATAAGAAAGTTCCCTGCCCAGGGAACTTATTGCCTGCTGGAGGAGATAAAACTTTTGGAAATGGGGTAGAATGGGGTAAGTGCTTTAATAGAAGCTGCAGGAGCTTAGTTTAGGGAGGAGATGACCTTTGGATGCTGTCCCACAGACATATCAGTGGTCTTTGAATCTGGAAGGACCCCACTGTTCTTTGCCTTGTTGCAATTGTAGCATGGGTGTTCTTGAAGGAAGCACAAAGGAAATGTCCACTGATAGAGTTGAACATGACACTGGCCCAGTAGGTTTGCTATCTAACTTATGGAAGCAAGGCAAAAACATAGATCAAGCACAGGAGATAATGAAGGTGTGAAACACGTTCAAAATTATCAAGAACCCAAACAAATACCTCAAATTTCTTCCCACCCCATCTCCCAGGTAACCAAAATAGCTACCTGGTTTTTTTTACAACCTTTTATCACTTTAAATACACTTGGGATTCCCATTTCTGAGAAACAAAGACAGAGGAAGAGAGAATTGCAAAAGGAGTTAGTATGAATCTGTGGTTTGCGGACTGGTAATTAGGCCAGCAGGCTTTTTTGAACTACAGAGCAGTTTGTTAAAAATAATGTTAAAAAAAAAAAATACACCAAAATCAGGTTTCTCACCATAATGAGAAGGAAAGTTCCAGAGGTCAAACACTGGGTCTTTCTGCTCCTCATTTGAGATTTTTATGAGCCAGAAAGCTTCTTCATTAAACAGCAATTTCAACATTGCAGGACTGTATGTTTTTTGGGTTGTTACGCTTTCACAGAATTTTTGAATTGTAGCCACGCTTCAGAATGAAAATTCAAAGTCAAAATGCTTACATGGACTTAGGAGAAGTGCTGTTCTCTGCCTTTCTACTGTAGTGGTTTTATTTTGTTTATGTGCTTGTTTATTTATTTATTTTTGGAAGAAATCATCAGGCCTGCTCAGTCAGTAGTTCATCCCACCAGTTCAACTGGAAGGGATTTTTAAACCCTTTCACCTTCACTCGTAATTCATGTCTCATGAATGATGAATTCATGAATTATAGGTGCCTGCTTGGATGATCATTAAAAATAATTCACCAGCATTTTCTTCAAAAATTTTCACTCTTCTGGCATGTTGATAGTACCAGTCGGTGGTCTTTTCATTGTACCTTCTGGATCTTATTTTTTTTTTTTTGAGACGGAGTCTCACTCTTGTCCAGGCTGGAGTGAAGTGGCGCCATCTCGGCTCACGGCAACCTCCGCCTCCCGGGTTCCAGCGATTCTTCTGAGTCAGCCTCCCAAGTAACTGGGATTACAGGCGCGTGCCCTTAGGCCCAGCCAATTTTTGTATTTTTAGTAGAGATGGGGTTTCACCATGTTGGCCAGGCTGGTCTCGAACTCCCAACCTCAGGTGATCTGCCCGCCTTGGCCTCCCAAAGTGCTGGGATTACAGGCGTGAGCCACCGCGCCTGGCATTAATGTTGAAACAGAATAGAGGTTTAACCTTGGAATAAAAGAAAGAATCAGCAAATACATTATCTGAGCCTACATACATTTTGTAAAAAGTATACTTCCACTGCTCAGAATTAGATGATGGCACAAAATCTGTTGAGGTCTTCATTCATCCTTACAAATGTTTATTATGCTGAGTGTCCCAGGTGATGGGATACAGTGGAATGAATTAGAAATTTGAAATTATGGCCCTGAAGGGGCCTACATTCTTCTTGTTGGAGTACATCTGTGTGGGATAAGGTAGACAAATAATTTAGGAAATTAAAAAAACTGTTTCAGACCATAGTGAGCTCTATGTCAGAAACGAATAGTCCATATGATAAGAGGAACAGACATTGTGAAATGTTGGATCCATAGGAAAAGAGGAACAGAAGTCATGTTCAGGCCATGGTGCATGTACAAAAGACCTTTTTCTGAAATCAGTGCGGGCAGTGAGTGGCCAGGTGTATTAGGATCTTTTAGATGTAGTTTAATGAAGAGTTTATGGCTTAAAGTGAGACAGTATTACTTCAAATCCCAGCTTCTCGCCTTGGATTTTCTCTCTGCAAATGGGAGAAGTAATGTCTGCCCTTCGGAGTTGTTACAAGGAGACAAGATAAACACCGGGTCCAAGTGCTTGGTAAATGGTAAGTGCTGTTATTAGAGTCAGGTGTTCTAGTCACAGGTCCTCAACAGGTACAACTTTGGAAGTAGGAGATGCAGCTGACCTGAGCTGTTTTTAAATTAAAATTAAAGCCACCTAGGTTTCATTAGTCAGCTAGCAGAGAGGAGGTCTGGGGGACCATGCTGAACCAGAGTCAGACGCTTGGAGGTCATTGGACTCTGCAGGGATTCTGCACAGTCGCTGGGAAAGAAGAAGTGCTCCACAAATATGCAGATATCCTTTGACTTCACTTGAATTTATATTTTATCCATTAAGGGAGCCAATATGCCTCCAGTGTTAGTTGTTATTTTAGTCATTTGCCCACTATTCAACAATTTTGCCTTTTCATATATTTTGTGTTTTAAATGCCATTAGGGTATCTACCCCCTCTCCCACTTTAAAACAAAATACTTTTGGAACTCAGAACTCAAATCCTTAATTTTGAACTTATTTTCACTTTTTAAAAAATCTTGGCCAGGTGCGTTGGCTCACGCCTATAATCCCAGCACTTTGGGAAGCCGAGGCGGGTGGATCACCTGAGGTCAGGAGTTCAAGACTACCCTGGCCAAATGGTAATAATACAAAAAAATTAGCTGGGTGTGGTGGCGCATGCCTGTAATCTCAGCTACTTGGGAGGCTGAGGCAGGATAGTCACTTGAACTTGGGAGGCAGAGGTTGCAGTGAGCCAAGATCATGCCATCGCACTCCAGTCTGGATGACAAGAGTGAAACTCTGTCTCAAAAAAAAAAAAAAAAAAAAAAACCTCTTCTTTATACAAAGAAAGATCTAGAATTGCTTTATAGGAGGAAACTGGAAAGGCTGAAAACTAACTCACCCAAAATATTTAGCAAGTTAATCATAAATAAGATAATAGATTTTGAGTCTTTCGGTTTTAAATGGAGAACTTTATATTTGATTTTACCTAATGTGTGAAACTGTATAAAGCATACTCTATAATATATGTTCCTGCTGCCTGGAAGCAGTCACATCATCAAAGTGTGTGTGTGTGCAAGAGAAAACACATTAATTTCTCTTTCTCAGTTTGTCATAAGAGGGGAGTGCTATAAAGAATCTTCTGGCTGGGTGTGGGTGGCTCAAGCCTGTAATCCCAGAACTTTGGGAGACCAAGGCTGCCGTGAGCTGTGATTGCACCACTGCACTCCAGCCTAAATGACAGAGCAGGACCGTGTCTCAAAAAAAAAAAAAAAAAAAAAAGGAATCTTTTTACCTGCAAATTGTAAGGTACTTGGAGGCAGACATTGGCATCTTCAGATACATGTGACCCTGTGTGTTTGTGTGAATTTCTGTGCACACTTACATCCCCCTCCCACGCCTTGACATAATGCATACAGATAAATGTTGAGGTTCAGTGGCAGCTGTTTTGTTTCACACAGACATTTTACTTAGATTATTCTGGAAAACATTCTGAAGAGAATCACAAGCATTGATCATAAAGTTAGAAGATGTGATGTTTAAAACAACATGGACGTAGGAATTGAAATTTTCTTTCCCATTGTCTCTCAAGTGTTTTTGAGGCCAGTGTTTCTTACTCTTGCTTGAATATACCTGGAGAACAAAATCCAGTTTCTAAGATTTCTGCCCTAGAGATTCTGATCGATTTGGTCTGCTCTATGCCCCTGGACCCTGGAGATTCTTAGGACAAAGCAAATTTGGGACACTGGGGAAGATAAGAAAAAGAGAATAAGATAAAGTTCACCTGAAAGGGTATTCCAAGAATGGGGAGCAGAGTTTGCAAGGTCATAGAGGCTCAAAAGAACAATGGAGAAAGGGCAGTAGACGGTTCGGGTAGGAAGAACAAAGCTTGGAAGGTGGTTAAGAGACACACAATGAAGGGCCTTCTGTTCAAGGCTAAAGGTTTCGACTCTATCATGGACCCAGTGCTGTGACCTTACTAAATGTGTACATTTTTTGTCTTTATTCATGATCACACAAGTAACATTTTCTATTAAAAATGGAAACATTACTAGAATAAGTGACCCCCAAAGGGAAATTCTCCCATAATTCTACTCTGCTCAACTCAATTGAAATTACTATCCTCAGGGGTTTGTGACTCAACTGAAATTACTATTGTAAAGCAGTGGATAAGATGGAATGAGAAGCTCAGTCCTATAGGTAAGTTATCATGCAATTTACTATCCCAGGCAAGAGATCAATGGGGCTTTTTGAATAAGGCCTAGGAGGAGACCGAAAAGGGGCGGCCACTGAGAGATATGGAGCCTGTAGAATAGATCAGGGTGTGGTAGAGGGAAAGAGATAGGGGGATTCTAAGGGCCTCTGAGGTTTCTGGAATGGCTAACAGCCTAAATACTGGTGTCATTAAGCATGTAGGAATATGGTGGGAAGATCGTATGGTTAAGGACATGTCAACTTTGAAGTACCCAGGGGGATATCTTTGTGAAGATGTCTGTAAGGCTGCTGGAAATTTCAAAGTGGAATCTAGGAGTGAGTTGGAATTTAGGAATATAGATTTGGAAACCACAGATACATGAAAAAAAAAAAGACTGAGATACAGAGAAAGGGAGGCAAGAAACCCAATAGTAAAATGGGTCATTACTGCCTAAGTGTTTTCGTTTGTGAAGCTTAATAAGATAAGGGCTCACTCTTAGGTTACAGTAGTGGAAGAGAGATGAGTAAATTATCTCTTCTGGTCAAAGAGGTTATAGAATCTGTTCTCATATGAATTAATCAAATTTAACTTCTCATATTGAAAAGGAGACAACTCATAAAGGAGCTATCATGTAAACTTTTTTTTTTTTTTTTTAACTTGGAAGAAGTCCAAATACAGAATACTTACAGATTGAAGAAAAATGTTCAGTTTAGATTTCAAGTGTGGTCATTTCCATAGCTATGTGGTGAAAGAAACTGTGTTTCCGAAAATCGTGTTTCCGAAGAGGCTATGTTTTTAAAGGTGCCACTGGGAAACTATGACTATTATGAGTTTTGCAGTTTTGACATTGGATGGTGGTGTGTGTGTGTGTGTGTGTGTGTGTGTGTGTGTTTGAATTGAGTTATAGAACTTACATGTAAAATTATTCATCTGACTTCCGGGGAAAAGTCTGTTTTTTTTGAAATACCTTTTTTTTTTCTATTTATTCCTTTAATTATTATACGTTAGAAAGAAATATGACAAGGATTGCATCCTAGTTTTAAAATGCTGAACTTTTAAAAAGGCAGTTTTATTTTTAAGACTTTAAATAACTCTTATTAGTAATTGGATTTGTGGCAGATTCCAAGGGGGTGGTTTTGGAAAGCACAGTGGCTTCCGGTGGCTTCAGACCTTGGTTTGGAATTCCAGGCCTACCACACACTGACTCTGGAGAGTGACTTGGAGCCTCCAAATTCCAAGCTTCCTGTGCGTGAGTGAGGCTAGCAAACCACACTGAGCAGGACAGCCTGAGGGTTAAGTTACACCGTGGATGAAAAGCTGAAGCATGGTTCTAACCTGCCCGGGCTTGGTATTCAAAAAATGTTCATTCCTTTTCCATTTTCTCTCTTTTCCAAAAAGCCTAGTGCTCTGTTTCTGTTAAGACCCTTTTGCAACACTCTTTTTTAACATGGTGCTTAATATATTGTCAGAAACCACATTTTCCAGTGCATATGGTGCAGTTTTTAATTTCTAATTTAGCTTTTTAATTAAAAACTCACCTTTTGCTCCTAACACCTATAGGGGTTGGTTTCCAATTCTGCTTTTCTGGTGGTAACTGAATCTCTGTTCTCCCAGTGATGAGTGTAACCCTCTGTGTACAAGTAGGAACATCATGACTGCCATGCTTGGGCCATTGGTATAATTATTTCTGCTACCTCTGAAGACTGTGGTGAGGGTAGAATCAGAGTGGTCCCTAGCCATCGTCCCCCTTTTGAATTGGTAGTCATCTTGAATGTCACAGCAGCCTAGACTTGTAGACCATATCAGGAAAGTAGAAGCAAGAATTCTGTCGTGTGCTACTCCACTCTGAGATGCTGTAGGTCATCAGAAGCTCTGTGACTTCAGATGTGCAAGTGAGGCCAAGGCACTGTCACATTAATATCTGTGTGATCTCTGTGGCATTGCGCTTTTCCATCATTGTCAGGGCTGCTGGGCGCTCTGTGCCTAAAAGCTGCTTCAAACAAGCAGCTCACATTCCAGAGCTCTGAGAGATGTTATCAACCTTTAACAGTTTTCTCTTCGAGAAGACATTAGATTCTGTACAGGTTGCAGAAATGTTGTTTTAAGGTGGCTGGAAGGAAGTGTTTGAAATAACACATGTGCTTGTGATTTTGGTAACCAAGGAAACATGTCCCTGATACAAAGCTTCCTTTGAAAAATGATGGTACCCTTCTGGGATTGCCTCAGAATCACCCACAGCAAGATTCCAAAGGGATTTAAAATTAAAGTGGGTCACTTCCAGTAACTATATCAAGAGTTAACAGAGAATCACCTCTTTAAAAATGAAGAATCACCTCTTTAAAAGTGTACTGTTTAGAAGAGGAACCCAATACATTGTGGATACAATATGCAACCATCTGAATAATCTGAATCTTTCTTATAATGGATGTTTAATAAGTCTTAACTTGGATTAAATTTTCCTCTGCTTCTGCTTTATTATTTGTATTATTTTTATTCTTAGTTTGCCTCCTATTCCAAATTAATCCTTAGCTTCTTGCCATCTCTTTTCTAACAGTTTGTTATTAAAATTATATAGTGATGGTTAATGCAGCCACTACCTGTACTTTGCAAACAGATTTTGCTAATACATCCATCATATGTAGAATGATAGAAACTGAAGTTGACTTAGAAGATAATCATATCCAAACTTTTCATTCAATAAATGAGAAACTGTTGCTGGGTGTGATGGCTCACACCTGTAATCCCAGCACTTTCAGAGGCTGAAGCAGAAGGATTGCTTGAGCCCAGGAGTTGGAGACCAATCAGGGCAACACAGTGAGACCCACCCCCCTCCGCCTATACAAAAACCAAAAAATTAGCCAGGTGTGGTGGTGCACACCTGTAGTTCCAGCTAATTGAGAGGCTGGGTTGGGTAGATTGCTTGAGCCCAGGAGGTCAAGGCTACAGTGAGCTATGATCATGCCACTGCATTCCAGCTTGGGCAACAGAGTAAGACCCTGTCTCGAATGAATGCATGAATAAATAAGAAACTGAATCTTTAGGAATAGTTACTTAGAGTCAGAGAAGTCTGACTTAAGTCTGACTTAAATCTTAAGTAAGTTAGAGTCTGGCTTAAATCTGAACACAGTATATACATTTTAGTAATGTTCTGGACACAGAGACCTGAGCCTTGGTACAGATTGTGTGGTATTATTACCAACACCATTTTAACATTTATGTTACAAAAGACTTCTGCATGTTGGACAACAGGAAAGAAAGACAGTACTTAACTCACAAACAACAAAAGGATTAGGACAGTCCTTCTGAAAGCAGGGGTCTCAACATCAAATGTGACAACGGCCATATAGGCTTTGCAAATATGTAGACTGGCCTAGTATAAGAGAACAGGGAGTGGGCACATATTTGGCACATTGCAATGGGCATAAATACCTGAAGTTACTTGACCTGTGGAAGAGCCCTTGACAGCCAGATAGGCAGCAACCCCTTTCCTAGTCTTTATTGTCATACACTGTAAACTGAAATTGTGCTGCATTTTTTAAAGTGGTACATTTCATAAGAGGTTGAAGTGAAAAGAATGTACCTAGAATTTTCACCTGGGAGAAAATTTTATTCCTGATTCTTGGTTATCTATAAAATTATATACCTGGGGATAAAAATTTCAGTTTAGCTTAAAAGTTAAATTGTTGGCCAGGCGCAGTGGCTCACGTCTGTAATCCCAGCATTTTGGGAGGCTGAGGCGGGCAGATCACCTGAGGCCGGGAGTTCAAGACCAGCCTGACCACTGTGGAGAAACCCCATCTCTACTAAAAATACAAAATTAGCTGGGCATGGTGGCACAAGCCTGTAATCCCAGCTACTCAGGAGGCTGAGGCAGGAGAATCGCTTGAACCTGGGAGGTGGAGGTTGCAGTCAGCCGAGATTGTGCCATTGCACTCCAGCCTGGGCAACAAGAGCGAAACTCCGTCTCAAAAAAAAAAAAAAAAGTTGTTACCCTTTGTGAAAGACACTGTGAAGCTTTGATGGGATTTTAAAGACACTAGATTATATTAGAGAGTCATGAAAAATAGCACAGACCCTGAAAAAAATCTTTATTGTTCTAAAACAGTGGTTCTCAAATGCCTCGGAATCCCCTGGGGGACTCTGTGGAGCACAGATTGCTGGACCTCACTCTGAAACTTCTGATTCACCACGTCTAGGAGGGGACCTGATAATTTGCATTTCTAACAAGTTCCCAGGAGTTGCTGCTGCTGTTTCTGCTCCGGGGACTACAGATTGAGGGTCACTGCATTAAAAGAAACCCAACTTAATTTAATACAAGTATTGCATTTATTAGGTCGGTGCAAAAGTCATCGCGGTTTTGGCCATTGAAAGTAATGGCCAAAATCACGATGACTTTTGCACCAACCTTAACGACTTGGCATTTTAATTTTATTCTCAACCCAATTGCTCAGCCAGTCACTGCAAGGGTGTGGCACTTCAGAGAGCACATTATATAATCAGCAGTTTGCTGGTAAATGCTTGACAATTGGCTTTGGGGTTGAGGAGCAGCCTTGATTTGCAGTGTTGCTAGTTTCTGTGATATAAACACTCTCATCATAGCCAATTAAAAGCTGTCAATCTGACATTGGCTTGTAAAATTCCTGAAAATTTAACAGTTATCTTCAGTACACCACTGAGTCATAAGCAGGCGTTAAAGGTCAGGTTGAAATTTAATCTCAGGTTGAATGGACCCTTACTATCTCTTTAAGGGGCAGGTATGGAGGGAGATGAAAAAGAAGCCCTTGTTTACTCCTCCGGGATAGGATAGAGATGTGTGTCTTCAAGGGGAAGGAGACACTATAGTTCAAAAGTCAAAGCCTGGCTGCTCACAGAGGGTTTTATTGGCTCAAAAGCCTTTTAACTTTAAATTAATCACTGACTTTAAGTGAGATTTTTCCCTTGAAAAAAAATTTGAATTTTTTTTTTTTTTTTTGAGATGGAACCTCACTCTGTCACCCCGTCTAGAGTACAATGACTCGATCTCAGCTCACTGCAACCTCCTTCTTGCAGGTTCAAGCGATTCTCCTGCTTCAGCCTCCCTCGTGGCTGGGATTACAGGTGCGGGCCACCACGCCTGGCTAATTTTTGTAGTTGTAGTAGAGACGGGGTTTCGCTGTGTTGGCCAGGCTGGTCTCAAACAAACTCCTGACCTCTGGTGATCCGCCCACCTCGGCCTCCTAAAGTGCTGAGATTAGAGGTGTGAGTCACTTCGCCGGCCAAAATATTAGGATTTGTATATTTTATTGAATGGAAAATCAGAAATTGCAGCAACCTCGGCCCAGATTCTTACTCAACGGCACTTAGCTGGAGCCGAGGAGCAGCTGTTCCCCCCAGACCCCATCTGTACTTTGTTTAGACTGGACAGGCCGTTTCTAGCCCATCCACTCCCAGGCTCTCAACTAGGGTACACATGGGACCTGCTTCATCATGGATACTCATGCCTTCGAGAATTTGTATGCTCCTTCTTAGATGCATGTTTCAGAAGGGGGAAGGGAAGGATTTGATCACCTTAAAAGGACCTTTAGAAACATAAGAGTGAAAGTGAACCAAGTATCCCTTTTTGTTTCTTCTTCAGTGTTTTCATTCCTCCTCCTCCTCTTTCCTTTGGAAGGGGAAGAGCAGGAAAGAGGAATTACGTTTTCTAGAAACAGAAGCCAAGACCTCAAGAAGCCTCTAACTGGCCAGGTGCGGTGGTTCATGCCTGTAATCCCAGCACTTTGGGAGGCTGAGGCGGGTGGATCATTTGAGGTCAGTAGTTCGAGACCAGCCTGACCAACATGGTGAAACCCCATCTCTACTAAGTACAAAAAAATTAGCTGGGCATGATGGCGCATCCCTGTAATCCCAGCTATTCGGGAGGCTGAGGCAGGAGAATCACTTGAACCCAGGAGGTGGTGGTTGCAGTGAACCGAGATTGTGCCACTGCACTCCAGCCTGGGCAACAGAGTGAAACTCTATTTAAAAAAAAAAAAAAAAAAGCCTCTAATTTCTCTTTCTAAACTGTAGACCTGGTATCTAGATGCGGATATTCCTGATAAAAGCATACATGCTCCTAGGAGGTTTAATTACTATTTTTATGGTGTACACAATTTTCTTTTCAGAATACTGTTATTTATTTGTCACTTCAGTGTTTCTTTTCCCATTGCTCTTCTCTCAGCCTCTTGTGTCAGCCCTGCCCAGGTTGGCTTTTATATCCTTAGCCTTTTTTTTTTTTTTTCTAAGTATGAGAAAACATAGTTGAGAAGAAATCCCTTCTCACAAAATCACCTCTCTCAACCACTCTGTGGTTATTTTATTTGAGGGTAGTGGAAGGAGGGAGATGTTTGTAGAGCCTCAGAGAGAAAAGCACGGTTTTAAATCTAATCAATATCAGATTGAGAGCTAAATACTTTTGCAACTTTCACGAGGAGATATCCCTGGGAATTTTCTGGATAAATATCATTCTCAAGTTTTGGCAGTGTGCAGAATTTAGGCCACCCACATTGTGTGGGGCATAAAACTGTTTAGTGAAGTTCAAATAATGGGTTGCAAGAGTTTGGTTGAACTTGTAATTTAACCTTGAGGAAAGCAAATACTTGTGGGAAAATATTTGTGCTCAAAATCAATAAGGAATGTGCAAGTAGGATGCCTTCACTCTGAGAGCTGTAGTTCGCAGCTGAAGCTAGTACAAAGTGGCATTTGTCAGTAGAAAGTGAAAAGAGCAAAGTGGATGGGTGGCAAGACTTTGACACTATTGGTTGGGTACACTAACTTGCTTAAGGAATGCCACTACTGGCTGCTTGGCCTATCGCATTCAGATCAAGTTCATCTGCGGATGAATAATCACTAAGATTTGTTAAGCGTTTACTTTGTGCCACATAGTACAGCACAGAGGTTTAGCATTATAAGACCCTGACCTGTGAGATGGGGAAATTGACTCTTGGAGAAGTTAGTTACTTTGTGGTGGTCTCACAGCTCAAAGGGGGCTATAATTTAGTTTCAGATCTACCTCACCCCACATTTTGGATAACTTATTATCTGTGTATGCCATGGCCCTTAAAAGAGGATTACTTGTAACTTTTTATTTATTAATTAATTTATTAAAGAGATGAGGTCTCACTGTCACCTAGGCTGGAGTGCAGTAGCATGATGCCTTATTGTAGCCTTGAACTCCTGGGCTCAAGTGATTCTCCCACCTCAGCCTCCCAATTAGCTAGGACTACAGGTGCGCACCGCCATGTCTGGCTATTTTTATTTTTTGTAGAGACTGGGTCTTGCTATGTTGCACATGCTGGTCTTGAACTCCTGGCTTCAAGCGATCCTCCCGCCATGGCCTCCCAAAGTGCTGGGACTACAAGCATGAGCCTGGCACATTATTTTTTATATTCATCAATGTTGAATCTACAAATGTATCTCTGTAAAACTGTCTTATTTTAAACTCCTAATCTGAGTACATGTAGTCCTTTGTATATTGCCTAGAACATACTGCCTAACTAGACAATCATATATTTTGATTTTAATGTATATTGATATATATTTATGGTGAATATATCTTACAGTATTACACATTGCTTTATGGCTTATTTATTTATTTTTTTTCTTTGAGATGGAGTTTCGCTCTTGTTGCCCAGGCTGGAGTGCAATGGCGTGATCTCGGCTCAGTGCAACTTCTGCCTCCCGGGTTCAAGCGATTCTCCTACCTCAGCTTTCTGAGTAGCTGGGATTATAGGCATGCACCACCATACCCAGCTAATTTTGTATTTTTAGTAGAGACGGGGTTGTTGATCAGGCTGGTCTGGAACTCCTGACCTCAGGTGCTCCTTCCACCTCAGCCTCCCAAAGCGCTGGGATTACAGGCGTGAGCCACCATGCCCGGCTGGCTTACTTTTTATTTTATTTTATTTTTTCCTTTTTATAGTTGACTCATTTGGCAACTAGCCATATATAAATATATATGTTAGTCATATGTGTATAATTTACATATACTAGTGTCATATATATATCTATATATGTATATCTTATTTCATTTGGAAAAATTAGAAAATACCAGGCTATCAGACACCCACCTAAATAAAACAGGAAGATTCTTATATTCTATAAAAAACACAGCATCTGGTGAATGGAACATGTTGGAATTTCTATCAAGAATTCTTGTATGCATCAATTTTCTAGAGGTATCTGGTGTTTTCCCAATTAACCTGGAAATATGTTTTGGAAAGAATTTATTTTTCCTAGAGGCCAGATGTGTCCTTGCCCTTTCCCCAACATGGCCCTTGGCCACCAGTGGAGTGTTGGGAGCTCTGGGAAGAGAGCGGCTGTTGCAGACGTCCAGGCATGGGCACTTTCGCCATCTGTCCCGTGTTGTAGGTTTTCATTGCTTTAGTTGTTATCCTCAACACAAGAGCCTTTAGGGGCTGGGACCACAACTCTGCCTCCTATTCTCCCATTACAGCTGCGTAATTAGTTTTAAAACTTTTACTTGTAGGTGAAAACTCATTTTGGCAACCATTAATTCCCACTGTAATTCATTTAATAACCGCAGTGCTTCTATTAATGGGAAAGTAAGCTCAAGCATCAAGCAGCATGACTAATATGTGTTGATAATTGCATATTGTTGATAACTGTAAACTCTGAGATTGCACTAATAAAAGGTAATAATTCCCAAGACAATCAGGAAGGGAACTGGGGAGCGGCTGCAAATTTAGCCTTTGCCATTTTGCCAGTTGTTTAGCGTCATTTACATTGGTGGGAATTCTAGTGCTCATAATGCACTGGAAGATTTTTTTCTGGACTACGTAAGAGTAATTGGAGATTGATAATGTGTCGATATGGGGGCATGGGAAGTGACTGATGCTGGGGCAGATGGTTTCTCTAGACAATTGCTAAGAAGGCGTGCAAGAAAGTTGCAGCTTAGCACAAGCTTGTGTGGTCAAAAAGCAATCTGCTTGCTTTTTGGACCCACATTTTATGTAAGCTGATACTGAGAGCAAGCACTTGTAGAGAGAGGGAGGGGTGAAGATAGCCCAAAGACTTGAGCTTGAGTCTGGCTCTGCCATTTAGGGGAATGCCCTTGAGCCAGATCTGTTAAATTCATTGAGCCTCAGTTTCTTCCACCCTTGTAGAATGTAGTTATTCCTATAAAGCTGTTGATAGCATTAAATGCGATTGTGTGTGTATGTGTGTATGTGTGTGTGTATGAAAGAAACTGATTTGGAAACTCGAAAACCCCTCTAAACAGGAACCTGGAAGCCTGTTTGCCCTTTCTTAATTTTCTGATGATACAAATAGATATATCATTGTAAAACTATTCCGTGTACTTGAGTTTCTTTCAAAACACCAACCCTGAGTAGGGCTTGCAATTTCTCTAAAAAGGAAATTATCACAGAAAGTCAGTTTATGACCCATTTTCTGGGGCTAGAACTACCTTTCTTTTTGGGGATGGGGTCTCACTCTGTTGCCCAGGCTGGGCTCAACCTCCTAGGCTCAGGCAATCCTCCTGCCTCAGGCTCCAAAGCAACTGAGACTACAGGCACATGTCACTGAGCCCAACTGGAAGTACCATTTTTGGTAACCCAGATTCCTATAGCTGTGCATTGGGTCATTACTTTGGACAATCTGATGCCTGAGAAGACTCTGTTTTGTGTTTCCAAATGGACCATCTTTGCTTGGAAAAGGCACTGTCCAGAATGTGTGGCTAATGGATTGTTGAAGGAGCTGGATGTGGCCCAGTCAGTCCAGTGAATCAGTGACTGATGGTTGTTTGTAGTAGCTAATGCTGTTTTTTCTCCCCCAAAGATAAAAGAACCAAAAAACCATCAAGTGGCTTGATTTGACTATAGCAGCATTTGTGACAGAACTGGGAACCAAATGAAAATCAACTTAGTACTACTCTTCAAGAGATTTTTTTTTCTCCAGAGGCTTAGCGTAGGTCATACCCCAGATGGTGATGATGAATCTATTGATCGCTATCTCAGGGTGAAATCTCAAAAGTTTGTGTTGCCCTTTTGGAAATTTCACAGTTTGTATTAACCTGTAACCAAGAGGCAGGTTCATTATGTTTAATTGCATTAAAAGATAAAAGAAGTAGAGAAATTGAAAGGAAAAAGAGCCCAGAGATTGTTACCTTTTTATCAAGCAACAGCATGCCACAAACTTTGCATAAATAAAAAATAACCTGAGCCTTTCATCTTGGGAATCTAATGAAATAAATGTGGTGGCTTTGCTGTTTTCCCCCCTAGCCCTCACCTTAGCCAGCCCTTACGTTGTGGACAGAGGAGTGATGTCATTATTTGTGAGCTAGATGACTGACTCAGTAGGTCCCATGTGGTTCCTAAGAAGATTGTAGGTCTTGCCATTGCGTCTTGTGTCTCTTGCTGTACAGGTGGAAACATCTGTGTGTTTTCATTATGGTGACCGCTGGGTAACTGGTCGCCAACCTCTGTAACTCAAGAAACAGCCCTCACAGTAGAGTACACTCTTTTCCCATCCAGAGTGTGGCAGTCCTTTTTTGCATGAGCCTTTGTCTGCATTTTTACCTCTTGCAAACCCTCCTCCAGCCAGAGATTGATGTGCCTGGATGATTTATGGCAGTGATTGTCAGAAACTTTTGAAGCCCATCCAATTTCAGGATTCGGGTTCTCATTTCTTGTCATTTATGGCACATTTGATGAATTCTCACTATCAGCTGACATGTTTCATAATTGTCAAAACTTTGATTGAAGTGGTATTTCTGAAAAAAAAAAATTACGAACGAGAAAAAAAGGAAACAAGACTCCTTCATCACATTTTTTTCTCCTATGCCTGAAACTGCTTTGCCGGAGGTTCACAGCCCCATCATTTAGCCTCTCAGCTACTTGCTGGCCTGGCAAGTCAGTCTCCTCACTCTCCTTTTACAGTCTTGTGCCTACATTTACTGGGGCTTTTCTTTTGCTTGTTTGGGCCTTTTTTAGTCCAGATGATAAAAGCTTTCGAAAGTAGCCCTTTGGAGAAAGTTTCTAAGCTTTCCCTTCAGCTATCTTTCAAGGTATATCCGGTGGGGCATGAATAGATAATAGCAAGCTCTTCGCTCATTTTGTTATCTTAGACCTAGTGCGGTTTGTTTTGTAATTGTTTTTATTCCATGAGCCAACATTCTTTGGCTGGAATGTTGGCTCTCCAGGTCTTTGGCTGAGGTCAAAACTTAGAAGTCTGCTCCTGTACTTTGGAGTTCTCCTCATGGTGAAGCTCACAGCGGTGAGCCAGGAATGGATCTGGTTCCTTCATCTGTAGAGTTTTGTTTTTGTTTCTTTACCTGCCTTAGTCCTGTGTCTCTTTCTAGGTCAGAGAAAACTTCTTATAGCAAATGACTCCTGTCCCTTCCCACTCTGACCCCCAGTACGGTGACAGGGAATTCCTTCTTCTCCTAGCTTGTGCTTTCTCAGTTTCTTTCCTCAGAAGCAACCACTATCTGCAGTGCCTTTTGTATCTTTCTAGATATACTTCATGCATAGATAAGGATTCATACATACACATACATAGAAACACACATATAAACACAGACATGCGAATATCAAGATATAGTTTGAACTCATAATTTTGAACTTTCACTCTAGTGTTTAAAACACATCAATATTTAATATCTCACTGCTGCTAGTTGAATGAAAGATGACCATCTTATCATGCCCTACAAGGATCATGCCTCCTGTGATCTGATTTCCCTCCAACTCGCCAGCCTCATCCAGCACTTTTTTCCTCTTTCTCAGACCTCCAGGCCCACTTCCTGTTCTTCTGTTAATTCCTCAAACAAGCCTTCCCTTGTTTCTTATATTAGCTGTCATTCTGCTACATTCTGTAGTTTCTCTACTGTTCATTTAGGGCATTTAGCACAGTTTGTAAGTTCCATATTTGAGTGATTATTTAAATAGCATCTTTCTGCCTCTACTGAACTGCAAGTTCCAGGAAGACAGAAATGTAACTGCTTTTCTTTTTTTTTTTTAAGCTGTTTTATCCCTAGAGTCTGTCATTACCTGGAATATAATAGGATCTCCGTAGATCGTAGTTGAATGCATGAAAAACAAAAGATTGGCTGGCTGGATGAATGAATGCATGATGTAGAAACTTCCTTTGGGTAGGGAGGAAATGCTACCTTTTGGAAAACAGTTGTGTTTTAGTATCCAAACATATTTTTTCTCTGTAGACCTTAGGTATTTTATTTTTGTTGTTTCCAACCATTTTCTAAGAAGTCAGTTATTTTAGAAAGGCTGATCATAGGCACCGTCAAGGAAAATCTTGGCAGTTATTAAAGGTATTAGCTTACAGGGTTTACATTTTCACACCTTTCTTGATCTCTTTTGTTTCTACTGTGGTTTATTTTTTGAAACATAAGTAGTCCCTGTTTTTCTTCTAAGATTTCTCCCACATTTTCATCGCTTAATGGGGCATCCAGGAGATAATAAGGGGTGGATGGGAGATAGAGGGAAGGAGAAAGTGAGCAGTGTCCACTCTAGACTTACAGTCCTCTGAAGGCAAGATTAGGGTCCCACATCTTTGTATTCCCAGCATGTGGCACAAGGTAGGAACTTCACATGCAGTGTGGAGCCACAATGTGAGGGTGCACAAATATGCAGGAAGAAAGGAAGAAATGGCACTGCTAATTCTGGAACTGGCATTATCGTTAATGAGCGGCTCTGTATCTGTGCTCAAGTCTTGCTTGTAATAAGCTGCTGGAGATATGTACTACCTGCTGTTGCAGCTGCTATTTCTTTCAAATTTACTACTGCTTTTTCCCTTTTTAGTTTCTTCATCTACCTCTTTAGTGTTAATCTTTGTGTCCAAAAAAAGAAAGAAAACATAGAGTTTGGAGCAAGGACAGAAAGATTAATTTCTAGGTACAACTCTGCATCTGGACGTGGTCCTCATTTATTTTTGAAGGCTGAGGGTTTGGTTTATGATGACTACATTTTCCTAATAGCCTGAGAGCCTGGTAGGAAGGCTGTCAGTTTATATTTCTATTGGTCCACTTCTTGCACTTAAAATGGCTCAGAGAGTGAAGCCATTCCTATTTTAAAGCTCCCCTTCTGCTGACAGCTTTCTTCTTAGCCAAAGCCAGGAAGAAGTATTTGCTATTACCCTTTGTTTTAAATGTGCTAACACCATGCTAATTGCCAATAGTGAGGAATGGTCTTTCTTAACAAGAATTCCTGAGTTATTTATAATTAGCCCATTGTTTATATCCTAGTAATGTTATTGTATTTGAAGTGATTGAAAATAGCTTAATCTCAAGTGAATAATTTCTCCTTGTTTACCTTATTCCCAGCAAACTTCCTTTTTCCTGATAATACAAAAGTAAACTTTATTCTATTTCATCCTAAGTGATGAAACTATTTTGCCCATTTATGAAACATTTTGAATACTTACAATTGGTTATTTTCCAGGAAATACTGGGACCTTGCCTTGAAATTTAGTATGGTTTATGACTTGGTTTATGACACCAGACAGAAGCTACAGATATGAATCCTCTAACCACCTGTTCCTATTTTCCTACACTTCATTAATTTGACTTTTGACTTTTGATAAAGTTATCACATATTAAAATATACCTGGGTGCTAAGCCTTATACTGTGACTGTTCCAGGGTTCAAATATTTTATTTTCACTGCCTTCCCCAGGTGTTACCTCCATAAATGATAGAACATACTTTCTTTTTGTCATGAGAAGTAATTGGTTGTTTCTTTTAACCTGTCTAGTTGCATTCCAGAAAAATAATAAATCTTTAAAATTATTAAAATAATGAGCAACAGTTATAGACATTGTTGGGTTAACCTTGGGAGTCCAAAGCTCATCCTAAGAGGAATTAAGAATATATCTCTTTTTTGGGGCCAGGTGTGGTGGCTCATGCCTGTTATCCCAGCACTTTGGGAGGCCGAGGCAGGTGGATCACCTGAGGTCAGGAGTTTGAGACCAGCCTGACCAACATGGTGAAACCCCGTCTCTACTAAAAATACAAAAATTAGCCGGGTGTGGTGGCAGATGCCTATAATCCCAGCTACTCAGGGGGCTGAGGCAGGAAAATCGCTTGAACCTGGGTGGTGGAGGTTGCAGTGAGCCGAGATCGTGCCACTGCACTCCAGCCTGGGTGACAGAGCAAGACTCCATCTCAAAAAAAAAAAAAAAAAAAAAAAAAAAGAAGAATATATATGTGCCCGGCCAAGTATATCTTTTTAAATATATTGCCTCCCCCTGCATTATTTTTTCTTCTTGCTTTCCCAGTTATATATACATATATATAAACTTCGCAGATACTAAATAGGTTATTGCTCATAGGTAATATAATTTGTACCTGATGTAAAGGCTGCAACTGAGGTTTCACTGATGGTTGGTTTACCTGGAATTTTGTGAGTTGGAAGGCTTACTGAAATGAAGGAAAATGCTTATGTATGACCCGGCTCTCTCTCTACGCATTGACCAAAATAGGTTGATCAGGGCAACAGAAATGATTAATGAGATAGTGCAGATTTGGATAAAGAGCAAAAAGATTAGGATTTGAAAGTTGGAGGATGAAGGGAGTCATGTAGGATATAGTCAGGTGGAATTCGGACTTGCTCACAAAATCCCAGAATACTGTAACAAAAGGGCACTTCTTTATGCTAGAAGGAGATAGTTTCACTTTAAATAACGGGCAATGGAATGTCTTTGCCCAGAGGATAACAAGCAAATAGAACTCATTTTCCCAAGCACCTGTGTAGTCTGGGGTGTCAGGGATGTGTGTTCAAGAAAAATTTAGGCAAAACCCAATGATAGCTTCTCAAAGGTAAGTTTGAAACATTCAGAGAATATCCCTAACCCTTGAGTGAACCATCACACAGGGAAACGATTCTGTTGTACAGAATATGTTTTGATGCCACTGTCAGACATAAAGTCTGGTGGGAACTGGACTTCTACTCTGACCCAGGGTGACAATTTTTAGGTTTTTAAAATTGGCTGTCTTCCAGAAGTGTTCATTTTACAGTGCTTATATCTCAGTACCTGAACTTCTGCAGAAAAATTTTATTTGAGTCATACATTTCTAATGTCAAAACCTCCCTGACAATTATTAGCTAAATGTTTAGCCCAAAAGAGAGATTAAAAACATATATCTTGTAACCTAGCTACCCAATGAGTTAACCCAGAGAGAATTTTCATGTTGGAAGTAGTTTCATAAGACTTTGGGGAAAGATACCTGCAGATCTGATATATTAGTGGTCATAACAAAAACCTTTGTAATACATGATCAACTGTCTGCCATATGAAAAGCGTATTCATAGAAGCAACTCAAAGTGCACATTTAGGCAGTCCTTACCAATTAAAGCCTCCCTCTTTTAAAAAATTTTTAAATAAGAGTTCATATTTGCACAATAAATGATTTATTGAGAAATTTTAATGTGTAAGCTTTCCACTGACTCTAACTGAAATTAGAAAGCTTTGAAATGAACTCATAAATATTGTTCTTACATACAAAATACACTGGAAGCTGTAAAATGTAAAGCAGTTTATCATTGAAAAGTTAAGCTACATTAAAGAATGTAGATTTGGTTTAACTCTATCTTCCCCACATGATGCCGAAGAATTTGCGAAGTACTTTTTATGTGTATTGTTTTATTTGATCTGTGTAACTACCCATTAAAGTCAGAAGGAGAGTGGGTATTATTATCTTGGTTTTATAGCCAAGGTAGCTATGGTCAAAGGGGGCTAAGTGACTTGCTGGAAGGTCACTGATACAGCAGAGTGAGGGCTGAAGAACACACATACTCTGTGACTCTGAGATCTCCTCTCCTTCATTCGTGCTAACCCATAATGTAATACTATTCGATCAGGCACAGTCCTGAAATAACCTCGGAGTGCTTAATGCTGAAGGGCATATTCTGTGTTTTAATCAAAGAAGACTATGACAGCAAGAATTAGCTGTACCAGCCCCTTTGTCAAATGTTGGTTAGCTGAATATTTGAAAAAGCTCAATATTTGTGTCTTTGATCAGATGATGCACTAAACATTGATTTATAGAGGATTATCATAGCGTCTATAACGTGTTTTAAATAACGCAATTAAAATAGTTCTGATTTTACATAATAGGACAAGATCATAATGTAGTGCAACCACTGAAAGTGAAGGTATGTAAAGACCAGAGTCTTTTCCCTAGACTACTAGAATTAGTAGTTCCTTCTAATTCTAGCAAGGGTGAAAACTTGTGAATAGAATCTTTAGTAGTGTTAGAGTGAGCTGTTTACATTTTATGTGTCCGTAGGAACTGAGGCCAGATGGGTTGATTGCATCCTCCAGTAATTTCCAAATGAAGTTTTATTAAAATCCTTTCCAGACAAGCATTTTTATAAGAATGACTAATAAAACCCCAAACACAAATTTTAGGTTCTCTTATTTTATAAAAACATGCAAGTTGCTTCTGAAGTTATTGGAAGACCAGTAAAATAATAAATGTCAGTAAAGATGGAAGAAGAGCAGAGACTTTGAGCAACCCCAAAATAACCAGGGGTGAGCAACATTGCTGGGCATCTTTTGCACATTGAACTGCTCAGGGCTCTGAAACATGAGACTATGAAAGAAGCATTCCTCATGCAATGGGTTTATTGCTTGGTTATTTCACCAAGCGCCATTTATTGAAAGGCAGTGTTCCTGGTGGCTAAGAGGGCAGAGTCTGGAATCTGCCACCACCACTTACCAAGTGGGTAACTTTGGTCAGAATTATTTAAGTTTTGTCTCAGTTCCTCCAACAATAAAAAGGGGATGCTGACAATACTTAATACATAGCGAGTGCTTAAAATTGTGTGTGACACACAGAAAACTTCATTCTGTTCAGATCACCCTATGAGAATTGTTGGGGATGGTGGGAAAAGAAAGACACTAGGATCTTAGAGATGACTTCAAGGTTCCTTTTCTGGTCCAAGATGATGTACGATGAATAGTCACAGGAAATGACTCTTTCCTGCGATAGAATCTAGACCCACCATTTACCTTGTGGTTCTGCTCACTGTTTAGTGCTGAGTTGCTAATATTAATGATTCTTCCTGTTCTAAGAAGCATGGCTCTGAGTCGTATTCTATCTCACTGCCTGTCTTTCTCTCTGTCCACAAACACACACTTTTTAGTACAACAGCACAGAAGACGATTTAGAGATACATGTGCTCAAGACTTACCTCTCTCTGTATAAAAGTTTGAATCTATTTCTCCCATTTCCTCTTTCTTTCTTTCTTTCAATTGTATTGCTATGTCTTACTACTTCCTAAGTGAAAGGGGAAAAGAATCAAAGTTAGGGAAATCAAAGGTTTCAGAAATGAAAAACTGGATTTCTAAAGCACTCACATTGTACCAAGTTATTTTGTGCCTGTTCCTTTAAGTTTTTTTTTTTTCTTTTTTTCCTCTGCCTCTAGAGCTACCAAAAGCACATTGATCACTTTTTACAGCTTTGCCATGATAGGTGCAGTAGTTGCTTTTTTATTGAACCATAGATTGCAGCATTGTAAAACACACTCTTTCAGAGGAGTAATGAAGGCCATTTTTAATTGCATTTGGGAGGCAGGGTACTATTATTAAATTATACCTATGTCTGTATTGGAAAAAAGAGAGAGAAAACCAGGTTATGTTTTCTTTGGGATTTGAGGTTTCCCAGAGCTGGAGTGAATTCAGGGTTGCATGACAAAATTTGGAACTTCAGCCTTTTGGGATTGTGAGTCAGAATTTCCCCAGTCCTGTGATTAACCTCATGCACCCACAACTGTTGAGAATCAAACAACCAAGGGCTTAGTAATAACGAAATTTATTATTTCCTGGAAGATAACTCTCAATGTATGTGCATATACAAATAGGACAGAGTGGCACACACAGATTTTTACTTAAAGATTGTTGTTATACACTGTATTAGTTTCCTAGGTCTGCTGTAACAAAGTCTATAAACTTGGTGGATTAAATAACCCAAACCTCACAGTTCTGGAGACCAGAAGTCAAGATCAAGGTGTTGCCAGGGCTGTTTTCCTTCCGCGGGCTGTTAGAGGGAGTCTGTTCCATATCTCTCGCCTAGCTTCTGGGGATTTTCTGGCAATCTTTGGTGTTTCTGGCTTTATAGAAATATTGCCTTGATCCCTGCTTTCATCTTCACATGTTTTTTTCCTGTGTGTGTGTGTGCATACATGTGTGTGTATTTTTCCAATTTTCCCCTTCCTATAAGGACACCATTCATATTGGCTTAGGCGCCCACCCTACTCTGGTATGACCTCATCCTAACTTAACTAATTACATCTGCAATGACCCTATTTCCAAATAAGGTCATATCTGGAGGTACTTGGAGGGTGGGTCTTCAACTTATGAATTTGCAGAGGACACAGCTCAACTAGTAACATACACCTATAGATTTGTCTTTAGTGGATATGTATATATCACACTGTTATATACATTGGAGAGGTGTGAAAATTAATTGTAAGAAAAAATTGCTTGTGCAATGAATAGCACTATAATCCCCTTCTTGACAGTTAAGGGAATCATTCTGGAAAGCGAAATTGCTCTGAGCCAATGTGTGGAAAATTCTGTGCAAGAGCTTATTCCTTTTGTTGCATTTTTTCAAAGATTCTTTTGGCAGTGCTGGGCTCAGTCCAGATGCCTTCCACATCAGGTGGTTTAAGCATGTGTGTACATGATCGTGTGCAGGGTTGTGGGAAGCCAGTTACGGTTGGAAATAGTTGTTTAGCTGGCAATTAGATTCCTCACAGTCTCGAATTATGTTGCTTTAAATTAAGATTATGCAGATTTGAGTTGCTTTGATAATTTGCAAAAGCCATTTTGGGGTTATAACTAAAAATGTAATCTGCCAATTTTCTATCTGATACCTGTTTTGTTCATTGGACTGTGGACCCATTTTAAATATTTATCATCTGCTTTCTAAACCAATGGCAAGAGTGTCTGCATACCAGCGTGGTGAGGGGAGATATGGTGGTCGACTCCCTGAATCGGACTTAGCTTTCTTGAGGATGCAATGCTGACTTTGTTACTGTTTACTTTAGCAACTCAGGTAAAAACATGCATCAAATAACTCTTTTGTTTCATATAAAACCTGAGGTTTTGCAAGAGACAAAACCTCTCAAAAGTGAGATTTGTTGTTTAAATAAGAAATAGTGTTCTATTATTAACCCAGGCCAGCTGAGACAAGCTTTTTAATTAGCCTGAAAAGAGAGGATAATGTATAAGGAGAATGAGGTAGGTTTTACTTAGTAACGTCTTGAGGATTTAACAACTTATCCTATGGTGATCAGATTCAGATTCAAGCAGACTAACGGATAGCAGTATTTTCCGTTCAAGATGATGGACATCTTATCTTTATAAATGATTATACCAGTCCGTCTGGGAGAACAAGATGCTAAATGTTACATATTCCTTCCTTCTTTCATTGGAAGTTCATTGGAAATTTTATACATGTACCATGCATACAGAGAAGTTCGCGCATCACAAAGATTCAACTTGGTAATTTTTCGCAAAGTGAACACGTCTATAACTAGCACCAAGATCAAGAAATCGAATGTCACCAGAACTCCAGAGGCTGCTTCTGTCTGTTCCAGTCACTAACTCAGAATTTTGTGATGGCTTGGAAAGCTTGGCTTGTTTTCTGCCGGCAGTGAGTATTGATGATTTTGGGGACACGTTTCCATTCACAGTGCATTTCCAGTTGTAGGTTAGTTTTTACTGGGAGCATTTTCATGCTTCTTGTTCATTCTGCTAGAGAGTGGGGTTAGCTCCTTAGAGTTGAGCATTTTGGTGAGCATGATGCAGAGCAGAAGATGGCCTTTACTGCAGCCGGGACAAAGTCTTCCAGGCGCTGCCTGCCTTCTTCTCTTCCCACCAGACTAAATTCTTTGTGGTTCCTTGAAACGAAGGTGGCCTTCCCCTTTACCTCCAGGTCTTGGTCCTGTGGCTTTCCTACGTCAGGATCCCATGCCCTTTGGCCCCGTCCTACTGCATGCATTTCCCAAGGCTGCTGTAACAAAGTACCACAAACGGAGTGGCTTTATTTATTCATTTATTTATTTTTGAGACAGAGTCTCTCTCAATCACCCAGGGTGGAGTGTGGTGGCGCGATCTTGGCTCACGGCAACCTCTGCCTCCCAGGTTCAAGAAATTCTCATGCCTCTCCCACCCAAGTAGCTAGGATTACAGGTGTGCACCACCATGCCTGGCTTATTTTTTTTTATTTTTGGTAGAGATGATGTTTCTCCATGTTGGCCAGGCTGGTCTCAAAGTCCTGGCCTCCAGTGATCCGCCCGCCTCGGCTTCCCAAAGTGCTGGGATTATAGGCGTGAGCCACCACGCCCCGCCTGCAGTGGCTTTAAACAACAAAAATCTATTCTCTCACAGATGCGAAGGCTAGAAGTCTGGAATCAAGGTGTTAGCAGAGCCCTGCTCCCTTGGAAACCTCTAGGTTTCCTTCCTTGCCTCTGGCAGCTTCTGGTACCCCAGGCATTCCTTGGTTTGTGGCACAGCGTAACTCCAGTCCCTGCTGCCACCTTTACTTGGCCATCTTCCCTCTGTGTCTGTACATCTCTCTCTGTCTTCACAGGGCATTCTCCTCTTTGTATCTCTTTCCTTTTCTTATAAGGACAGCAGTCAACTGGATTAAGGGTCCTCCCCACTCCAGGCTGGGGTGACAGCTGCAACAACTGCTTTTTCAAATAAAGTCATATGCTGAGGTGCTGGAGTTTAGGAATTCGGCATATCTTTTTGGGAGACACAGTTCACGCATAACATCTGCATTACCCCCTTCTTAGTTTAGATGCCATCTTTTCTAGGAACTCTTCTGCGATGTTCCTTCCCCCAACATCTGGCTTTGATGTCCCTCTTGACACTGGAACTCTCTTGTCATGCTTTCTAGCATCTCTCATAATTGTTTTTTTGTTTTTCTTCTCTGCTAGACTCTGAGCAATTTGATGTCAGGAATAATTTAGGATATTTTAGAATTTTTTCCCCAAATTATTAGAAACCTTAGATCATGGAATTTTGGACACATTTATGCATTTTGATGTAACCTGAAATATTTGTAACCGAGTCATGGTCTTCATGTTCATTTTGCGGGGAAGAAGTGATACCTACTGGTAAAAGAAAAGGCTTGGGTTAAACATTACCCCCTCTCTGGAGTTTCTGTGATCATGACAAACACGGATTTTAAATCCTTGGCTTGAGAGCACATGAATTGCCGAGCAGATGTGGCGTCAGTGCTCGCGAGGCTGTAAGCAGCTTACTGATCCAGCAGTTTAAAGACTGTTTACTGGCGGTGGCAACGTTACTTCTGGTTGCCTGTCTTAATTCATTTTAGATTAATCTGTCTTGCAGTTCGAAGGAAAATGAATTGAGTCAGTAACTTTAAGAGTTATGTAAAATCTGTACAGTGCTAAATAATTGAATGGGGTTTTATGTATGGTCTTTAAATTGGAATGTCAATTTGACACAAATGCTCCAAAACAGAGTGTTAGATGAGCTGATCTGTTCCTCATATAAAAGCTTTGAAACTTCCATTCTTGTATCACTCTAGAATTCACTGTTCCCATCCCTTGCAGAATATTAATGTTAACTTTGGGGAAGGTGAGTCTGCTTGTGTAACTCTCGGGCCTGGGGTTAAGTTTTAGGGTAATGGTACCCAAACTTGAGCGGGTTTAAGAACCACCCAAGGAGTTTGTTAGGAAGGATGCTTGGCTGGGCATGGTGGCTCCCGCCTATAATTCCAGCACTTTGGGAGCTGAGGCGAGGGGATCACTTGAGCCCAGGTGTTTAAGACCCAGCCTGGGCAACATAGCAAGACTCCATCTCTATTTAAATTTAAAATAAATTAAAAAGAAAAAAGAAGAAGGATGCTTTCTGGGTCCAGCTCCAGAAATTCTAATTTGGTTGTTCTGTAATTGGGCTCAGGGAAGTCCTTTGGCATTACAGGTGGTTCTAATGCTGACATTCTCAGACTGCATTTTAAAGAAATAACTGGTTGAAGGGATGCAAGGACGTGAGAAGGAGAGTATGTGAACTCCTGAGAGAAAATTCAAGACTATTTTCCATAAAATACATTTATCATAACCAGGCAGACCAAAAATGACCTTTTTGGGTGGGTTAAAGGGGGTATTTTGCAGACCCAAAGAAAATAAATTCTTGAGATTTTTTCCCAGAAATCCATGGGAGGAAGGCTGAAGTATCCTTATTCTTATCAGAAAACATATTTGAATTTTATTACCAATATCTTTAACCCCATTTTACAGATGGGAAATCTTTGAGGCTCAAAGAGCAAAGAAGGCTAACATTTGTTGAGCACTTAATAAATGAAACTGTCAATATTAGTAATTATTATTGCCATCATCGTTATCTTTATTTAACCTATAGCACAGCCCTGTAAGGTGTTGTCACTGCCATTTACAGATATGTAAAGCGAGATTCAGGCAGTTCAGGTAACTTGCTAGGATTACACATTGAGCTTGTAGTGAGCCAGGATTCAATTGCAGTTCAACTTAACTCCAAAATCCATATTCTTTTTACTACATCAATGTAGATTTAAGATATTTACATGATGAGAGTTGCCAGGTAAAATATAGGAGGCCCAGTTAAATTTGATTGTCATGTAAATAATGACTAGTATAAGTATATCCCATGAAATATTTGAACATACTTACATTTAAAAATAGTGGACCATAGTATACTAGAAAATTTGTTGTTTATCTGACATACAAGGTTAACCAGGTATCCTGTATTTTCATTTGCTAAAATCAAGCAACCCTGTATGTGGGTAGTGGATTTTCAGGTTGTATGATCGTACTTTCTGACTTCTGACCCCAAGTCCATCCATCCTTTCTATGTGCCACATTCTGTTCTGACTCATTCTTGGGTCTCTGCTGTCCTCTTGGGGAAGAGAGTGAATGGCTTACCTACTCGAGCCCCTGTACTAAGGGGCCCGGTGGCTCATGCCTGTAATCCTAGCACTTTGGGAGGCCGAGGTGGGCAGATCACCTGAGGTCAGGAGTTTGAGACCAGCCTGGCCAACATGGTAAAAACCCGTCTCTACTAAAAATGCAAAAATTAGCTGGGCACGGTGACGGGCGCCTGTAATCTCAGCTACTCGGGAGGCTGAGGCAGGAGAATCGCTCGAACCTAGGAAATGAAGATTGCAGTGAGCTGAGATTGCACCACTGCACTCCGGCCTGGTGACAGAGTAAGACTCTATCTCAACAACAACAACAAAGTAGCCAGGCGTGGTAGCCCATGCTTGTAATCCCAGCTACTAGAGAGGATGAGGTGGGAGGATCGCCTGAGCCTGGGATGTTGAGGTGCAGTGAGCTGTGATTGTGCCACTGTACTCCAGCCTGGGCAACAGAGAGAGATTCTGTCTCAAAGAAAAAAAAAAAAAAATCAGTGAACACATAGAAGTAGTTCACCCTTTCTTCACCCACATTATGGATGTTTTCATTTGCTTAATTTTAGAGACGAAGGAGTGAGAGCCAGTTAGTTGCCTTACTAGCGATAGAAAGAATCAGGCCACAATTCTGCTACAATAAATTTAGGAAAAGGCTTTTATTTTGGGTATGATTACAGTCAGAGCAATAAGGGTGAGTTAGAAAATGGAACAAAAACAGAACCTCCTGGGGTCTTTTTTGTGAGAAAAATAATAATGTTTTGGTTAATGTTAGATTGAATGTCCATTATGTGCCAGGCAATTTACATGCATCATTGTTGCAGGCTGCCCTGAGAGGTAGTTATTTTTATCAGCCCCATTTTAAAGATGTGGAAACTGATAGAGATGTGATGTGCACAGCCCCAGGTCAAACAGCAGTGAGATGCAGAGCTGGAATTTCAGCCAGGTGTCTCCACCCTGGAGGCCTGTTCTTAGCGCCCTGTGCTGCCAAGGCTAAAGCCTTTTATCTGGGCCTGGTCTCTGTCCTAGAGACTGCCTTGTTGGGTGGCCTTGTGGAAATCTGCTCTTTGGCTTGGGGGAGGCAGACACTGCACCGGCAGCTTGTTCCATCCAGCCTTAGGAAGCTTCACCTTCCGGGCAAAAAGGGTCAATCCAAAAGTGGCTTTTGACACCTGTGCCAAACTAGGAAGCCGCAGTGTCTTCTTCAGGAATTAGGCCTTAGCCCAGTGGAAGAAACTCTGTCCTGTGTGGTCTTCTGTGTGCAGTGGAAACTTTCAGCAAGCCTTCTAAATTCTTCATGATCACAGGATCGCTTTGCACCGAAAACTGGCATCTGGTCTGCACTTCATTGAAGATTCCCTACTTTTGGTGAGAGCTTTTGAAGGACTGGGTCTGTGAGTTTTCCTTTATTAGTAAATGATAACAAAGCACTTTAAAGAAAGGAAACACGTCCGTGGTGGTAGTTCTTGCTGTGTGAAGAAAGGGAGCACTGGATCTGAGGACAAACCTCTCCCAAGTTTGTCCCTGGGGCTCTTCCTGCTGCTGCTGCTGGGAGAGCCCCTTCCTTGCACCAGGGGTCGGCTGCTTCCCATGTTCTCTCGCGCTCTCTGTGAGACTCTGCCTGCAATGACTGTCCTCCCTTCCTGAGCCATTTATAAAAACAGACTGTTTCCATTTCTAAGTGACTAAAGGGATTCCTTGAAGTAGTGAGATCAAAGAGGCAGCTTGGAATTTGTCTCTGAGTGAGTACTAACTGCTTGTCATGGAGACATGTCACAGGGGAGCCCGATCTTGGGAAAACCAAATGAAAGCCTTAGGAGCCAGAGAGCGATCAGGATGGGGAGTGACAGATGCAGGGAATTTTGGATCAGACAAACCAGAAATGATCACTTTCCACGTATGCGACTTTGGGTGAGTTGTGTTTGTATCTGTGAACATCAGTTTTCCTAATCTGAAATAGCATTAGTCATGCTGGCCTCAGAGAGTCCTAGAAATTAAGTGACTATTATGTATAAAATGCCAGGCATGGTGACTCAGATCCAGTATTTACTCGATACTTTTTTCCCTCTTCATACCCTAATATGGTAATGGAAAATGGATTTTGATGGATTTTGTAGGCACATTTTAAAATTAAAAGCTATTGCAGAATTCCAGCTAGTCATTCATTGGTGTTCATAAGGTGAGTGGGTGCCTACTACGTTCCAGGCTCACTTTAAGTGGCTGGGGAATGGAGTATTATGAGACAGACACGAGTCCTGCCTCTTTGCAGCTTCCATTCTGGACAGGGAGGTCGGTAACAGACAAAGCAGCAGAGGGAGTACACTTTTAATGTCAGGCAGGGAAAAGAGATATGAGAGGATTTGGCTGTGGTAGTCTGTGAGGGCCTCTTTGAGGAGGTGTTGTTTGCACATAACACTTTCTCATGGCGAAGTGGCTGCTGTGCTCTGCTGACAAATAGCCATAGCTGAGCAGATGAGTCCTTCCCACATTGCAAACAGGTTTTCATGTGTGCATCTTGATGGCTCTCGCATTTCCTTACCCCTCTTCTTTCCTGCAAGCTCCTGTTGTCCTCTCAGTGTCATATTACCGAACAGAGTTGAATTACCCACAGAAAGCTTTCATTAATCTTGCTGTCCCATTGGGGCGTTACTGTAAACCTTGGCACCCAGAGCGTCTGCCACGGAAGTGGCTTCTAGCAAGGGGAGAAGGTGAAGCCTGAGATAGGGTAGAGTGAGGAAGAGTGAGATGTGAGCCAAGAGAGTCCTTAAACATTTCATGAGGTTCCACAGAGCCTGCAATCACACTCTTGCGGCCGTGCCATTGCCAGTGAGAATTGATGCCTTCAGCCCAGGGTACTGGGAGCCTCCCAGCAAGGTGATGTGCCGTGTAAACATGCTCCTGAAGGACCTGAATGCTAATATCCATAGGAACTGCTCTGCAACTTCTTTTAATTAGCTGAGATGGATTTTGGGAGGTCAGTGTAACACATTCAAGTGAAATTTATGTTGGTTTTCTTTGTAAACTGTTGCAGTTGGAATTCTTCCCAGCGAGTGATCAAAGTGCTCTTTTTTGCTTGTTTTGATGAGATTTGGGTAGAGGTGAAATAGAGGTGGGGGGTGAAAGTAGTCCAAAAAATTTGAAAATATGCTTATATCCTGCGAACTCTAAGTCCTAACATCCATCTTGCAATAGGCAAATGAAGACACTGATGGACAAAGGTTATTCTTACTTTTTATCTGAGCTCAGGGATTTGGTTTTATTAGCTCTTTAGCCTACCTGTTAGCTCTTAGCCACTTCTTAGAACCCAATTCCCTCAGCAGTTGAAGACCTCCTTGTTTTGCACTAAATACGCTTTTGGTCTAGGTGAGTGTAGACCAGCGGTTCCCAACCTTTTTGGCACCAGGGACCGGTTTCGTGGAAGACAATTTTTTCACGGACCAGGAAGGTGGTGTGGGGATGGTTTCAGGATGAAACTGTTCCACCTCAGATCATCAGGCAGTAGTTAGACTCTCATAAGGAGCGTGCAACCCAGATCCCTCGTGTGCACAGTTCACAATAGGGTTCACTCTCTCATGAGATTCTAATGCCACCAGTGATCTGACAGGAGGCAGAGCTCAGGTGGTAATCCTCGCTTGCCTGTCACTCACCTCCTGCTTTGCAGCCCGGTTCCTAACAGGCCACGGACCAGCATCGGTCTGCTGCCCAGGGGTTGGGGCCCCCTGCTGCAGACCCAGTGTTGGTATATGCAAATATTGCTTGCCCTTTTGAAGTCTGGAAATGTTGGCCACTGCCTGGTCATTCACTTGCTTTGACTCACCCTTTCTCCACGTCCTTTTCTCAGCTTTCCCTCTGTGGATTAGAGCCACAAATCTATGCCCTCATTTTCCAGTCCTGAAAATGGAAACATGTGACCTGGCATATTTTTTGTTGTTTCTTCCAGGACTGAAGTAATCTGGGAAATGTAGTTTGGCTGCCAAGAATTTGGCCTTTCCTAGACACATTGCTGGTTGATTAGAACAACAGAGGAGAATGTTAGTCTGGGAGGCGTGGTTCACATTCCAGTGTAGCTCAGGGGGCCCTTTCACCAGAAAGGACTCACAGACTTCTCAAGTCCCTATTGCGATGTAGCTTCTGGGACACCTTCAACCCCTGTCCCTGGTAAGCCAATGGCTGCTTCATTTCCCATGTTGGTTTCCCCCAATTTTCTGGGACCTCCACATTAATACCTACTTTCCCGTTTCCTTTTAAATCTCCTGGCAGTTCTACTGCTTGGAATGCATTCTACAGATATACTTGTGTAGATAAGAGAGGACCCATGTCATAATAGCAATCACATCTAACACTTGCTGAGGATTTACCTGGTTTCTGGAACTAAGAATTTTATATATTTTTCATGTATTTCATTCTTTAAAAAACTCTGTGAGGTAGGACTGATAGTATCTTCATTTTCAGATAAGGCAATTTAAGCAGGAAGAAAGTAAAATGTAACCAAAAGTGTATTTTTTTTCATTGCAGCTGTGGTTTTAATAAGAAAATATTAGAAACAATGTAATCAATGTGTGTGTAATTAAATACATAATGCTTTATTGCCAATACCACAGGATACTGTGCAGACACAGAAAAATGGTATTGAATGTCTTCATATGTTAGTGTGGAAATTCCTCCATAATACATGAAGTGAAAACAAGTAAGTCTGTATATAAAATGCAGGCTGGGCACGGTAGCTCAGGCCTGTAATCCCAGCACTTTTGGAGGCTGAAGGGGGTAGATCACCTAGTTCGAGACCAGCCTGGCCAACCTGCTGAAACCCTGTCTTTACTAAAAATACAAAAAATTAGCCAGGCATGGTGGTGGGCATCTGTAATCCCAGCTACTTGGAAGGCTGAGGCAGGATAATCGCTTGAACCAGGGAGATGGAGGTTGCAGGGAGCTGAGATCACCTCACTGCACTCCAGCCTGGGCAACGAGCAAAACTCCGTCTCAAAAAAAAAAAAAAAAAGAAAGTATAATATGCATACATTAGCTCAACCATTGTGGAAGACGGTGTGGCCATCATCTTCAGCAAACTAACACAGGAACAGCAAACCAAACACCGCATGTTCTCACTCACAAGTGGGAGCTGAGCAATGAGAACACATGGACACAGGGAGGGGGTCACACATCCCCGGGCCTGTCAGGGCTTGGGAGGTGAAGGGAGGGAGAGCCTCAGATTTTTATTATTAGTTAATTTGTTTTGGTCGTCATGGCTAGACAGTAATTCACATGGTTTAAAACAAGTATCAAAATATAGTGAAGACAGTCTCCCTTCCACCTGCAGGCCTCCTCTGCCAGCACTTCCCCTCTCCACCATAGATGCTCACTATCATTAGTCCCTTGGGTAATGTTCTAGAAATTATAGGGCAAAATTGTCCTCTGTCAAACCCCTTACACAACTGAAGCATGTTACACTTTATTTATTTTTTTCTTTCTCTCTTCCAGCTCTGTGTCATCTCCCTGTTCCTTTCTTATCTTCCCAAACAAGATTTCTCTCATCTGGTGATGTGAATGAAACTACAGTCTTGTAGTTACCTGGGCTTGAAGCTCTGGAATCACCTTAGACCTATCTTCTTCTTCTTTTGTTTTTAATTTAGTTTTATTTTACTTTAAGTTCCTGGATGCATGTGCGGAACACGCAGGTTTGTTACCTAGGTAAACATGTGCCATAGTGGTTTTGCTGCACCTCTGAATATATCACCTAGGTATGAAGCCCCACATGTATTAGTTATTTGTCCTAATGCATTTTCCTTGGAAGGGGGCCTCTAGTTTTCACCAAGTTATCAAAAATATTCAGGATCCCCTTAGGTTGCTTAGGATGGTGGTAACTGTTCCTTGTTACCTTAGGAAGGATGCAGATGTTCTTATGTAACCTGTCTGTAGGCATGTTCTTTATGGCCATCAAATGCTTTTAAAAAATTGAATTAATTGCCAACTCTAACAACTGAAGGATTTCACACAGAAATGTGGATTCAGTGCTTAGATAGGAAAATGGAAGATTTGGCAGCCCTAGGCTTGCATTTCTACATGGCCATGGTCCTCCAGAACTAGGTAGAGGATGCCTCTTTCATGGAGAGAGTGTTCTCTTTTTTGCCTCAGGCCATTCTTACAACCTGTTGTAGTCTAAATGACCCTGGCTTGGCTTAAGGAGAAGTGGGTCCTAGTCTCTTTTCTTCCTAAAGCAACTCTTTAAAAATGTGAATATTTTTTCAGATGATTAAAGTGAGATTCAGACAGTTTAGATGGAATCAGCCTCAGTTGTTCATTGAAGTGGGTTAGGATCATGTGAAACTTGAACTCAGATCATCTAACTTTATTCTAATATTCTTTCCACTGAACCACAGTTGTCCCCCATTATTGTTATGATTTTTGACCTTCAAGGCATTACTAGAGATAGGTAGAGTATTATAGGCATTTCACAGCTGAGTAAGTTGAAACTTGGTTCAGCTCTGAAAAAGGAAAATTACGTACTAAAAGGGCAGAGCTCATATTTGGTCTCAGGTTTTTTGACTCAAACACTGTACTCCTTTAGTGGTACTCAAAAACCTCAGAGATCCATATAATTCTGACATTTTTTACAGCGGTGATATTAATGATTCTAACATATTTGACTCCAAACAGAAGCAGGAAAGGTGGAGGGACCCCCATTGTTGATGTTGTCTCAGAACTGGAAGAAAGTTCCTGGGGTCAGTCAGAGAACAACTTGTAGTAGACTCACTCCTTGCAAAGCACTGACTGGTCTGGGACCATGGGCTGCAAAGTGGGAGAGATGATAAGAGGAATAAGGAATTGCTTTCCAGAACCCTATAAACTTAGATGGGAAACGTAGCTGAGTATACCTGAGAGGATTTAACAACTTTATAAAAGCCACACCTCAAGTTCATGTTAACATTATTTTACCTGCGTTCTTACCTATAGAGTAACAGGAATTGTCCTATTTTATAGTATTAGAGCTGTCCTATTGTATAACAGTAGAGATGGCTGCTTTGATGGACACTTCTTGTAAGCTGTAGTATATTTGATGCATATTTATTAGGGCTGTGTATTGGTGGCCAAATTTGTAAAGTGAAGACTCTCTGTAATAAATGAGAAGCATACATAGGGTGTGTTATTTTCCTGGATGGTTCTTTTCCCATTGCAGAGTTTGCGATCATTTTGGAATCTTCACTTACATGTGATTTAGAAGAAAAAGTACAGAGAGGGCCAATTATCATAAAAGACACTTTGCGTAGTGGTGAAATGCTGGACTTGTAACCAGTCTGCCACGTTTAAATCCTGGCTCTATCACTTAGCAGTTTGTGTGACCTTAGATCATTAATTTGTGTAACCCTTTGTTGCCTCAGTTTTCTCCTCTGTTAAATGAAAAGATTAGACAATTCATATCCGATACAGTTGCTGTGAAAGTCAGCTAATTGCATGTGAAACATTCTTAGGACAGAGCCTGGCATATACTAAATAGTGCATAGGTATTAGCTGCTGCTGCTGTTTTGTTTTGCTGTTTTTAATCATTGTTGAGGTGCGTATTCCTGACGTGCTATGCTGTAGCAAATCGAGCTTTGTAACTAGAGCTAAGAAACTGGTGGGAACCTAGGCATGGAAGTTGTAAATGTGTACCCTTTGGGCTGAGCACTATAACATGAGGGGTTTAGACTAATCCCTAATAGTCTGCCTAGCTGCAAACAAGTCTGGGATATCTGTCAGTCATGAGAAGCATCATTAAGCACGTGATGGTCTCTGAGGCTGGGCCCTTCAACTTGTATGAAAAACCCCAGCTGTCAAAAGTTAGGTAAAGAGCTTTGGACCCAAGTCCTGACTGCCAGTCTCCAGCTCTGTGATCTCATGCAAATCACTTTGTCTCAGGACTTTGTCTCCCTCACCCCCATGTAAAAGTGAGATGATAACATCATTTTCCAGAATCAGGGTGGGGAATAAATAGACCATGTTTACTAAATGTCCTACAGAGTGTGGTGGCCAAGTAGGTGCTTAGAAAGTGGCTGCAGCTCTCAGTATTATTGTAAATGAAAAATTCTGGCCTCATATCCGGTAAATCAAAATACTTCACCCTAGCTCCTAAGGCAATATTGTTGCCTAGAATCATCAGCATATTTGAAGACCAATAACGCAGTTTGCATGTTACATGGAGAATGTGGGTGGACTAATTGCATCCAGGCATGGGGTGACTGGCTTGAGATTAAATCAAAAGGAATTTCCTGAGTTTGTGATGTAAGGGAAGCTCAAGAGACTGGAATACTCAGGAAGTGAAATCCCAGATACAAGGACTGAAAATAATTATTCAAGTGTCGGAAAAGGTGATAGAAAGATTGATCAATGGGACCGAGTTTAGTGGGACATCTGCGCTGTGCTCCCTCTTTGGTTTCCTCCCTTTCGTGGCTGAGAGGTTTGGCGTATCAGTGCTTCTTCCTCCTCAGCCAGAAACAGTTTCAATTTTTCTATATTCTGCCCACCCTCTTTTCTTGCCTGTAATTTGTCCATTCATTCAATAAAGACTCATTTAGCTCCAAAATATTCATTGAGGAGCTAAATGTGCCAGGTCCTGGAGATGCAACAGTAAAACACACATATGCATATACACACATGCACGTGCATACACAATTTGCACACATACGTGCACAGGCACACCTCCATGCATAGAAACATGGATGCACACATGGCCATGTGAATCCCTCTCTTCTTGGAATTGACATTCTAGTTGAGGAGGACAGAAAATTTAAAAAATAGTAGTAAGTAAAATATGTAGTTTCTTTCACTTGACGATTATTGTAGGTTTCCCCACAATTTTTTTTTCCTGCCTCTGCTGTTTGGGAGGTCATGTGTTCAACTATTTCTATTCTTTGAAGAACTTCTAGCCTAATTGCTTAAGCTTCACAGAGTCTCCCAAACTGTTTCTTAAAGGGCTCTAGTTATTGAATAAGTTTTGATTCACAATTTTATGAAAAAATTTGTAAACATATTAGAATGTGGTGGTAATATGGCTTTTCTGTTTATTGTGCTAAAAGCAAAAGTGTAGAAAAGTACAAAAACTATGAAAATATACCTTGTTTGGAGTAAATAAATATGAAAATGAAATATATTATTTAACCATGCTGGAGGTCAATTTTAAATGAATTCTGTTTTTCTCTGGGCTTAAAAAGAAAACTTAGTAACTAGTGGGTTGCTATGTTTTATGTTAAGCAATATTGAAATTGAAATCAAAGTAGAGTAAGTACATATTTTAACTAAAACAGGTATGTCTGGTTATGGGGCAAGTAAAATTTTATAGCAATGAAATTAAATAAAAAACCTATGAATATTTTTTGAGTTTGAAATACAATTGGCAGAATCTGAGCTTGCTATACATCTAGTTGGCTTTTAAGGGAAACTGATTTTTTAAATTTCCCTTCTTTGATTTTGAATCTTGACTTAAAGAATCCAGATTCCCATAAACATTATACAGAAAGTTCTAATGGTTCCAGGAATTAGCAAAATCACCACCTGTTCCCCAAAAACCTACTGAAATAAAAAAAAAAATTAAAAAAAAAGAAATGAGATTTTTCTAATTCCTGGCACCATTAGAATTATACAGAAAGTTCTAATGGTGCCAGGAATTAGAAAAATCTCATTTCTTTTTTTTTAATTTTTTTTTTATTTCAGTAGGTTTTTGGGGAACAGGTGGTGTTTGGTTACATGAATAAGTTCTTTAGTGGTGATTTCTGAGATTTCAGTGCACCCATCATCCGAGCAGTGTAACTATACCCAATGTGTAGTCTTTTATTCCTCACCCCTCTCCCACTCTTTCCCCTGAGTCCCCAAAGTCCATTTTCTCATTCTTACACCGTTGCAACCTCATAGCTTAACTTCCACTTATGAGTGAGAACATACGATGTTTGGTTTTCCATTCCTGAGTTTCTTCACTTAGAATAATGTCCTCCAATTTCATCCAGGTTCCTTGAATGCCATTATTTCATTCCTTGTTGTGGCTGACTAGTGTTCCATGGTGTGTGTGTATATATATATAAAACATTTTATTTATCCACTCATTGACTGATGGGCATTTGTGCTGGCTCCATATTTTTGCAATTGGGAATTGTGCATCTATAAATGTGTGCGCAAATATCTTTTTCATATGACTTTTTTCCTCTGGGTAGATACTAGGAGTGGGATTGCTGGATCAAATAGTAGTTCTACTTTTAGAAATCTCCAGGCTGGGTGCAGTGGCTCACGCCTGTAATCCCAGCACTTTGGGAGGCCGAGGTGGGTGGATCACGAGTTCAGGAAATCAAGACCATCCTGGCTCACACGGAGAAACCCCGTCTCTACTAAAAATACAAAAAAATTAGGGGGGCGTGGTGGTGGGTGCCTGTAGTCCCATCTACTCGGGAGGCTCAGGCAGGAGAATGAGGTGAACCTGGGAGGTGGAG
The DNA here is from genome assembly GCF_028885655.2 of Pongo abelii. Lineage (NCBI taxonomy): Eukaryota > Metazoa > Chordata > Mammalia > Primates > Hominidae > Pongo > Pongo abelii. The sequence goes on along the minus strand of NC_071992.2, from coordinate 134,215,164 downwards.
CTTGCAGTGAGCCGAGATCATGCCACTGCACTCCAACCTGGGTGACAGAGCAAGACTCTGTCTCAAAAAAAAAAAAAAAAAAAAAAAAAAAGGAAAGAAATCTCCACACTGTTTTCCATAGTGATTGTACTAGTTTACATTCCCACCAACAGTGTAAATCTCATTTCTTAATGGCTTGTTGGAAATTAAAGAGACATCAGGAAACAGGCAAACCTTTTTTTTTTTTTTTTTTTTGGAGATGGAGTCGCCGTCTGTCGCCCAGGCTAGAGTGCAATGGTGCTATCTCGACTCACTGCAACCTTTGCCTCCCGGGCTCAAGCGGTTCTCCTGTCTCAGCCTCCCACAAACTATTTTTTACTTAAATCTTCTTAGTGTAAAGATGACAACTAATATATTAAGTATATGTTTTTTTTAAATGGAGTCTATGCTGAGGAAGAATTATTTTGAAAATAATTTATTTGGAAATATTTCCATTGTTAGATTTTTGTTGCTAAAAATAGTATATACTCACCGTAAAAACTTTCCTATCTTCTCAGCTTAAAACAGCATTGAAAAATGACTATTTTACTTTGTCTAAAAAAGTCTTTCAGCAAGGGTCTCAATAGTTTTTAAATTCATTGGTTTAATTTCTTTTGATAAGTTTGCAAGAACAACTGATAGACAGTAAGATAGCTGCGATGCACTAGTAAATTTTAATAAAATCTTTTCTTATGAAATTGGCCAATGGGATTTAAAAGCTTGGTCGTGGTTTTCTAAGTGTAGCCCCAAATGCACTTCTATTTGGATTCACATAGCTTTGTTAGCTTTCTTACGTAGTTGTAACCCTCATTAATTCCAAGTTTTGGGAGAAAAAAAATCCTGAATTTCAAACCTGTTCTTGGAATCACTGGTTTATAAAGTATAGACTGGGTTGAAAAATAACGAAGCATGACCTATTATGTTGGTTTTACTACATTTTTTCTTACAATTAATAAATAAGATAAAAATTATTTTAAAATATATCTTAATCTTATTCTTTTTATTTTTGTACATTTCATAATATACATTTTATGTCAGTAAAGCAGAGCATGTATATTACCTAAAAATAAACCAGTAGATACTGCATGTTCAATTAAAAAAAAAATTGATGGAGGCCGGGCGCGGTGGCTCATGCCTGTAATCCCAGCTCTTTGGGAAGCTGAGGCAGAGAGATCACTTGAGGTCAGGAGTCCAAGACCAGCCTGGCTAACATGGCAAAACCCTGTCTCTACTAAAAATACAAAAATTAGCCAGGCCTGGTGGCACACGCCTGTAATTCCAGCTGCATGGGAGGCTGAGGCACGAGAATTGCTTGAACCTGGGAGGTGGAGGTTGCAATGAGCCAAGATCACCTCATTACACTCCAGCCTGAGCGACAGAGCGAGACTGTCTCAAAAAACAAAAACAAACAAAAAAATGATAGGGTGGTGTACAGTAGAGAATTGAGAAAATCACCAAATAAGATGATATTCTACTGGTACTGAAGGGCTAATAATACTCATCTGTCTTTGTGTTACTCACCTGTCAGGAACCTCCCAGGAATGGGTTGATTGTATATTTTAAATTGTATGTGTTTTATGAATGAAATGCATTTTTATTATCGAATGAAGAAAGCATACAGGACAATGGGGAATGATTTTTCTCTCAATCTATCTTTTCAGCTCTCCTCATCTAGCATATGTTGGGCTCCCCAGTTTTAATTGTGCAGACTGGGAGATTTTGCTACATTAGGGGTCACATCACTTTCTTTGTGTAGATAGAATCTCAGTCTCTCTTTCTCTTTTCTTTCTCTCATGGAGATAATAATCTAACTCTGACATCCATGATGTGATGATTTGCCAAGTGCTCTATTTCTAGTTACAGTTACTAGGGAATTGCAAGAAAACATTGGGAAATGGTACTTGGCCTCCACTTAGCTTTATTCAGATTGGCTTGTTTCCCAAGGACCCACAGGATCAATGATGCGTGCAGTGCTAAAGGGCAGCTGCGAGGTCAGGGCGTATTTATTGCTTGCTAGGGCATGTTATTGACCAATAAGAAGTTAAACAGTTCCTAGCTACAGCTAAGACATTGCCTCTTAGGCTGGAAGACAAGAGATCACCTCGGGCAACTTTCGTTTACACGGAGAGGTGTGTAAAGTGGAACCAAGGCTTTGAGCTCTAGGCATCCCTTGTGTTTGTCAGGATTTCAGCTTATTTGGGGTGGCTGCAAGGCTTTGAGACATGCCCATGATGCTAGGGATTTTTCTAAACTCAGCCTTTGTCAAGGTAGTCAGGGACTGTTCATTTTGAAACCTCTGTAGGTATCTGCATGTTTGCTGCAAAGGTTTTGTCTAGGTGAGATGGACTGGCTCATGTTTCCTAATGCTGATGCCCCTCCCTCCCTTCCATCTATCTTTTATATGCACAAATCTATTTATTACTTTCTTTTCTTTGAAAAGTATAACTTAGCTTTGGATAAAGGAGGGACAAGATCACATTTGATGAAACGCAAGCAACACTTTACCTTGCATGGGCTTAGATGAATAAGGATTCCAAAAGGAGCAGTATTCAGGAAAAAAATAAACTCTGTGTGTGTGTGTGTGTGTGTGTATAAAGTACAGATATATATACACACACACACACATATACACACACACACATATATATATATACACACACAGAAATAAGTAGTGAAAAATCTTTTAGCTTTATGAGATGTTCTGAGCTCAGCTCTGAGGTTTATGTTCTGACTATGAAAAATAAAATGATTTTCCTAAGTTTTTAAATAATATTTCTTTCTTTCTAGGTGTAAAAAGAACTTTTGTTGTGAACTATTGAATGAAGAGGTGAGGAAGGAGAAGCAGGAGGAAGAAAACAATACAAATCAGGCTGAAAGGCCTACAGATTAAAAACTAACACCGCCTCCCCTGCAGTGAGATAGTCCTTTCATTTTTAGCTCCTTGCATTGAAATAGCATTGAGGATTAAATTTGTGTTAGCCCCACAAAATTCAAAATTCATGTGATTTTCTGACCACTTGCCTTCTAGTGGAAATTTTAAGCATATTAGAGGATATGTTTCTGTGGGAGCTGATCAGAATGGTACTAGGAGTTCAAAAGAATATCTAAAACTAAAGCACAGCTATATTTCAGATCATACTGCTTCATCACATCGAGTGCATCTACAAAGGTAATACATAGTATGTGGCTGAGTTAGGTGTGTGGGCTTGGGACCATTTTCTAGAAGATTTGCCCTTTCTGCAATTCTAGTCTCTATAATGGTTGGAGTGTAGGAGTTAAGTTGTGGAGCGTCTCATAAATTTAACTAGAATCATCCCCTTTTAAAATCTAAATCAAATATTGACATATTAGTCAGGCATTATTTGATTATATTTTTATTGGTTTAGGCAGTGAGAGATGTTTTGTGCAGAATCTGGTTGTTTTCAGCCCTAAAGTAAGGCATTGCATTATTTCTAAATAATCCTATAAGGCACTAAATTAAAAAATTAAAACAACCAACTTTATAAATGATGGCACTGCTAGTTTTCTATGTGCCAGCCTCTCATTCTGGAATTTCTGAAAGGAAGAAGAAAAGTAAATTAACACTGATCACGGCCTGCTCCATCCCTGGCATTGTGTTTATACATGACTTACGTTCCCTCCCTTCTCAGAACTCTGGCGTGTTAGTGGTGTTACCTTGCTTTTACAAGTGAAGAACGGTTAACTAGTTTGGGGAAGGTTACTCAGTTAGGGAGTAATTGAGCTGAAGTAGGAATGCAGTGCTGATTTTTGTAATCTTTCTCTTTCAGTTTTACCAAAATGGACTCATTCTGACTCATTTGGGGGTTTTACAAGTTAGCCTTCGGTAACAAGTGCCCAGCAGCCTCGCCTGTATTCAGCTCTTCTATATTTGTGTGATGGGCACAGAACACCTTCATATGTATACTTTCTTATCCTCATGATCAGCCAACAGAGGCATGAATCTACCAAAAGAGGCAAATTCCTCCTTAAAAATGCAGAATTTTAGGCTGGGCACAATAGTTCATGCCTGTAATCCCAGCACTTTGGGAGGTGAGGAGGGAGCATCACTTGAGATCAAGAGTTCGAGACCTTGTCGTTACAAAATATTTTAAAAATTAGCCAGACATACTGGCACATGCCTGTTGTCTTAGTGTACTCGGGAGCCTGAGGTGGGAAAGTTGCTTGAGCCCAGGAATTTGAGGCTGCAGTGAGCTATGATTGTGCCACTGTACTCCAGCCTGGGTAACAGAGTGAGACCTTGTCCTTTAAAAATGTAAAATAGGCTGGGTGTGGTGGCTCACACCTGTAATCCCAGCACTTTGGGAGGCTGAGGCAGGAGGATCATGAGGTCAGGAGTTCGAGAGCAGCCTGATGAACATGGTGAAACCCTGTCTCTATTAAAAATACAAAAATTAGCTGGGCATGGTGGTGGGCACCTGTAATCCCAGCTACTCAGGAGGCTGAGGCAGGAGAATTGCTTGAACCCAGGAGGTGGAGGTTGCAGTGAGCCAAGATTGCACCACTGCACTCCAGCCTGGTGACACAGCAAGACTCTGTCTCAAAAAAAAAAAAAAAAAAAAAAAGGTAAAATAAAATGCAGAATTTCTCCGTATGCATGAATGGCAGTGGGTTTCCTCTCTGAAAGAAGATAGATCCTTTGCAAAAGCATAAAACTGAACCATGAAGGATGTTACAGGGAAGGAAAGGCTGCTCAATCAGGGTGATTCACTGGGAATGAGGCATCTTGGGGGTTCCTTGGGGAGCAGAGGTGAGCCCCAATGAAAGACAACTTTGTATTAAAACCATAGGGGTTCAGAGTACTTATTAACTTACAAAATATCATCAGAATGAGCTAATCTGAGCTAATGTTTCAGACCAAGCACAGAGTAGGCTGTTTACTATTCTGTACCTCTACTGAATAATGGAAATTGTATTTTTTGGTTTAGCCAGTTTGTTTTTATCTTTCTTGATCTCTTTCTCAAAGCAATTTCTGTTTGAATTAGTGGCTTTAACCACTTATCCCTAGGTATATATCAAGATTGGTAAACTATGGACCACCAGCCAAATCTGGCCCCTTAGAGACAGAGGTTCTCAACCCTGGTCTATATTCATGATTTTGGGGGCTTATTGTACCTTATGTACTTATTGTAAATAAATATAAATTCTTTCTGAAAGTAGGTGGGGGTAGAACTCTAAATATACATCCATCAACATATCCAAGTTGGTCAGACTGAAAATTGGAAATTACCCCTTTTTGGTGTGTTATGATGATTTGTTAAAAAAAATATATATACATATATACAAAGTATATATATACATATATATAAAGTATATATATACATATATATAAAGTATATATACAAAGTATATATATAAAGTATATATATAAAGTGTATATATAATATATAAAGTATATATACAAAATATATATATAAAATATATATATAAAGTGTATATATAATATATAAAGTATATATATAAAGTATATATATATAAAATATGACAACCATACCATACAGGGAAGGGCCAATCAATGCCTAAATTTGAGGATCTCCACTTTAAATTGTCCAGACATGCAGAAGAAGACTCTCCCTCTTCCCTAGCTAATGAGCTTCATTGCAATTGAGGATTTTGAGAGGGGTGCCACTTCCCTCAAATGGTATTCCCTGTTTAATGACTGCTACTGCTAAAGGTATTGTGGGTGTAACATGGAGAAGGAACCCAAGGCATCTGGCACTTTATCTCTCATTGTGTGCGAGAGCTGGGTAACATTATAGAGAAGTGTTCCAGATTAAAGTAGTGCTCTGCTGGCCTGTACCTACAAGAGATAGTGATGGAAATTTTAGTTGTTTCTCCTATAAAAATGTTAGCTGCTTGGCCCAGAATGGGCTAAGGTGTTCAGTGACAGAGATTGAGTGTTCAATTGTGTTACAATGAGCCATTTGAACAATTTCTGTTTGTCCTCTGCCTGTCACTTTTCTCTTTCCCCTTTCCAATCCTGCTTTAAGAAATGTAGGAATAGCAGTTTTGCAAAGGATCTCAGCAATTCTAATATGAAAGATTATTTTTCTGGTTACCGAGTCTGCATTACAAATTACTCCAAAATTTACTGGCATAAACAGCCATTTATTAAGTTGATGGATTCTGGGGCCAAGCATTAAGATAGAACGGTGCACAGATGACTTGTCTTTGTTCCATGATGTACAGGGCCTCTGCTGAAGAGCTCAAAGGCTGTGGCTGAAATCATCTGAAGCAGCGTTGTCTGGTAGAACTTTCTGTGTGATGAAAATATTCTATATCTGTACTGACCAATATGGCAGCCACTAGCTGTACATGGCCATAGAGCAACTGTAAAATGTAAGTAGTGCCATTATAGAATTGAAGTTTTTATTTAATTAATTTAGATATAAATACCCACTAGTGGCTACCATATTGGACAGCACAGATCTGAAGGCTTGCTCACCCATATCTAGCAGTTGGTGCTAGGTGACAGTAGACTTTAGCTGGGGCTCTCTCCATTGGAACACCTCTCTGTGGCCTCTTCCTGTAGTCGGCTGTTCCTCATCATATGGTGGCTGAGTTCCAAGGGCGAGCGTCTTAAGAGAAGGAATCAAGGGAAGTAGCATTGGAGCCAGCAATCTTGCTTCCACTGTATTATATTTATCCTGTCTAGATTCAAAGGCAAGGGCAATAGACCCCATTTCTTGATGAGAAATGGCAAGGTTCTGGGAGAGCACCAGGACAAGAAATATTGGTATAATCATATCTGGAAATAATCTGCCACAGTTGTTCCAGGTACCCAGTCCATTCGTTCATTTATTATTCATTCAGCAGACAGTGAATCCCTACTCAGTTACTTAGCATCAGGTTACTTAGAGAATGGCAGTTGAATGATAATGAAGCTCATAAAAATGTGAAGGAGGTGGTTGGGAAGGCATGCATAGGTATCTCCAAAGCTGTATGGTATATGCCATGATAATACATGGTAAGCAGAGAATGGATGATTAGCTTAGACACATAGGGGCATCTTTGAAGAAGCAACATGAAAACTGGATCTTAAATTTGCACTTAACTAAGGAGTTTGCCAGAGAGAGAGAGAGAAAGAGATGTCATTTAGGCAAAAAGTTAAGCCTACACAAAGTCGGAGAGGCAAAATGGTAAGCTTTTCCTGGGGACGCCTCAACTCTACATTGCTTGTTCAGAAAAGAGCACTGTACAGCTACCCTGCCAACCACGTCCTTCATTTTCAGTGTGTGTCCCCACCCACGCCATGCATATTGAAAAGCAGCTGCATACCCAGCAGGTCACCAATCCAGAAAAATCCATAGCCCAAGGGGATATCATTGATGAATTACAGACAAGTTGCCTATCAGCAGGAATCCTGGATTGGATTAGAGAATCCTCATACCATGCTGGCTTTTCTAAAGAAGATCTGGCTCTCAGAGAGGAACAAAGATGCCTGAACACATTGTCTGCATTGAAAACAAATATTGATTGGCCCCTGCTGGGTTGCTGAGCTAGAGTGGGTTAGAATCTGATGTCAAAAAGTGCTGGGGTGTGGAAAACCATTAACTCTGCTGATTGACCAGAATAAAAGCTCCGTCTATTTTTAAGGTCTTAAAAAAATGAGGGTGAAATCTTTAAGTGGGCGGAAGGGCAGAATTGATGGTGAGAACCCATAGTTAGGCAAAAACACTCTCTCAGTTTGTCTTCGTGACTCTGGACACAGATCTTAGGCCATTTGTCCCTATCTTCTATTCTATATAGCATTTTTTGGACCTGTGACTATTTATTAATGCTGCACAAAATTTACTCAATTGCAGATTAACGTCCAAATAGCTGATGTTCTGTGGTGTTCAGATTTAGGATTCAGACCGTCTGCTGGGTGTTCTTATTACACTGGTAGAAAAATGCTCTGGCTGTATCTGATTGCATCCGACAGTTAGATATATTTCTGTCACTGCCAGATGTACAAGATACTGTAAAAGGAGCATTTTCTCTAGCAAATTAGACTTGCTAGCTCCATGGATCTAGATTGACTAAAACAGCTTGTTGCCCCAGGGATGTAGCTGGATTTGGCTTGGTCATTTCTTTTAAATACAGGACTTCAGAAACCTGATCTAGAGTCCTTTTCTTTTGGAGACAGGATCTTGCTCTGTTGCCCAGGCTGGGGTCTAGTGGCATGATCATGGCTCATTGCAGTCTCAACCTCCCAGGCTCAAGTGATCCTCCTGCCTCACTCTCCCTAGTAGCTGGGACTACAGACGTGTATCACCGTGACCGGCTGATTTTTGTATTTTTTATAGAGATGGGCTTTGCCATGTTGCTCAGGCTGTTCTCAAACTCCTAGACTCAAGTGATCTATCTGGCTCAGCCTCCCAAAGTGCTGGGATTACAGGTGTGAGCAACTGTGCCCAGCCTGATCCAAGTCCTTTTAATGAAGATTTTCCAAATCTGCTGCCTTTACTTTTAAACCCGAGTTGTGTTTGTCTTTCTAGAGCAGCCCTCCCAATAGAATTTCTTATGATGATGACATATTCTAAATGTACGTGGTAAGCATTAGCCACATGTAGATATTAAGTACTTGAAGTGTGGCTTGGGCAAATGGGGAGCTGTTTAAAATTCAATTCAATTTAAATTTAAATAGCCATATGTGGCTAGTGGCTATGTCATTGGGCAGCACAGTTCTAGCATCCACTTTTAGAGATGGTATTTGCTTAGAGAAGAGTAAGAACTTTGCTAGCTCTGTAACTTTTTAGCAGCATCTTAATTTGAGTCATCTCTTTCCTCTAACAACAATCTAGGAAAAGAAGCCATTGGCCATTGGGGATGCCATTGGCTAACTAAGGGCTGGGATGGGGACTCGCCACTAGGTTGGCCATAAAACCTGTCACTTTGGCTTCTTTACTCATTTTCCTGAAGTATTCTCTGCAACATAACCAAGACATTTTTAGTAGGTTCCATAGCCTAATCAAAGGTGTTTGGGAAGGCCTGGTTAATTACAGTTGTACAGGTTTCCTTCCTGAAGATTTTCTCAGCCTTAACTATACTCATGGATTGTGAGTCTCCAGATGAGGCTATGGTATCACTGCCAAACATTTTTGATATGAACAGAACCCCTTTTCTCTTTCTGGTGTTGTTCTGTGTAATAATATGCTTTGGGAAATGCTGGTTTAAGCAATGAGACTTCCTGCTACAATAGATGATAAACTTAAGGCATGTTATAGGCAATTAACATATCCCTTTTCTGGACTTTGGTGGAATTTGAAATCTGCATTTATAGTTTGACTCTGTTGATACTTCACTGTGTTTGCATTTTTAGTTAACTCTTCAAGTACATAAATATCCAGGCTGGCCTGGCTATATCCTGCAGGGCCAGAGACTTGTGTCAAGTTTAGTTCTTATAGTTGGAGAAATGCTAGTGTTTCCTCCATCAGTAATTTTTTTATCTGTTGATCCCCATGCAGCTGTGAGTATGAATGCATACATATTTCTCCTTTTTTTTTTTTAAACTTGATCAGCCAGCAGGAGATGAAATAGAGCAGATCACAGCTCCGTGTTCATTTAATCATATGAGTTACTAAAGGAAGGAAAAAGAAAGAAATGTAAAAATGGAGAAATTTCTCCTCCCCTTTCTTTTTCTCTCTCTTTCTTTTTGAAAATTGTTCAACAAGTTATCTGCAGAAAACATCTGCCTCTCAAAGAATAAATGTAATTTGGGTTCTGAACTCATACGTCCCTCTGGTTGGAAGGAAGAGTTTTTTGCACATGAAGTGAAATCAGCTAAGATGCTGTCTGTGAAGCTGAAATATTAAGCTTTATAAGATGACAGTAAAGTAGTGAAAAGTGGTGTTTTTCTGCTTGACACTGTCACCACTGTGGAATAAGAAAGAATTCCAGGAAGAAGAAACTTAGATACAGGGTCTACAGCTGTCTGTTCCCATGCCACAGAGGGTTCTTCCAGCCACCTTATTATGGCGGTCCTCCTGGCAGAGAGTGAGAGCCATCTCCACTGCCTCCCTTTGAGTGGTTATCTGGCTTGTGTTGCTTGTCTTGTCAGGAGACCAAGGGCCTTGCAAAGTAGGTGCCTGTGAAGAGTGTCAGCTGAGGCCCTGCAGGGAGCTGGAAGCTTGGAAGGCCTGGGAGAAAATGCCTGGCTAATGTATGAGGCCTGGAAGACTCTTCTTTGTTAAGAAGATTCATGGGTCTCTGAGGAGTGGAGTAATCAGGGCTAGGAGAAGATGTTGGGCCAAGCCTTCGTATCCTATATCCATCTGCTTGAACATTTTTTTTTTTAGCTAGTTGAAAAGAGGAGGTCCCATTGAGGCTTATTTGAACAAATATTTGCTCTCCCTAATTACATACCCAGAGCTGCTCTCCTGAATGTTTAATGCAAACCTTAATATTTACAATAGCATAAGGAAGAGTTTATAATGTGTTTGGGAGGCTTCCGAAGTTGGCAATAATTCTTCTTTGCACTTATGTAAGACTTCTCTTCCTAAGAGATCTGAGCCATATTTACCTTAGCCACTGTTCACATTGAGATGAAGTGAAGTGAGGGAGGGTGATGAAAACTCCAGAGAAAGGAGGAGCCCCTGTGGGCAGCTGCCAACATGTTTTATAGGTGAGACACTTGTCTTTGCCAAAAGTTGTGTGCCAGCCACAAACCTTTCTTTCTGATCAGGAATAACATGCAAGCCTGTGCTTACAATTGCCTTCTGATACGAACGCGGAGAGTGTCACAGAGGTGCCATGCTGGGTTGTTGACCCTGATGGTGGTGGACTTCGCACTCAGTACCCTGCTGTGTGACAAGCCTGACCCATTCCCTTATTAGACTCAAGATTTAGTGAGTCTTAAAAAGATATTTGGAGGCTGGGTGTGGTGGCTCATGCCAGTAATCCCAGCACTTTGGGAGGCCGAGGAGGGTGGATCACTTGAGGTCAGTAGTTCAAGAAGAGCCTGGCCAACATGGTGAAACCCTGTGTCCACTAAAAATACAAAAATTAGTTGGGTGTGGTGGTATGTGCCTGTAATCCTAACTACTCGGGAGGCTGAGGCAGGAGAATCCCTTGAACCCGGGAGGTGGAGGTTGCAGTGAGCTGAGATCATGCCACTGCACTCCAGCCTAGGTGATGGAGTCTTACTCTGTCTCAAAAAACTAAAAATAAAATAAAAAAAGGCAAATAACTCCAGTAGGGAAGTTGCCAGGTTCAAAAGGCCAAAGAAGAGACTCAGCACCAGCAAAAGATACATGGGGTTTTATTACGGGCTTAATTCAGGGGAGAGAGTCTAGTGGTGGTAGGCTGGACAGGAGAACCACCTTATGTACAGAAATGGTCCAGTGGCAATGAGCTGGACAAGGTAACCACCGGCTCAGTGGCAGCAAGCTGGTCGGGAAAACCACAACTGCTTGCAGACATCATGCACTTTATATGGCATTTCACAAATATAAAATTTAGCTGGGCATCGTGGCATACACGGGTAGTCCCAGCTACTTGGGAGGCTGAGACACAAGAATTGCTTGAACCTGGGATGTGGAGGTTGCAGTGAGCCAAGATTGCGCCACTGTACTCCATCCAGCCTGGGTGACAGAGCGAGGGTCCATCTAAAAAAAAAAAAAAGACACTGAGGTCTGGAGAACTGAGTTTGAAACCTTCTTCCATTCCGTGTATGGACCTTGAGAAGGCTGTTAAGCCTCCTGGTGCCTTGTTTTTCTCATCTGTAAACTAGGCATAATGAACACCATTTGCACATGGTTGGTACGAAGATTAGAAAGAGTGCAAGTCTAGTACCTGGCTGCATAGACTCTTGTGTTGGAGCAGCGGTGATTATTAGTTCTGTCATCACCTGTAGAGCCTGTTGACACTCGAAAGCCACCTTAATTTTGCAGTTTGCATGGAAGGGTCCTCTGTAGTGATTTCCAGAGTTTTTCCTCCATGCACAGTTCCTAGAATGATGCAAACTGGGCAGTTACTTGGGGTTTGGATCTTTCCACCAAACAAAAGATAAAAAAGGAGAGATCTTCCAAATGCAAGCAAGGTGAGGAAGCATGTGCCAATGCCCAGGACTTCAAGGAAGTCAGGTTGTGGGCAGTGTTTATGCAAATGGGAACTGCATTCCCCAGCACCGGATCTGTGGGTCTTACTCTTAGGTTTGCTGGCCTTAGCATTATGGCAGCAGCCACTGGAGAGGCACAAGTGGTTCCTGAGCATTTTGCCGTCAGGGAAGGCATAGATTCAGGTGAATATGTGTAAGCACTCATCTTCTAGGATGCTGGAATGTGTCGAGATGTCGCTTCAGCTGAGTCGGCTTTTCCTTCTTCTCCAACTTTTTTTTGTGAAATCTGGTTCTATAGATGCTGTGCCCAGCTGTCAGATTGTCTCAGTTCCCTGGAATTAGTTTAAAATGGAAGTTTTTCCTTGTCTGCTATAGACAATTCTACAAACAGAATTACTCTCCTTTTCTTAATTGCTTCTATCTTCAAGGGCAGGAAGAGATAACTTTCTCTATAGGAAGACAGGGAGACCCAATCTGGGTTCTTTTTTTCTTTTCTATTTTTTTTTTTTTTTAGGCGGAGCCTTCCTCTGTGGCCCAGGCTGGAGTGTGGTGGCGCGATCTCTGCTCATAACAGCCTCTGCCTCCTGGGCTCAAGTGATTCTCATGCCTCAGCCTCCCAAGTAGCTGGGGTTACAGGCTCATACCACCACACCCAGCTAATATTTTGTATTTTTAGTAGACCCAGTGTTTCACCATGTTGGCCAGGCTGGTCTCAAACTCTTGGCCTCTGAAAGTGCTGGAATTATAGGTGTGAGCCACTGTGCCCACCTCCAGTCTGGGTTCTAAGGGATCATTTGCTTTTTCCCATTCCACATAAGCAAGTGCATTTTTTTTTTTGGCATAGTTGCTGTCACATGACCGTGTAGGTGAGAAAGCAGTGGGGCTCTTCTGGCAGGGCATGGCACCTGTTGTCCTTAGGCATGGACAGCAAATGTCAGTAGCTAACATCTCGCCCAGGTGGATCTCTTTTGTATAAATGTTGATGCTGAAAGCTGACTTCCTGTTCTGAACTTTTCTCTTTTGAGTGGCTGAGTGGCTGACTGTCCCTAAGATACCAGTATGACTTGGCCGTTTGCAAATGATTGCTCAACAGGGCTTCCCCCAAGTTGTTCTTCCCCATGAGAGGAACAGTTAGCAAACAGAATGGACTTTGGAGTTGGTCAGTTTAAAAGAGCTATTGAGTACTACAGGCTCCATTATGAGGTCTGGGTCCACAGGAGCGAACTGAACACTTAAGGGTCTTTGTTCTCAAGGAGCGTGTAATTGAGTGGAGGCAGACAGAAAACAAACATGGAAGCAGAAATAAACACAAATAGTGGGGGGCAGGGGCAGTGGAGTGGAAGCAAGGAGACCCCTTCACTGGCTTTTGATGTACTTCAGACCATAGTAATGTGGCTTAGCCGATGCAGGAGCCAGGTGAGGCAGTGGGTTGGGGTGAGGGGAGGAATTCCTTTTGTATTTTAGAGCTAGAGCCAATGGGACTTGCTAGGTCTTGCCTCTGCCATGGCTTAGGTATGTTACTTAACTTCTCTTTAAAACCTTCATTTGTTTTCCTCTGAAAAAGGGAGATACTTCACAGAGTTGTGGTTAAAATAAAATAGTTTTTTAGTTAGTTTTTTTCTTTTTTTTTGAGAGGAGGGGTCTAGCTGTGTGGCCCAGGCTGGTCTCAAACTCCTGGCCCCATTGATCCTCCTGCCTCAGCTTCCTGAGTAGCTGGGATGACAGGCACCAGCCATTGCACCTGTCTGATTTTTTATTTTTAGTTGTTATTTAAGTAGTTATATAAGAATGAGCACCTCAGACTGGTTTTTAGAAGAGAGCTCCCTAGACTGTCTCCGTGTGGCCATTTGTCCGATTCTGGGTTGGACTGGCAGGAGCCTGTGCTCATCTGTCCACAGGGACCACCTCAGTGTTTGGCATTACGAGGCAGCGGTTGCGTCCATTGCCTCTTCTATCCCCTTCTTCGCATTGGAGTAGACATCCCTGGGGGCAACATGGGAAGAGGTTCCTGCTGCATCTTGCAGGCCTCTCTTGACATTGGGGTTGGGAGGTGGAGGGGCTAAGGGTAGGGAGGTGGGAACCTCAGGCCTGCACTGTTTTCCTCTCTGCCCGGCCGATCCTGACCCCTCTCTGTTCCTAGCAGCTACCACTGTCTTTGCCGATGCTGTGGTTACCTTTACAGCAGTGGTTCTCAAAGTGTGGTCTGAGCGTCTTTTGCATCAGAATCACCTGAGATAATTATTAAAACTGCAGGCCCTGGGCCTTACTCTAGACCTTCTCAGAATCACTTGGACTGGGCCCAGGAATCTACACTTTGTAATGACCTCCCTAATTTAGTGAGCCTTGTGTGCTCTAAATTTTGAGAATCTCTTATTTAGAAAATTTGATTTTCCTTTTGGAGTAATAATAACAAGTAATATTTGTTAGAGGTTAATTATGTGATGCTACTCTGTTTTATATGCAATAACCGAATTATTCCTCAAAAATAACAGTGTGAAAGAGAAACTAATATTAGCCTTGTTTTGCCAGTGGGAAAATTAAGACAAAGAGTATTTGCTCAACTGTTGATTGAAGAGCCAATATGTATGTATGTATGTATTTATTTGAGACAGGATCTCACTCTGTTGCTCAGGCTGGAGTGCAATGGCACCATTACGGCTCACCACGGCCTCAACTTCCCAGCCTCAGGTGATCCTCCCACCTCAGTCTCCTGAGTAGCTGGAACTACAGGCACCTGCCACCACGCCCAGCTAATTTTGGTATTTTTTGTAGAGACGAGATTTTGCTATGTTGCCCAGGCTGGTCTCAAACTCCTGGGTCCAAGCGATCCTTCTGCCTAGGCCTCTCAAAGTTCTAGGATTATAGGCATGAGCCACCGCACCCGATCAACAGCCAGTATTTAAACCCAGGTCCCCAGCCTTATCCTTCACCTATTCTCTCCCAACCTCCCTTATGTGGTGATATTACATGAATGAGTCTTCTTAATTTAAACTGACTACTGGATGGCTTCCTGTTATGTTAAGAGGTAGCAACTTAAACAGAGCATTTTAAAATTGAGCTTTAACTTATATCAGAGCCTAAGATTTGACTCTGATTTTGATACCCTGAGTAAACTTAAGCACTGTTCTCCTTCATTCACTTTGGTAAATGAGCTGTGCAGCCATGCTCTTCTCGTAAACTTTTACCTGCTGTGCTAGGCTGTGAGCCACCAAGTGCCTGCACTGCCCCGTGCCAGTGTCTGGAACATTCTCCAAGTAATTGGCCAGTGCCTGCACAGAGAGAATGCAGGTAGAATGCCAGTTCTCCCCAGCCCTTGCCATTGATCTGCATCTTGGGAGGCTATGCAAGGAGTTGGAGGATCTGGGGTTTTCCCAGTGTCTGGTCACTGAAAGAAATTTTTTCTTTTTAGTGACTCCAGGTTAGTGTCTGAGAAAAGTTGGCCATCAAAACAGGACCAGCCCGAGCAGGTTTGAAGATAAAAATCAATCATTCCATTCATAGTACTTTCTTATTTCATGTTCCTATTGCTTCCAACTCCCATAAGGAATTTGCTAAAGATACAACCTCACAGATAGCTTAAGGTGGAGAGAAATTTTCGACCATAAGTTCCTTGGAGAATATGAATTCAAGTAGGGTGAGTGGGAAGAGGTTTCTACTAACATTTTCTCCTTGCATCTCAGGTCCTGAATCTTCCAAAAAGTGCTGCTTGTGCCCTACACTGGCTCAAATTTGCATTTCTGAAACTAGTTTTGTTTGCATTAATTTCACTGGAGTTGTGATCACATTGAAAATCCAAAGCCTAATTGTTATTAAGAAAAGTCATTTCGAGATGTGAAGGTGTTTTATACTCAACATGAGCAGGTTCTATTTATGAACCTTAAGATTTATGACTGACTGTCCCATCAACACTTGGCAAATGTTTCCATGCTATGGGGATGCATTTTACAGGCTGTTAAATAAGAACCCATGAAGTGGTCAGGTAAGTTGTTAAAAAATGAGCCTAGCACCAATGTATAGCTTTCTCTAGAATTTAAATCTCATTGTTAATTTGAAGTTCCTCTCTTTATTGAAAGCTGGGTATTGAATACACCTACTGGGAGATGTGGCCACATTGAGATAGTGTGGATTAATGGGCTTTGGTCTTCTTTTTTAGGCCTAGATTTATTCTTCATTAAAAGAAGAGTAAAATTCCAGGTGCGGTGGCTCATGCCTGTAATCCCAGCACTTTGGGAGCCTGAGGCGGGTGGATCACTTGAGATTAGGAGTTTGAGACCAACTCCTCAGTTGGTCAACGTGTCAAAACCCCTCTCTACTAAAAATACAAAAACTTAGCCAGGCGTGGTGGTGCATGCCTGTAATCCCAGCTACTCGGGAGGCTGAGGCAGGAGAATCTCTTGAACCCAGGAGGCGGAGGTTGCAGTGAGCTGAAATCACACCACTGCACTCCAGCCTGGGCGACACAGCGAGACTCCATCTCAAAAAAAAAAAAAAAAAAAGAGTTAGTTAAACAAGTTAACTTAGTTAAGCAAGGTGCTTTTTGTTTTCACTCAGAAAGTTTCTTTATATTTTCACTCAGAATACTTAGGGTTACATATAGTAATAAAATTTTTAGTAACTCTATTAAAGGAATCGCCTAACACTCAGGAGTCACCACTTCCCTTAGTAAAAAAAGTCAAGAATACACTAGGATTTATGTAAAAGAAGAAATCTCCAGTCCAAAATCAGTGAAATAAGAATACAGCATCAAATAATATTACTGAAGTTGAAGAACAGTGCACAGGGAGAAAACATTCAAAGTGATAACTTAATTCAATGCTATAGAAAAGTGATTTGTGAGGCACTTTAACATTTCAGATTTGTTTAAACCATAAAAGTGATAAATTAGCCAAAGAGCTAACAATTGACATTATCTTAAGTTCACATAAATTTTGATTTAACTGAAGCAAATGAAATCAATGTAGTTACTCCCTTCCCATTGCTTCATCTTTGTGCAGTTTATAAAGCTAAGAAAAAGTAGCTCAAATGAACAGTTTTTGTTTTTAAGCTTTTTTGCTGTGGTTTCTCTAATATGTATCTTTTAGTAATCTCTTCATTTTTTCCTCCCAGTTCCTCATCTCTTGGGCTCAGCATCTCCTTCTGCTTAGAGCACCCTGAACATGTAGACACAGTGGTAATGCACCTTTCCTTGTGGCTATTTTGCCACACTAGGAACTCTTTACATTCCAGGGGTCCCATTCCAGAGATCCCAATATGCAAATATTCTACTGTCTATGCTCAGTGCTGTGAAGTCCTCTGTTAGGGACCGAACTACAAGGCATTAACAGGGAGGATCGGTGCCCACTAGAGGTTTTCTCTCTGAAATCATCAGGGAAAACAAACAAACTCAAAGGGCAAATGTGTGCATAGCAAAAGGGAAGTCATGGAAAGAGGTCTGTGGCTTGTGCCTTTGAGAGCTGGCAGAATGAGTGAGCAGCACAGGCTTGGTGCGTGTTCCAAGTTTATTCAGAGATCCCTCACTGTCCCCTCAGATTTGGTTTGGTATGCATGGGCTCTTTTTATTACTTCCTTTGTTAGTGGTTCAATGTTCAAAAGTTGCGAAGAGTCGCTACAGAGTTTCTTCATCATTCTTGGAGAGGCAGGCAGGTGGGCAACTCTTTCTCTTAAGCAGCCATCTGAAAGACCTTACCTCAAAATTACACGTGGAGTATCAGAGCTGTGAAATTCCTGCCTGTCCCTAGCGTTCCTGACTGTGTTACAACTCTGGTAGCCTGTCTGCACCTGGTTCCAAGCTTTTCGGGTTGTTGATCATTTTTGAGGTGGTGGAAACTGTTAATGTTCCCTCCTCATTTTGAGTTCAGGAGAGATTTGCCTAGCCAACTTCTAATCAGAGACTCTTTCAAATCCTGTCCAGTCTCTCTCCCTCCACTCCTTCCTCTAGTTATTCTCCATCAGGCCTTCAGAATGTGCTTTTTGGTGTGTCCAGTCAGATCATGGCACTTGGCTTCCTGTCTACACAAGGAAAAAATCCACATCATGTTCACCAGATGCTTGTTTAACCCGCTTCAGCCCCCCAGGCTTCCTGCTGCCTTCCCACCCTCTCCCAACACTCTGGCCTCAGGGCTTTTGTCTGGACCACTCTTCCCAAGGTATCTTCCCCTTTTGCTCAAAGTCAGTCACAAGCAAGGCATTCCTTAATTGCCACATCTCTTTTCTTTGTTTTTTTGTTTTTGAGACGGAGTTTCACTCTGTCACCCAGGCTGGAGTGCAGTGGCGTGATCTCAGCTCACTTCAGCCTCCACCTCACCCTGCACCCCAGGTTCAAGCGATTCTCCTGCCTCAGCCTCCCAAGTAGCTGGGATTTTAGGCACCCACTACCACACCCAGCTAATTTTTCTATTTTTAGTAGAGACAGGGTTTTGCCATGTTGGCCAGGCTGGTCTTGAGCTCCTGACCTCAGGTCATCCACCTGCCTCAGTCTCCCAAAGTGCTGGGATGACAGGCGTGAGCCACCATGCTCGGCCAGTTGCCACATCTCTAGCCCACATTGCCACTGGGTTGTCATTTGTCTTTCCCTCTCGAATGTGGGCTTCCTGAAAGCAGGATAGTTCTCTGTCTTGTTAATTTATCTAGCTTTAGCACCCAGAACAGTGCCTGGCATATTGTGGGGGCTCCGTCAATATTTGTTGCATCGTAAATAGTGGGTTTGTGAGTTTTCCATTTCTCAACTACAACTCTCTGAAGATTCCAATAGGAGGGCGAACCAGGGTAGTCAGAGAAATAATAAACAAAATCAGCCAACATTGATAAATTCAGAGTATGGAGGACCAGGTAGGATGTGTCATCATACCTAAGAACACTGCCTCTGCTTAAAAGTTATTGTTAGCTCTGGAAACAATGACATATCTATTTGTGTAGCCCTTTGCAGTAAACACATATACATTAATTCATTAGATTCCCCTAAAAGATTCTGTTAAAATGGTGTTTAACTTTTTAGTGCTGATAATGTAAGATCTTCTTTGTAGGATTGCCTCTATTTTTTTGTTGTTGTTGAAGGCCGGGGAGGGTATTGTAAGTGTTGGATGATGTTTAGAACATACCTGTGACATTGGGGCTGTTACTACTGAGCATCCATGTTGCCATTTGGATTTTCTCTCTCTTTTTTTTTTTTTTAAATATTATTTAGGAAAAGATCTCTCTGTCTCCCAGGCTGGAGTGCAGTGGTGTGAACACTGCTCACTGTAGCACCAACCTCCTGGGCTCAAGCAATCTTCTCACCTCAGCCTCTTGAGTAGGTGGGACCACAGACACATGCCACCACACCCATCTAACTTTAATATTTTTTATAAGGCAGGGTCTCACCACGTTGCCCAGGCTGGTCTCAAACTCCTGGACTCGAACAATCCTCCCACCTCAGCCTCCCAAAGTGTTGGAATTACAGGTGTGAGTCACAGTGCCCAGTCTCATAGTTTTTATTCTGATATTTTACACTGTTATTCATGACTCCTTCTTCTAACCTTCCCTGGCTGGTGTTACTTATGTAGAAAAGGAAGACAGGTCTTTTTAGTTGCCTTCAGGAAGACTAAAAATCTTGTTCGGGAGAGAGAAATCATGAAATGAAACTAATTTATTGGCCTTGAAGAAGTGTCAACAACATTTAAGTCAAGAGCAGGAGAATGGTGCTGGGGAACAAATTTAAATTGGTTTTTTATCTTGTAAAAAATATTAATTTTGAATAATGGGAAGAAATGGTAGGCAGAACTCTATAGTCCCTAAGATTTTCATATCATGGTATATTTACATCTGTTTATCTAAACTAACATTAATGTAGGTGCTGCTCTGAAAATATTTTTGCAAATGTAATTAAAGCCCTAGCCAGGTGTGGTGGCTCACGCCTGTAATCCCAGCACTTTGGGAGGCTGAGTTGAGCAGATCACTTGAGGTCAGGAGTTCAAGACCTGGCCAACATGGTGAAACCCTGTCTCTAACAAAAATATTTTTTAAAAATTAACTGGGCATGGTGGTGCACCCCTGTAATCCCAGGTACTCGGGAGGCTGAGGCAGGAGAATCACTTGAACCCAGGAGGCAGGGGCTGTAGTGAGCCGAGACTGTGCCACTGCACTCCAGCCTGGGTGACACAGTGAGACTCCATCTCAAAAAAAAAAAGTAACAATAATTAAAGCCCTAAATAGTTGGCCTTAAAAATAGGGAGATTATCTCAGGTGGAACTACTATAATCTGATGAGCCCTTAAAAGGGGCTACACACTTTTTTTCCAGCTAAAGAGTCAGTCCATGAGGAAGCATCTTCTTTGATGGCTTTGACAATTGGGGGAAGGGAGCGTAGGCAAGGACGCAAGTGTCCTGTGGTAGCTGTGAGTGACCCTGACTGATGGGCAGGAAGGAAACAGAGATGTCGGTCCTACACCCGCAAGGAACTGAATTCTGCCACAAACATGTGTGCTCCTAAGAAGACCTGGGGCTCTAGACAAGGACATGGCCGACTGATACCTTGTGAGACACTGAGCAGAGAAAGCAGCCACACTATGTCCCCAGACTTGTGACCTACAGAACTGTGAGCTAAAACATGGGTGTTGTTTTAAGTTGCTGTGTTTGTGGGAATTTATTACAGCAGCAATAGAAAACTAATCATTGAGGGAAATCTCATTCTGACAAAATCTGGAAAAAAAATCTAAACTGTAAAAAATGAAATTTAGCTTAGTTTCTGAAAGAAAGTACTTTTTCTCTCCCTCCCTCCCTCCCTCCCTCCTTTCTTTCTTTCTGCCTGCCTGCCTGCCTTTTTTTTCAGTCTTGCTCTGACACCCAGGCTGGAGTGCTGTGGTGTGATCTCAGCCCACTGCAACCTCCGCCTCCCAGATTCAAGTGATTCTCATGCCTCAGCCTTCTGAGTAGCTGGGATTATAGGTGCCCGCCACCAAGCCTGGCTAATTTTTTTTTTTTTTTTTTTTTTTAAAGTAGAAATGGGGTTTCACCATGTTGGCCAGGCTGGTCTGGAACTCCTGACCTCAAGTGATCTGCCTGCCTCAGCCTCCCAAAGAGGGAGGGATCTCCCATGGGATTACAGCCATGAGCCACCATGCCCAGCAAAAAGTACTTTTTCAAGAACAAATGACCAACATACATCACCAGTGGGATCAAGCTCCATGCTCCATGCTGCTTGCCTTGCCCCTTTGAGACCTGGTTAAATGAATAGATAAGAAGTTTTGTAATTAGTAGATCAAGTATTTATAAATTAGTGGGTAGCTCCAGAGTACTAGAATAGACCCAAAATAGTTCTTGCCAAATATTTATCTATTCTTGGAACAACCTTACTCATGCATTATAATTTGCTTAGCAATCCTTTGTTCATAGGCAGTGCAAAGATTAGTTACAGCCCTCCTACTGTCTGAATTACTGTACTTTCTGAATTAGTAGAGTTGGCATTGATAATCTTAAAAATACAAACAGTAAATAAAGCATTTAAAACCCCCCATGTTGCTGACTTCATATAGAGATAGTCGTTTTTGAATATTTTGATGTCTGTACGCATTTTTCTATAGAGGCAGTATTTAAATGGGTTTGTATAAATAAGTTCTCTTTCTTGAAGCTTGTGCAAAGCATCTTTACACAAGAAGCTTATAAGCACAGTCAATAAATTCAAGAAAATGGCCCTTTTGAAAGGAAGCCACTGAAGCATCTGTGGGCTGACTTTTGCATGAATGACAGCGCAGTAATAAGAAAGCAGACAACGGCTTCCTCCGCCACCACCGCCCTGCCGTGCGCACGCTGCATGGGGCTGCCCTCGCAGCAGGAGTGTGTGTTTGTCCTGGTGGCCGGGGACTGCGGCTTGGCCTTTTTGTTTACAAGAGAGAGGACAGCAGCCTCTGCCCTCCAGCTGCTGTGAAAACAGTGTTGGAAAACCAGAGCGAAGTTTCCACTGAAGAACTAACCCTGGAAAAAAAAAAAAAAAACACCCGAACAAACAAACCTTCCCTCATAAAAGACCATCTGGGTTAAAGTACAGACCACTGGGTCAGAACCCAGATGGTAATGAGAATAGTCGTTCTTCAGCAAACTTTCCGAGTGGGATTTCCATATATTAAGTTGGAAGAGAGCCTAACGTTGAAAAACAGGAAACGAACTGAAGGGCTGTTAGTGTAGTTTGTAAGGAAGATTTTAGCAGTGGGATTAATTGTGGGTGTTGGATAAAGGATCCCCATCACCGGAGGTCTCCTTCCAAGTGAAATGGGTGCTCCTGCTGATTTGAATTGGGAGGTGACAGTGGCGATGGCAGATGGGTATGGATTAGAGCAATACTTTGGAGGAAGTCTCAGCTGGGGTTGGGGATGGATTGCATCCTGAGGGGTACAAAAGGGGAGAAGGGACAGGGAAGGACGAGGATGACTCTCAGGTCATTTCTTTCTTCTCTTATCCTTTGTTCTTTTCTCATATTATCACTCAGGGAAAATGGGAGTGGGCATGTGGGATAGTTGCTTTGATTAGTCAGTGTCAGCATCCAGCAATGTGGAATTCTCTGCGGGGCATCTTGAAGCCTCTGGGTGTTGATGTGGAGTGTTGACCCTCTCTGAATTAGTAACACACCTCTAGCTATCTTAGACAGGAAACCACAGTCATTACACCATGGAGATCTCTTCATTACAGCTTTGCTACCTCGTCCATGGTCACGTTAATGACTCCTGTCCCAGTTCATCATTGATAACACCTACAGTAACCCATGGTGCTCTGGGAGAAATATTGGGGGAGCAGACATATAAATGAAACAATTTGTTTAAGTGATAATTTATTTTCTAGCTTTTCTCTGTCACTCACTAAAGGTACAATGGTCCAAATAAATGCTGTCTTGTATGCATATTTCCCCTGGCATTCTGTTCTATTGCAGTGCTTTGGAAAGACGAAGAGTCGTTCTACCCATTCAAGGGTAGAGACTCGGGGCCAAAATGTAGAACATTTTGTTGTGGAGATTGTGCATCTAGGATAAATGGTGTTTTGCCTGGTCTAGTTACTAAAATGTGGAGGGGAACTGGCTTTTTCATGTTCTTGTTACCCTTTTCTTTTGTAACTGTCTACCATGATACTCCTGGTTGCTCCACTGTCTAGATTTTTTTTTTTTCATTTTTGATGTTTGGTTTTGAGTTAGGTATCTGAGTTCCAGAACTTTTGCTACTTGATCACCCTCTGCCAAACAATCATTAAAATATGCCCCTGTAATCAGTAATGAAGACAGAAATAAGTAATGGATAAGGATCTTTTTTTTGTTTGTTTTTGAGACGGAGTGTTGCTCTGTCGCCCAGGCTGGAGTGCAATGGCGCAATCTCGGCTCAGTGCAACCTCCGCCTCCTGGGTTCAAGCGATTCTTCTGCCTCAGCCTCCCGAGTAGCTGGGACTACAGGTGCACCCCCCGACACCTGGCCAATTTTTGTCTTTTTAGTGGAGACAGGATTTCACAATATTGGCCAGGCTGGTCTTGAACTCCTGACCTCATGATCTGTCTGCCTTGGCTTCCTGAAGTGCTAGGATTACAGGCATGAGCCACCGTGTCGGGCCGATCATTTGCTTTTTAACTCAACATAGTAATATCTTCTTCTTGGGGCCATGGCCTGGAAACTGATGGTGGGATGGGCATGTCACTTGGAGTCATTTCTAGGGGTCCACTCTGACGTCTGCTGGTTCTTCATGTTTAGAAGACATGACTGGTCGAGCTCTGGTCTTCTGTTTCTTCATGTTTAATGTAATAACAACACCCGTCCTATCTCCATTACAAGGCCAGAGGGAAAATTAAACATAAGTTGGCATTATCAGTGTGGTACAGCACACTGTTTCCATGGGTGGTTGTTAACGTTATTTCTGGACTGTTCATAAGAGTGAACGGGGATACCCCAAACCAAAGCTAGCTTTTGCAGAGTCTATGTTCTGGTGATAATCACTACTTTCAAACAAGTACCATTAGGTCAAAACTAAAAGTGTGAGTCACGCAGCTGTGACACATTTGTAAAGAAACCTTTCTGGGCTTTCCTGGGAATGTTTAGTTTATTATTCCTATATAGGTCATCCAGAGAAGGACATCTCTTCCCTACTCCACCTCATAGCCTTCAAACAGAAATATGACCCAGTCTTTTTTTTTTTTTTTCATTAATTTAGATAAGTTGTGAATTTTAGGGAGAAAAGTTCAGATAAGAAGTACTTTTACATAGTTGAATGTGACCTCTGGATTCCAAAGAGATGATGTGCTTACTGGCTGAAGAAAGCCTGCAGATGGAGGATGGGGAGAAAGTCATGAACTTATTACTCAGTTTCTATTTTGTAACCACTTGGAATAAATATTTGTGTAAAATATGAGTGTAACAATGTGGTTTTAGTTAAAGCCAGAATGTGGTTGTTCAGAAATAACTGAGCAAAAGTTTGCCAGACATTCACATTTCACTGGGCACCCTTTATTGCTGTATACTAAATCTGGCCACCCTACCCAGGAAGCAGGGTATATAACATTTCCATTTATTGCATGCCACCTACACCTTTCATCAGCAAAGGGACACGTATACATCCTGGGGACAGAGCAGATAGAAGACATGCATTCCATTGCCTTCTTTCAAATAGATACTTTTCAAAAGATTTTAGACCCTGAGTTAAGGCAACCTCACTGTTAATTATTGTGATCAGGAATTCTTTTCTTTGAAATGAAACCTGCATTAGCACTGTGTGTTTCTTTATTTACATTTTTGTTAAATTTCTGGATAATACATAGCTCCCCTTAGAGACTTTCTAAGTTTGGTGGAGAAAGAAACCCTAGTGGCTAACTTCAGTGTTTAGTCCTTAAATTTAAATTCTTTATTATGTACCCACCAGACCACTGGTCTTGGGTAGCGGGTATGGAGACATTTATGTGGATCTCACTCTGTCTCATCTGACCCTCCATGGATTAGATAGCCAGGCCAGGCAATGATTAGGAGGACCCCCAAACCCAACTGAGGGACAAACCAGCATTTTATTTCATGCAAGGATTAATTTGCCCTGTCTGGTGTCTATATTATTCTCCCCTTTTATATATGTTCTTTGTATCCAGCTGACATATTTAAAATTGCTCGTGGTCTACTGTGAGCCCCACATCATCTTTACCTCTAAAATTATTAACTCATTCTAACTTCATTTCACATCTGGCAACTTCTTTTCCTACTAACACTTTATTTTCCTACTTTGTGATATACCTGATGTCTCTGCTGAGTGGGCCCTTGGATATATGGTCTTTTTCTTTCTTTTTTTTTTTTTTTTGAGACGGAGTCTTGCTCTATTGCCCAGGCTGGTATGCAGTGGCACAATCTCGGCTCGCCGTAGCCTCTGCCTCCTGGGTTCAAGCGATTCTGCTGCCTCAGCCTCCCAAGTACCTGGGATGACAGGCATCCGCCACCACACTCAGCTAATTTTTCTATTTTTAGTAGAGACAGGGTTTCACCATGTTGGCCAGGTTGGTCTCAAACTCCTGACCTCAGGTGATCCACCCGCTTCGGCCTCCCAAAGTGCTGGGATTATAGGCGCAAGCTATCATGCCCGGCCAGATATATGGTCATCTTTTTTAAAAGAATCAGGATTAAGTGTCCTCATATAAACCTTAACATACGTAGTAACTGATTCCCTGAATGATCAGTTCCAAAGATTTTGCTACTGTGTCCCAGAAAGCAAACATTAAAACCTCAGTATTCAGGGCCACTCTCCTTTCCGGGGTCAAACTTGGGATACCAACACCCTGACATCATCTTTTTTGCGTAGCTACTCAACTTATCCAAAAGGGTCTCTACCCCTCTCTCCCTAACCCCACCAGGATTGCTCATTAACTCTTTCTTCACCTCCAAGCCCCTCTGCTACTATTTTAGGATTAAATCTCCTATGAGACTGAGATATCTAAACAAATTTATATTTATTTAAAATTTCATTAAAGTATAAGCTTACATAAAATGCCAACTCTTAAATGTGCAACCGTATGAATTTTTTTTTCTTTTATTATTATTATTATTATTATTATACTTTAGGTTTTATGGTACATGTGCGCAATGTGCAGGTAAGTTACATATGTATACATGTGCCATGCTGGTGCGCTGCACCCACCAACTCGTCATCTAGCATTAGGTATATCTCCCAATGCTACCCTTCTCCCCTCCCCCCACCCCACAACAGTCCCCGAAATGTGATGTTCCCCTTCCTGTGTCCATGTGTTCTCATTGTTCAATTCCCACCTATGAGTGAGAATATGCGGTGTTTTTTGTGTATGTCTATACCCATGTAATTACCACCAGGTTCATTCAAAATTCTAGCACCCAATAATACCCCTCATGCATTCTCTCAGTCAGTAATTTCTTTTGCATGTTTTTGATTTCATACACATGGAACCCTACCGTATACAGTCCTTTGTCTGTAACTTCTGTAACTTGCCATTATGTCTGTGAGGATCTATGAGGTTGTGGTTATCTGTGGCTCATTCTTTGCTCTTGCTAGCAGCATTCGTTTTCTGAATATGCCAGGGCGTGTTTACACATTCTACTGTGGGTGAACATTATGCGTGTCTCCAGTTTGGGACTATTTATGAATAAAGTTTCTATGAACATTCTCATATGGATGTATTTTGATGGAAACAAACACTTATTTCTGTTGACTATATAGCCTCAAAGGAATTGCTGGGCGGTAGGCTATTTGTGTGATATTTTTAATGCAAGATAATAGATTTACATACTGAGAATTGTGCTTCATAGTAAGCTTTTCTGGGTGTATTTTTCACTGATAGAGAAATAGCTCTAATATGGGCCTAAATAGCTCATATGTACATTTGCTTGAGTTCTTTATTCTGAGATAAATGATTTCTTGAAGTTACCAATGTCATTTTGAACACTAATTCAGGTATGTTTTCTTGTTAAAGTCCTGGCTCACTTCTGTAGCTCATGTTACTGTTTTCTGTATTAGCCTTCTTTCTCTACCAGCATTTAGATTATTGTTGAAAAAATAATATGAGGGTCCAGGGTCAACACTATCAGAATCTTTCTTGTAAAATTACTCCTGGGTTGACATTGAACTACAGATGACAAGTATGTCAGATCATGTGAGGTAAAACTACAGAGCAAGGAGGTTAATTTTTCAAATGGATTTATTTGAGCAACAAGCATTTATGAAGCACTGTATGAAGCCATTGCTCTGTCAAGTAAAGTAAAATATAGCCATTATTTTCAAGTAGCTGACAGTTTGGTGGTGGGGGTAGAAAATGAAAACCATTGTTTGCAATGTCCTTTAAGCAAGCATTGCCCCACATGTTAGAGGGGAGGAAGGGAGTGGGGGGTGGTGATGAGAGAGCATGAATGAGGGCATCAGAATCAGATTGGAGATTCAGAGAAGGCTTCCTAGAAAAATATATTTTGATGGAAGGAAACAAATTAGATATTTGGGGAGAGAGAGTGAGGGTGAGGGCTTTGCACTCCAGGGGAAGGGACCAAATAGCATATTTAAAGGAATGGAGGCATGAAATAGCATTATCCATCTAGTAGTCAATTTAGGGGATAAAACATTTTTTATTCCATTGATGGTGTTATTGCTGTATACATTTCTGGAATGCCTCTTTTGGAATGACTTTTAGAGCTAATTTTCAAACCACACCAGAAAATCACTCTTGATACTTTATAGCTTTGACCCAAATGGTATTTCCCAGCTGGGCACTCACCAGATTTGTCTCCTAAACACTTTTGGCTCATTCCAAAGAAATACAATCTGTCTTCAGAAGGTTTAAGGCTTACCACTATTGAGAACATTCAAAAGCCTGTGTGTGTCCCAGAACTCAGAAATCAATTCCAAAAGGCCACTTGTGTGCAAAAAGCACTTATCATTGGAATAAGTCTATAACCTCCTAACGTGAAGGTTCAGTTTCCCAAAGACTTGGCTTTCAACCAAGTTTTTATTTTAGAAATTTTATGTCAAAATTGGATCATTTTATGTGGTGGGGGCCGGGGGAAAGAGGTGGTGAGGAGTGAGTGGGTGTGCTTTATACTAAGCCCAGTGCTTTTCATTAGTTGTCTTAGGATATGATAACTAACTCTGGGTTTGGTTAAACTGGCTCGTAGATCATGGAAACAAGGGTTATCTGAGAGATGGCAACGAAAGCCAAATC
The DNA here is from genome assembly GCF_028885655.2 of Pongo abelii. Taxonomy (NCBI): domain Eukaryota; kingdom Metazoa; phylum Chordata; class Mammalia; order Primates; family Hominidae; genus Pongo; species Pongo abelii. Next base: position 134,186,933 of record NC_071992.2, on the reverse strand, counting down.
CAGGTAGTGAGGGCTGGGTGTGGTGGCTCATGCCTGTAATCCCAGTACTTTGGGAGGCCAAGACAGGTGAATCACTTGAGGCCAGGAGTTCCAGACCAGCCTGGGCAACACAGTGAAACCCTGTCTCTATAAAAAATACAAAAATTAGCTGGGTATGGTGACATGGGCTGTGGTCCCAGCTATTTAGGAGGCTGAGGTGGGAGGATTGATTGAGCCCAGGAGGTCAAGGCTTCAGTGAGCCGTGATCTCACCACTGCACCCTAGCCTGGGCAACAGAGCAAGATCCTGTCTCAAACAAACAAAAATTCCAGGTGGTGAGAATCTGGTGTCATCCTGATTTGACCTAACTGTAAAGCAGCTTTGTGAAGCCATGGAGCAGATGAGGAAGCATGGAGGAGATACTAAAGCAGGGAAAGAGGGCTTGGGAAGGCAGGAGGGGGATCCCAGAGAGTCGGGAAACCTGGGCCAGCTCAGACAACAATAAGTTAATTCTTTTGCCTTCAGTTGTATATTTTGAATTGATCTCTTCTTAGTTCATCCACTACTATGACTTTTAAACAGTAATAACCTGAAAGCTCTTCTATAATCTGCTAAGATCAGTATAGAGTTTATCTGTTATATTCCATGTATTTAATTAATCAAACCTAGTTATTTTTGAAGATGAGAATAGTTTTGTGACCCAGCTGGGTGGGAGGGGATGAGAAGAATTATAACCTTTTTACCTTAAAACTTTCCTGATGAGGCACTAAACCACTGGGCTGGTCTACACTGGTCCAAAAGACATTTATTTCCTTCCTTCTTTCCTTCCTTCCTTCCTTCCTTCCTTTCTTCCCTCCTTTCCTTTCCTTTCTTTTCCTTTCCTTTCTCTTTTCTTTTCTTTCATCTCTTCTTTTCTTTTGAGATAGGGTCTTGCTCTGTCACTCAGGCTGGAGTGCAGTGGCATGATTACAGCTTACTGCAGTCTTGACCTACTGGGCTCAAGCAATCCTCCACGCTCAGTCTCCTGAGTAGCTAGGACTACAGGCAGACACCACCATGCCCAGGTAATGTTTAAATTATTTTGGAGTCAGGGACTCATTATGTTGCTCAGACTGATCTTGAACTCCTAGGCTCATGCAGTCCTCCCGCTTCAGCCTCCCGAAGTGACTTTTTAAAAAAGGTGTAGAGGCCCCGTGTTAAACTAATATAACAAGCTGTTAATTTGCACATAGCCATCAATACCTTTGGGGATGGAGATCCTGAAGTTTGCCAGAGTTTTCATCTGTTTGTTCACACAGGTTATATATTCCCATATAGCATTGGTTAGAACCACACTGAGGATCAACCAATGCCCTCAAACCAAGAGGGTTTCCACTAGCAGTTACAGTGGAAAAGGAGGGACTTACTGCAATTCCCACTCTCCTGTCATTTTGTCTTGTATCATGTGCTACCATCAGTTTATTGTTTCACGAGGATGCCCACATTGAATCAAGGAGGGGTATCCAGAGAGATTTCACTTCCACACAGAAGCACCAGCACTTAATTTCTCACAAAATCAAATATTTTACAATGGTTCTAAAATACTACATGGTTTGTGTTTGAAAATTATCATTCAGGCTTAAGGTAAGGTCAACATGTGTCTGTTCTTGGTTTTCTGAGCCTTTCTTTGGTTTCTAGTGAAACATATTGATACGATTTGGCAGTGTCCCCACCCAGATCTCATCTGAATTGTAGTTCCCATAATCCCCATGTGTCATGGGAGGGATCTGGTGGGAGGTAATTGAATCATGGGGGTAGTTACCTTCATGCTGTTATCATGATAGCGAGTGAGTTCTCATGAGATCTGATGGTTTTATAAGGGGCTTTTTCCCCTCTTCACTCTGCACTTCTTACCACCACCATGTGAGAAGGACCTGTTTGCTTCCCTTTCCACCATGATTTTAAGTTTCCTGAGGCCTCCCCAGCTAGGCCGAACTGTGAGTCAATTAAACCCTTTTCCTTCATAAATTACCCATCTTTATTAGCAGTGTGAGAACAGACTAATACACATATCAAAACTGTCAAAAGAAAGCAACTGGTATTCGATTTTGCATTTGCCACCATAGTATGTGTGCGTGAGCATGTGCATTTTTTTCCCACTGGGATGGAAAAAGGCACTTAGAGGATAATGAAGTTGCTCTCCTGACACCTCTTCACCTCTTTTACCATTTGAGCAAGAGTGGTTTCATATACTGTTGTCTAGCAATTGACCTTTCCTGTATCTGTCTATCACTTACTAATTTTATTTGTGCCCAGCACCCTTGCCACAAATTTGCTTTTCAAGTAGAAAACAGTAAATATACCTCAACAATATTTATTGCCCTGAAAAATGCATAGGCAGAAGTCACAAAATTTTGCATGCTACACGGCGGATCCTTTCACTGCACTCTGGAAATCCTGAAGCCTATTCTGGTCCCAATTCCATTTCCTTTTTCTGTTGTTCATTTTTCTTTCTTTTTTTTTTTGATGGAGTTTCGCTCTTGTTGCCTGGGCTGGACAGCAATGGCACAATCTCGGCTCACCGCAACCTCAGCCTCCCAGGTTCAAGCGATTCTCTTACCTTAGCCTCCTGAGTAGCTGGGATTACAGGCATGTGCCACCACACTCAGCTAATTTTGTATTTTTAGAAGAAACAGGGTTTCTCCATGTTGGTCAACTGGTCTCGAACTCCAGACCTCAGGTGACCCACCAGCCTTGGCCTCCCAAAGTGCTGGGATTACAGGCGTGAGCCACCGCACCCGGCCTTCTGTGTTATTAACAGCACTTTTGGTGATCTTGAATGCATTGGCATATAACTAAAAAATTTCCTTTTGGAAAAATGTCAAGAAAGGGGATGCCATTTGCAAAGAGTTCAACCCAGATGATGATTAAGCATCTATAATTTACATGACCACAATTAATTCATGGAGTGGGTTTTTTTGGTGGAGAGCAGGGGTGCTGAGCATTCTTTAGCCCTTCATCGCCAATATTAATTTGAATGGCTTCTGTACCTCCTTGTAATTGAATTATTAATAATCACGAAGAGCTTATAAACTTCGAATTTAATCTTCATTAATATATAGAGCTCAAAGAGTAATGTCTTCTGACCGTGAGTAGACTGCTTCTCTAATTTATCTTCAAAGTTGCTTTTTTTTTCTTCCTGTAAGTTCCTGTAGTCCCCTTAACTCCTAAAAGTGAGTGCCATGGAGTGGCTTTGATCAGGGAACATACATCAGTAACTGTTGTGTGACCTTAGTCCCAGCTATGTTTTATGGCTTGGCCAAAGTTTATCATATAATTTCCACTTTAGGAATTTGCCCCAGTTACTGAGGCTTTGAGGGCAGGGAAGGTGAAGTAGTATTGTGGGAGAGGAGTAATAAATGTGTTTTCTTTTCAGTTTCTACAGTGAGTGGTCTGGTTTGAAATGAGTGCAGGTGGTTGCAGTCCACTCCCTCCCCAAACAGGACAAATTAAGATCATTTTGCTCTTTCGGGAAGCTGAGGGCAAGCCTGCACAGGTGAGGGCACGAGAGGCAAGCTATGTGCACACCTGGTGTCCTCGTGCTTCTTGGGCAGGCCAGCTCCATGCAGTGCAGTGCCCCTGAAGGGAATGGGGCCAGGAGAAGACATAACCGGGCATGAGGATCTTCTCTGTGCCAAGAATCATGCTAGGTAACCCCCCTGAGATTTCTCATCCTCTTGAGAATCCTGTGAGATGATCCTGCTGCCCTTATTTTTCCAGATGGAAAAATAGATTAACCAGGATTCACCACTTGTGAGTGGCAGAAAGTGGCAGCATTAGAACCGCTGCACTCCATGGATACATCCAGCACATGTGCTCTCCTCTAGTGTGTGATTCCAGTTCATTTAAGTCAGATTTTGGATTCCACTCAATGAAGTTTGTAATTGCTAAGTTGTGATGTGAGCACTTCGATCACCAAGAATTTCAACTAAACCACTATGCTCAAAGTATGGTCCACGGACCGAGTACCTTGGAATCCCTTGAAAGCCCCTGTTGAAAATTCAGATTCCTGGCCGGGCACGGTGGCTCACGCCTGTAATCCCAGCATTTTGGGAGGCTGAGGAGGGCGAATCACAAGGTCAGGAGTTCGAGACCAGCCTGACCAACATGGTGAAACCCCGTCTCTACTAAAAATACAAAAAAAAATTAGCCAGGCATGGTGGTGCACACCTGTAATCCCAGCTATTCAAGAGGCTGAGGCAGGAGAATCACTTAAACCTGGGAGGCGGAGGTTGCAGTGAGCCGAGATCACGCCACTGCACTCCAGCCTGTGTGACAGAATGAGACTCCGTGTCAAAAAAAAAAAAAAAAAAAAGTAGGTTCCTGAGCCCTGCCTCAAACCAATTAGGTCAGAAGTTCTGGGGGTAGAGCCCAGGTGTAGGTTCTCTGGGAGAGTCTGTCATGCACTAAAATTTGAGTGTCATGCCATAAAACCTCTTTATGGTGCTTCAGTATAAAAAAGATCTTGGGGTTAAGCTTGGCTGAACAAATATGTCTGCAGGCTGGCAGTTCATGCATTCCGCCTAAAGACTATCTGGTTTATCCCTCATTTTACACAAAAGGAAACTGTGGTTTAGAGGGTTGAAGTAACACGTTAAAATTCTCATGGCTTTTTTGTGGTAGAGCAGACACTAGAACCAGTTCTCCTTCCCGCGCTCCATAGCTGGCTGCTTCTAATCTTTTAAAAATCAGCTAATCAAGGCAACTTGGATCCATTTCAATCCTGTCAGTGACCCTACGTTCAATATAAAAGATGAGTCCTGGGAGAACTGCCGTTCTGATTCACATTCATCTGAATGTTGAAAAAGTGCATTTCTTCAGAGTTCTCTGTAGGAGGTGGAAAGATTCAATAAACTTGCGAGAAAGGTTTCCATCTCACCCACACTGTGTGTGCATGTGCGTGCACACACACACATACACACACACACACACCACTGCCACCACCACATAGCTCAGATCTGTCACAACATGAGGGAGGGGACTCGCAAACATGCATAATTTATGCAGGATTTTCATGGATTTTTCAGTATTTGGAAGTGATTTCTTAAATTATACATTGGAACAGCTCCATAAAGATGAAGCTGGAGTTAGTTTCACAGTAGCCTTAAAAGTAAGAGAATTTGCGTCTCTGGGATCAATGTGCATATTTCAAAGTGAGACGTTTCACTTTATAGAATTTAGAGGGTCTCGGGCTGTGGTTGACATTTTTAGTTTGTTGGGCTAAGCGACCGATTGCTATACAATACTATGGAAATGAATGGTGGAAGAGATTGCCCTGGAAAACTCTGTTCAATTCAGTTAAGAAATATTAAATTCCTGAGGACAATCTACTTGTTTATTATTTTCAATTTCTCTTAAAATAGTGTAAAAGGATCTTCTTGGGTGGGAGTACAGGGGTGACAAGGAAGGGCCCAAATCTCAGTTGTTCACATTTTTACTTAGTTTGGATTCCAAATAACGGGGCTTCTCATAAAAGATTTGGACCCTGCCCCCAGGCTTTTGGTAATAAATGTGGCCACTTTGTTTTGTTCCCTAATTATTTCATTCGTAAAAGTCTTATCTTCCCAATAAAGATGGTAACTCCTCTGGACTGGGTCTGCTTTTCGCATTTTCCTTCTTTTATATACCACCATGGTATAGAACTTATTTTTGCTTAATAAATAGTTTTGGACATCAGGAAGAGACAGAGCCGTATACAATAGATAGTTTACAGTCAAATATTTACTGCTTTAAATAAGGCAGAATAAGTAGTATTTAATTAGAGCACAGACTTTGTGGTAAGGCAGGCCTGAGTTTGAACCTCAGCTGTGATACTTATTGCCTCATTTGAAAAAAGTAAATTTTGGCTGGGCGTGGTGACTCACACCTATAATCCCAGAACGTTAGGAGGCCAAGGAAGGAGGATTGCTTGAGCCCAGGAGTTCAAGACCACCCTGTGCAACACAACGAGACTTTTAAAATTTCAAAAAATTACTAAAAATTTCAAAATAATTAGCTGGGCACGGTGTTGTATGCCTGTAGTCACAGCTACTGGGGAGGTTGGGGTGGGAGGATTGCTTGGGCCCCCGAGATGGAGGCTACAGTCAGCTATGATCATGCCCCTACATTCCAGCCTGAGTGACAGACCCTGTCTCAAATTAAAAAAAAAAAAAGTAAATTTTATTGTTTATATTTAAGGCATACAACATGATGTTAAGAGATATATGTATATGTAGATAGTAAAATGGTTATGATAGTGAAGCAATTAACATGTCTATTATCTTGCATGGCTGCCCATTTTTTTGTATGTGTGGCAAGAGCAGCTAAAATCTATTCATTTAGCTGAGATACGGAATACAATAGTATTAACTATAGTCCTCGTGTACATCAGATCTTTAGACTCATTTATTTTACATATCTGCCACTTTGTTCTTACTCACTTGTGTGATCTTGGGCAAGTGGCTTAATTACCACTCCACCTTTAGATTTCTGTTCTATGAGTTAAAAGTAACTCTCAGCACTGTTGTAGCAGAATCCATGAGTAAGCACTCAATAAATGGCAAGTGCAATCATTATTAGCAACAACCGTAGTAATAGCCATAGTTCCATTATTAAAGGGGATGATTGCCCTTGTTATCCAAGTGCTCATCTCATTTGACTTTGGGCCTTTGGAATTAATAAAGTAGGCTTAGTTCCTGGGTTTGGTTTTCCTTTTTTCCCCAAAATTTGTTTTGTTTAGTTCAAACCATATTTTACAGTGTTTCCATTTTAAACACATTCTCTCAAGTGCTGAACTTTTAAGCATGGAAGTCTGAAGATAACTCCTCTTATGAAGGGAAATTTAAAAAATATTTAATGACTGCTTTTTAAGTTTTTGATCTGAGGAAAGAGCAGCATTACCTTGGCCATTGACTAAAATAAAGACATAATACAGGTACTGGAAACTGAACAGAAATATGGAGTTTGTGAGTGAAGAGTTGGTCATACAGACAGCTCTCCTTCCTTAGACATTCAGGTGCATTCTGGGTAAGTTGACTGATTTCAAAATGCTCACCTTCAAGTGCCAGGCGCAAAATTATAATGAACTTCCTTTCTCATAATTCTTCTTTTCATGATTTTCTCAGCTGGATTCTTCAAAGGATTATTTGTAAAGACCTTTATGGTGTGTTATGATTTAATCAGATGTAGCCCGAATTTCCCAAGATGTGTTAATTATCATCGCCACACAAGTGCAACAGAGGAAGCAAAATGTTTTTCATTTGAGCAGGTTGAGGGTTTGTTTAAAACGTACCTAGGGCCATTAGGATCACATCAAAATATAGTGCATGGTAATTATGCATGAAATAAAAGATTACCTGCTGTTTAAGTAGCTAGTTTCTTGATAATATTGCAATAAAGTATTGAGAGAAAATTGGTTTCTCAATAGCAGTGAAACACCTTGTTTAAGGGACAAAGTGAACTGCATTAGGCTGAAAAATGAAAAAGGGGGAAATAAAAATAGATTTTATCATCAAAGTTGTCAGTGGATATTGTTCTCAGTCTTAAAGAATTATTTTTAGTCTTTCCCTTCATCAAAATGGAGAATTATTTGTTCGCATGTAGATAGTGGTGGAGTTGGTATGTTTCAGATTTAATGAAATGCAGAACAGAATAAATCCCTCCGGAAAGAAAGGAAAGAGGGGGTATGCTAGCCTTAGTATATGAGAGTAGTCAAAAGCCTGGATTTAAAAGTCAAAGAAACCCCAAAGTTGACACCTGGTCCCTATGCTAACTAGCTGTGTGACCTCCTCCATGTTACTTAACCTTTCTGACTTCCCAGTTTCTTTAGCAGCAAAATGGAGATGTTATTATTAATATAACAGACCTTGTTGAAAAGATGAAATGAGACACTGTATGTAAAGCACTTTAGGAGGACATGTCCGTCACGTGGCTGTGCTAAATTAGATGTTATTATCCTGTCAACAGGCTGAATAGCAAGGGGGAAAAGTTCTAAACTTTGGAATCCTGTCGTAATACACACAGAGAGCTCATTCCTTGTGAAAGAATCCTCGTTTTGGAATGGGATGCTGGCTTGGGGAACTGCCATGACAAGGATATGAAGTTACAACTGTGATGGTGGTCCTTTGAAGAATATGTGGAGACTTTTCTCTATATTGGATTATTATATTTTTACTTTTTGGAGAGAATTACACTTTGAATCATTTCATGATTATTTGGCTAACAAAACAGGTGATTTCTGTGAATATATATATGTATATGTGTGTGTGTATGTGTGTGTGTGTGTGTGTGTGTGTGTGTGTGTGTGTATTTATTTATTTATTTTACCATGGACATGCCTTTGATGAAAAAGAAATACTTTGCTTGGTTATTCCTCCAAGTGGAAATGTGGACATTACCCTTTGTTCATGGCGGGGAAGATTTTTAGTTATTCCACATATCAGAATTATCTACGTGAATGGTTAGCACATAATTAGGATTAAAAAGTAACTAGTTGCAGAAAACTCATTATTTTTTCTGATTCTAAGACAGTAGCTTCATTTTGGGTACTAGAGAAAAGCTCAAGAGATTCACTGATTAATATGTATTGAGCCTATTACATAGCTGACAATGTGCTAGTGTTTTCACAGTTTCTATCTAACTTACAAAATAACTGAAAGAGGAAGAAAAATATTCTATTCCATATGTATTAGAAAACTATCCTTTAAGTTCTAAAGTTGGCTTATGATCTCCTGAATTGCACAATATTTATCTGCAGAACCTCGAAACTATTTAATCAGAGACCTCTGACCCCAAAATGCCAACATTACTCTTGGTGGTCTTTCAAGGTAATTCCCCTTTGTTTTTAATGTATCCATTGAAACACTAAATGGAAATATTTAGTGCCCTGATGCTGAGGGAATATTCCAACTAGCAGCACTGATTCCACTCCAGGTTATTAATTAAACAGTAGCAATCAGCCCATCTGATCTTTAATATTCTGTTGCTGCTGACTGATGCCCAGACATCAGACATTTTGTAATCTAATACAAAATTGCTCTGTGCTTAGGACTGAAGAAAAAAACACATAATTTATACTATGTTTTATCTTTATTTTCAAGTTCCAGAGTATACGCTGGTTGTATCTTTCTATGATTAACTTAAAACAAACAAAAAACAAACAAAAAAACAAGACACTACATATCTCAAGCCCAACATGAAGGGTATTGAGAGTAAATTATACTTAAATCATTTATTTCTGACTTTTCATTTTTATGTATTCATTTTTTCAACAAATATTTATTGAATGCCTACTATGTGTCAGGAGACATCCTTTTAGGCACCTGAACTTATAACAGTGAGTAAAACAAAGATTTCTGGCTGAGCGTGGTGGCTCATGCCTGTAATCACAGCACTTTGGGAGGCGAAGGCGGGCAGATCACCTGAGGTCAGGAGTTCAACACCAGCCTGGCCACTATAGGGAAACCCTGTCTCTACTAAAAATACAAAAATTAGCCAGGCATGATGGCACACGCCTGTAATCCTAGCTACTCGGGATGCTGAGACAGGAGAATCACTTGAACCCAGGAGACAGAGGTTGCAGTGAGCTGAGATCATGCCACTACACTCCAGCTGCCTGGGCCTGTCTCAAAAAAACAAACACACACACACACACACACACACACACACACACACACACAAAACCCACAAAAATTTCTCTTTCTGTGAAATTCACATTCCTCCCAAATGGAGGTTGTTGGAAAATCTTTAAGGTGCTCTTTTGACTCCTGTGGTTGTACTTGGAAAGAAGAATTAAACCAGAAGAGGAGATATTCTACAAATCATATTTGGGTGATTTAATTAACCTCTGTCCACTGTCCTCACTCCCCACTCCTTCACTGCTACCACCAACAAATACCATGCTTACACACATACCTTGAGGGGAGGAGGAAGGGAAGACAAATCAGAATTTGCTGTACATGCAGTATTCTAGAAGCCAATGTGGAGTTGACCTAAGGGGATCCTTATAAAAACTTAGCAGACAAGAATTATATGCACTTCATTGGAATTCCACTAATTCCAGATTTCAGATCAGCCGGGAGGGTTGTCTAGACTGAAGCTTTACATTGTTATCTTTAAAGGTAATGTAAATTAAAAGGATGGAGGGGAAATAGGTAAAGTGTATAAGTAAACAAATGATACAAAGCACTGTAATTC